>NC_133397.1:51230000-51542500 GCF_047511655.1 Castor canadensis | reverse complement strand
TTTCTCACCCATAGACACTACTCAATTAAATGACCAATACTAATTAAACTTTTTGCCTTTTCACTTTATTTTAGCTCTTCTGTCATCCATTAATTCAAAAACATATTTAATTAACTTTTGGTCATACATTTAATGGTTGGCACACTTTTTAACTTCTATGAAATAAAAAATTGATATGGAATTGACTGGGGTGGGGGTTCAAACTTTAGAGCTACCCAATTTTCATTGACAAAGTCAAACTTTTAAGAAAACTTTTAGTTCTGGCCATAGTATCGAGTATTTTCTATTTTATCCTATTTTATTTTTTTAGTTCTAAATAACCAAACTTGACTTTTAAAAATGATAATATCTGCTGACTAAATTAAAATAGCTTGCTAGGTAGACAGAGGCTTTGTACAACATGTGAGGCATATCTAAGTCTTAGTAAAGACAGACTTCTGTAGAATGATCTTTGGTCAATTTTGTCATCTAGGAGTACTCCCACCTGTATTGATCATTTTGCAGAAGTCTGATCTTCATCACTTATAATTTACCAGGTTTATTTTAAAAATGTGACATATCTGGAGGTAAAAGTATAACATAAATACCCAATGGTATATACAGAGTAAATTGTGCTGACTAAAAAAATCTCTGATATACTAATGTTTAAAGGGACCATGAAAAGAAAATATAAATGATCAAACAAGATGTCAGTAAAGAACAGGATTCAAGAATTTCCTGGTATTCTGGTAAGACAGCATCAGCAGAGTAGATTCCAATACTGAGAACAAAGGGCAATTGCCATAAAATAGAGGGTTTTCTTTTCATTTTTTCAAGTATAGTACATGTTAGCTTGTGGTTCCAAAATGGATGTTCTGATTGCAATAAAATTTCCACCAGGAACAAGGAGATCAAGAATATGTTTAACAATAGCTTCCTTTTAATTATCAAGTATCAGAGGAACTAACTGGTTATCAGCAGTAAGAAGTTAGAGATCACACATTCCTGGTAATTTTGACAATATATAGAAGTTTATTTACATATAGGTTTGAAAAGCCATCTGCATATGGAAAATGGAATATTCATGAATCTTAGAATGCTTAAATTTGATCCCAAATTCTGTCATGTGGCTAAATTAGTTAGGCAAAGGGCACATACATGATAAATGCACAAGCAAACATATATTGATTCATGTGTTTACTTACTTATTTAATTTTGGCTTAACTTTAAAACATAGTTCATGTTATACTTGATATAAAAGTACTGATACCTCCTTTACAACAGCAGTACAAATAACCACAAGATTATACTTTAGGTGCTAGATAAAAGTATTGCACTCAGTCAGTTCATAGACATCCTGGGTACAATGAAGGAAAGCAACACTATAACAATTTAAAAGTATCAATGCTTGGCAAGCCAGTCATAATTTGCTTGAGTTACTACTGTAAGCAATAGATTTAGAGTATTATGAAAATATATGCTTTGTTAAGTGCTATCAATTATGCTGAATAATTCTGAACATATCTTTTACTGAACTAATGAATCAAAATGGAGCTTCCCACATTCTCTATCATCAGCATGGGGAAAATATGTATGTGGAAACACAGACTCAGAATGCATGCTGCACCCTTTTGAGAGTGAACAATTGTTAGGCAAAGTTCAATTTAATGGATAAAGAATCTCAATTTGGCAGTTCAAGACCATTTCTAATTTGGTAAAGGGCCTAAAAACATGGTTTGGAAGAATTAAGAGACTGGCTGGATCTGGAATGCTATTTAAATGGAATTTGTAATCTGGTTAGGGCCTCTAAAATTAGGTGAGATGTACAAATTTCACAGGTCTTGATTTTTTTGAACAGCATCCTATTTTTGATTTTTTATACCCTCTTATTTTCCCCCTCTTTCATAAGTCTTGGAAGACCTGAAGCACAATATTTTTTTTTTAACAGAAACTAGATCTTTCTTGCTTATGTTAGAAGAGCTGAAAAATGGTAAATGATTGTTTAGTAATTGAAAAGTATGAAGTAATTATAGAAAATTCAAGAAATTGTAGAAAAATAGAAATAAGACACTACAAATTATATCCAAATATATTATCTAGTTTAAAAATATGAACATTCAGCCAGAACCCAGTGACTCACACCTGTAATCCTAGGTACTTGGGAGGCAGAGATCAGAAAGATCATTTTCGAGGGCTGCCCAAACAACAGCTACTGAGACCCTATCTTGAAAATATTCAACACAAAAAAGGCTGGTGAATGGCTCAAATGCCTAGCAAGCATAAGGACCTGAGTTCAAACCCCAGTACTGCCCAAAAAAATACAAACAAAAAAACCATTTTTACATACCCCAAAATACATATGAAAAATGTATGTGCACATACACGCAATAGATTTTATAAAAATAAGATCAAGTAATATATAATTTATCTCTAACTCTAAAATATATAATTTTTTTTCATAACATGATAGGAGCTAATCAATTTCTGGTAAAAATGCTTTATAATGATAAACTACTATGTATCTCTTAGCAATCCCACATTAGTAGTGGGAAATCAGCTGTGTAAAATCATCTCACTACAGTAATGCAACAAGTCCTACAAACCAGAGACTGAATTATTGTCAACATTTAGTAAAGCAATGGTGAGGATATTAATATTCACACTCACTTTAAAACTGTGTCATATCTACAGTGGTTACATTATAAATATTAAGAAAATCATTCCTGACACCTGCACACCCATGTTTATTGTAGCACCATTCACAATAGCCAATTTATGGAAACAGCCAAGATGCCCCACTACTGAGGAATGGATTAAGAAAATGTGGCATTTATACACAATGGAATTTTACTCAGCCATGAAGAAGAATGAAATCTTATCATTTGCAAGTAAATGGATGAAACTGGAGAACATTGTTTTAAGCGAAGTTAGCCAGGCTCAGAAGGCCAAAAATCATATGTTCTCCTTTATATGTAGACTTTAGACCTAAAACAAATGCAGCAATATTATTGGACATGGGTCACACACTAAGTGGAAGGCACATACAGAAGGAATAGGGAAAGGTAGGAAACCCAAAACTTGAAAGTGTTTGATGTGCCCACTGCAGAAGGGCTAATACAGTAACCTTGAAATTACAGAGGTCAATATGGGAAGGTGACTGGGAAGTAGTGAAGAGTCTGGTAGAGATGAATCAATTTGGGTTGTAATACATTTGTGCATTTAAGCAATGCTAAGAATCTCTCTGTATAGCTATCCTTATCTCAAACTAGCAAAACCACTATGTCTTCCTAGTTATTGCTTATGTCTTCTCTTCAACAAAATAAGAGGGCAGAATAGGTTCTGCCTGGAAATGAAGGGGGTGGAGGGGGATAGGGAGGGAGTGGGGGACAGGGAGGTGGGGTAGAAATGACCCAGTGTATGCACATATGAATAAATGAATAAAAAAAAAAGAAAATCAATCCTGGACTATTCAAGAAACCAGTTACCCTACACAGTGAAGAAGTTGCTCATCTTAGTGAGTCACATTTTTACTTTTATCCTTCTTTTTTTACTTTTATCTTATTCATTAACAGTAAATTTAAATATAAATTTACAAGATTTGGTTGCTAAAGTTTATCAAGACTTACTGCTCACCTTCCACATTTCACACCTCTGAGTATTGGTAATTCTAAAAACCATTTGCTCACTGGCAAATTGCAAGTAGAATGTCATTGCAAAGAATTTTTTCAAATTCTTATTTATAAATGAATGAAATTCTTTCATGTGTCAAATTAGTTACTCTATTCCTAGTCCATATTTTTATTTTGCTGTTTTGATACTAAGTATAGTAACCCTTCCCTGAATATTTAATGATAGCTATTATGGTTTAAGTAGTAAAATTTTGGTGCCTCCCAAATGCTTGTGTGCTAAATACTCAATGGAACCTTTAGGAAATGGGACCTCAGAGAAGGAAGTTAGTTCGTTGGGGTGTGCCATTGAGGGAGGATATTGGAACCCTGGCTCATTCCTCTGTGAGTAATAATTAATTGATTAATTAATTAATTTATATTTTTACTTTCCAGCCTCCACAAGGTAAGTTCCCTCCACCAGGCACATCTTCCATGGTGTTCTGCCTTGTCACAGGCCCAAAAGCAACAGAAATGATCAGTTATGAACTGAAACCTGTAAAACCATGAGCCAAAATATGTTTTTGCTTCTTGTAAGTTGTTTATGTTAGTATTTTTGTCAGAGTGATGGAAAATTGGTGAGCCCAATATTTAATATTCATTTTTTTAAAGTGAATGTTTTCCCTTTTGGAATGTGTAGAAAATACGTTCTTACTGAAAAAGTATTTAAATATTCATCTATAAATCCTTAGATTACATTTTAATCATTTTATTTTTTTCTACATCTAGAAATTATGTTAATATACATATTTTCCTCAATATTTATCTATCTCATTTACTGAATACCCATTTTTTCCTGATCATTCTGTAACCTTTCTCTTGTCACCAAATTCTTATTTTGATTAGGATCAATTTTGGGGCAGTTTATTAGATTCTATAAATATATCTGCTCATTTGGCACAAACGAAAACATGACCTGAATATCTGCTGGGGCTGACTCAGCTCTCCTCTTTCTAGCACATTCATTATGATCCTTACCTGTTTTTTCTTCCATGTTTAATATAGAATATTTTATTTGTTTATAAAACAAAATATACATTAAGAGTCCAATGACTGGTTCTTCATATATATTGTCTTCACTAAATTTTTCAGATTACTCAACTAGAATAATGAAGAAATCTCTTGACTCATCAGGTTTTTCTTTTTTGTGTACAATTGCTTCCATAATTACTTATTGAATGTATACTATGTGGCAGTCACTAAGTCAGCGGTGACAAAACAGAACCTCTCATGGGACTTTCCTATTATTCTTAGGGAGAATGATTATGCTTCTTTACTAATCATATAATATGTTAGGTACTGCAAAGGAAAATGAGATAGAATGTGATTTTAGGGAAAGGAATTTTGTTTGATTAAGCATTACTTCTGGATTCATATACACATGCATGTATAAACATATGAACAAATGTAGATATGTATACATACATACAAACACATTTTTCTTTGTGGAAGAAACTTCATATCATCTTTTCCAATTGGTTTTACAGGGGAAAATATTTCTGTATGTGCTATCTTTTATCCAGCCACCTTGTTATTTATTAATACATTTTAGCTTGCTTTTGATGACTCTCTATGTTGTAAGGAGGCATCCTTGTATTCTATCTTTGGTTACAACTTTAATTCCTGTTTCTAATCCTTTTGCTCAGCCCATCATGCTCAGAAGGATTATGCAATAATTATGGCAGTGGACAAGGGTCTTTGTTTCCCCAGATAACCTTTTTGATCATCTTATTTTGATACATACTGTATAGTGTTTTCTATCATCTTCAGGTATTGATTCTAAATTATCTTAAAGAAATATGCTCTGTCCTGCTATAGTATAACAGTTGTCTCAAGAAAACTTATGACTTTGTAGATTGAGCTATTGAAACAATTGTCACAATAAAAAAGGCAAGTTAGTGGCTAAACATTTTTAGTTATAAATTGTTTTCTACTCTAAACAATTATTAATAAAAGTTGCAGAATTATACGTGCATACTAGTAACACAATTATCACCAAGAAAACCCTGACTTTCATTACATCTAGCTTTTGTATGAAGAAAACCACTTTATTGTCCTATCACTTTGTTAAATGCATTTGCTATATTTCTAGCACTTCATCATTTTATTCCCCACTATTTTGATAACAAAGTCTATTACTGCTGAAATTTAGCTATTGAGTGTGGAGCTTGTGTCTTCCTACCTGCTTCTCTTCAGTTCAACTCTATAGTAGCAGTATTAGTATTTTTTACATGTAGTAACTTTTTAATTTTCAAGTCTGTATTTTTGTTCCATTTTTTTTCTTGTGTTACTTTTATTCACATCATCATATATTTAATTTCTGTCATGGTAAACTTTCAAGAATAAAAATTTTACTGCTACTTTTTATTTTCTATATTACATCTGTTTTCTTAGGATAATCTTCATCTCATGATTCACCCTGATTACTCCTATTTCTTTTGCTTCTTCTTTTTGTTTTTTAATTTTTCCTGAATTGAGTTTGTTATTATTGGTCTATTTTATGGACATTTGTAAATAAAGATCTCAAGGGACCACTACTGGCAGTTGCATTGGCTTCCTCAAAAGAAGTTAAAACCTAAATATTTACTTGTTACCTTGATTGCTATCTACCACATTTCATAAAAGGTTCCAAAAATAACATATATATAGGAATGGGTGCATCTAGACGGATGCTTACCTTGTGGCTTTGGATGTTCAGGGAGCATAAGCAAATTGCCAGACTGGAAACTGCTTTGAAAGCCAGTTTTAGGACTCTCACTTAGATTAAAGCTACATTCCTTGAGGAAGAGCCAACATCATTCTAAATCGAAAGCATACATATTCATCAAAACAAATATTGTACTTCTAGAATCATGTCTTCCCCAAACACTGAAACAGGTGTGCAAGGATGTATGTTCGAGAATGCTTATCGCACTGTTATTTTAGGAATAAACATTTGGAGACAATTTGGAATTCATTATAGCAAAATTATAAAATCAGTTACCAATATTATGTAATTCACATATATATTTAAAACTTACATATATCTGGTGAAAAGGAATCTTCATTTTAGCTTCTAAGTCAGCTTTTTGAAATCTATATGCATATTATGATATAATTTAAACTATGTACATCATATACAGATACTTTATAGAAAGACATAGGTATACACATAGATATAATAATACACTACATATACATATATGTAAATAAATATAAATATATATGTTATATAATATATAAATATATATATATATATAAATTCATATACCATATATATGTCTAAGAGTATATATATATATATTTTTTTTTGTACATTCTACCTAACTCTTTACAGTTCTAGAAAATACAAACCAGACTATATTTATGATTACACCTTTTAGAAGGCAGAGAGTATAAGTGGGGAATTTACAGCTTTAATTATGTACATATCAATGTGGCTTGATATATTTTTCTCAATGAAAATGTATCTCAATATCTTTGAAATGATTTAAAAAGACAAAAACCGCACTTTTAAATATACCAATGAAAAGGAAATTAGTAAAATTTTTCCTCTCAATTCAATTATAGAATTTGTTATTTGGACCTTTAGACAGATCAGCCTTAATCATTATATTTTTTCTTTTAAAAATATTTCAGAATTCTTTATTATACTTATTTCATTATAGTACCACAAGTTAGTTTTTACATAAAATATTTACAATACTGATTCCAGTGATCAGAATCCTAGCATTCTGCATGTGTGTGCGCGTGGTGCTGGGGATCAAATCCAACCTTTGAACTTGCTAAGTAAGCAACTCTACCACTGCAGTACATCCGAGCCCAGAAACACAGCATTTAAAAGATTGTCCATGGCTGGGGATGGATCTCAGTGGTAGTATGATTGCCTAGCATATGTGGGCCTTGGGTTGAAGCCTCAATAGTGGAAAAAATAAAGAACCCAAATTATCCAATATCCAATTTCCCTTTCTTGATTTTGTAGTCTAGATTTGTCTCTCAATTGCCTGGAACAGGTCTCCAATAAGTCTTTCCAAGAAGGAAAGTGAATTCTAAATTTATGCCCCCATACATATCTGAGAATGACTTTTTCACATAGTAATATAATCTTGAAATGTTATTCACATTTTAATTACAAATGTTTCCCCAAAGATGTCCATATACTATCATATCTCAGGGTCTCCTGGTATTTAATAATGTGAACAAGAAGTGTCCAAGCAGAATAAAAATTTTAAATTTCAATAAAAATTTAAAATTTTTATTCTAACTTTAGATAATACATTTTTATGTGTGAAGAACTTCCAGTTTGAGGTATAACTTTTTTGAAATACATCTTGTTATTACTTTTGTTGTGTTTCATTTTCTTAATATCCTTAATATCTCTTTTTCTCTCTCTCTTTCTATCAATTTACATTTGGGTCATCTTTTTTCCCCATTAACCTCTGATAATTTTTGTTTACTTATTCTGGATAAAAGTTTTCACTCTACATACTAATTCAATTTTGTTCTTTAATTTCCATAGTCTAGATATTAAGCTTACTATTTACTAATTTTGATTTACTTATTACCCTTTCTACCATTCTCATGTTCTAACTTTTTTACAAGTCAGCATGATTTTTACATGACTGTCCTCCTGGCTGATATAAAACACATGTTCATGCATATTGTTTGTATACCAAACATTTTAATTTTTCTAGTGGTTCTGAGATTAGAAGTGATATAGTAAGACTGTATTTTTCTAGCATCACTTGCACTTAAGTTTCACTAAGATACCATTCTCAATCTATATCTGTAAAGCAGATTTTAACCACATGTCTGCTGTCTTGAGTTAGGATTATCTCTAGCATTCATTACATTATTTACTGACTTGGAACCAATTAAGTTCAAGTAACCCACAGTTATCAGTGTGTCCCACCAACAAACTTCCTCTTGTCACTAGCCCCATTCACAGAACTAAGTTTATTGTGGTTATACTTCAAAGAACAAGTAGATTGCCATCAATATCTCCATATTTCCAACCCTTTTGTTTTCTGAATTATAAGGAAATTTTAAAGAAGGAAGAGTGACATAATTCAAGTGTGTTAAAATAAAATATTTATGCCACAAAAAGAGAAGAGAGCATTTCTTCTTCAAAGGCAGGAAATGGCAGAGAAAGAAAGTATTTCTCTCTTTTCTTTCAGGTCAATAGGATCCCTTGATTTAGCATTATATGCTTAATAGTTACTTGTGTTATTCCATACAACTACATGGATTTTGTAGGCAGTGTGATATTCTCCCAGTCTTTGGTTTGAACCAAAACTGAGTTTCACCATCAGTTACTAAAACTCTTGTGAATTTTCCTCTTTTGGGTGAACTTCATGAATAGGGGGAAGGCTGTATTAGAAAGTTCTAGTACATGCTACTGTACTCTTCTCCACATTATTCTGAAATATTCAATAAATATTTCCAAGGTAAAATGATATGAAGCAAATGAAATTAATGAAAAAACATTCTCCTTTTATTTCTAAAATGACATAATCAAAAATTTTTCATGAGCTCTCACAGATACTAATGAAAATCTACAAGACTTTGAATACACAGGTGTCAAGGTATAAAATTATCCTGTTAAAATTTTCTAATATTTTCCCCAGTCACAAAGAATATACTTAAATTAAGTTGCCTACTTTTAATATATTGAGAATTGAAGATATACCTCTGTCAAGCTATATATACTATGTGGTATATTTTAATTTAGCCTTATGATTAAGTTTATGAATAAAATTTTTTAATTAAATTGATGTCTTGGATAATGTTATTTTCAGGTTCTTTGGTGCAAAATTCTCTTATATTCACACATGCTGTAATTAATTTAAATAGCTCAAATAAATAAGTTAATTACCTCAATGGAGAATTTCTGTAAGATAACAATTTAAGAACATATGGATTTAAACAAAATAACCATTCTTTCTTTAAAACAGGCTTTGTATTTCATATAAATGATCACTCTTTAAGTAAGAGAGCCAACACAGCTTTGTGGATGATAATTATGAATGCAAAATCTTACTAATTTAATATGCATAGACATAGTATGCCACGCATTCTTGTCTCCAACTTACTTGTCTTATGATCTTGGGTAGTCTAACATCTCTGAACCTTGATTCCTTGATGGTAAACTAGTAGTAATAATAGTAATAGCACATAATTTTCTGAGCTATATTAAGAAATAAATGAGATATTTTATATGCTCTATACATAGCAAATCCCTATGCAAATATACAATAAATTTCTAGTTGTGTGATTGTAGTTAGGCACGTGGTGAGTAGCTCTATAAGAACTGTGATTTTCAATTCTGAAGGACAACCAATATAGAAATAATTGTACATATATTTATTATGGGCCATTGCAATTGTTGATAGTTCTTATGCTGCTCAAATGGTGCTTAATACCCAGTTAGCAAGTCATGTAAACTCAGTTTCTGACTTAAATGGACTGTGAATGAAGGTATAAAGAATGGTTTTGCTTATACATTTAAATAATTGCAGGACTTTAGTTAGATGGGAAATACTTTGGGCTTATTAATAAAGACTGGTTCAAATTACATTTTGAAAGAATTTCTGAAATACTAGTTTAATTTCATTTTTTTCTCAAGTCCACATTATCATGGTCTACGGAAGAATAATCTTAGTCTAGAAAGTTGATAAAGAAGGCTCCGGCACAGGTGAGAAAGAAGAAAACTGGAGCAACTTTCGGTCCTTAAGTTTTTAAATATCTATAAACTCAGCTTTGCTGCAGACTGTGAAGACCATTGCAGCTATGGTTATGGAAAATCAGATACTCTGACCCAATCTATCAGTAGCTAAGCTTCAGGTCAGGATGGTTGCCAGTCCTGCTCTGACCCAGAGTGCACACCCAGAATCTGAGTCTTTATCTTCTTTGGCAGATAGTAACTGCCTTTTATACCACCTCCATTCAAATATGTACTCAAAAAATACCCTTCCAGCTTAAACATTGGTGTCCTCAGAGGTGTGCTAGAATCACAGACTGCTGGGTCAGGGATAAGAGAATGAGATTAAATCAGCAGACTATTTTGGAAAAAGTTTTCCAGATCGACAGATCTTCTTGTGTAACATGGAAATATTTCTATACATGAATCTTTGCCTGTGATGTTCTAAAATCAGTTTAATTGCATTTTGTTATTCTGCATATCACTAAAATGACTGATTGACTTTTTGTCTAATATCAAAGATTATTTTGGATGTCCTGAACTTTAGTAAAAGACATTCTGTGTACAAGTCTGTGTGTGTTATTTCTTTCTAGCTGCATAATGGATAAAACATGGAAACTACAATGAGCCTCCTTGAGTCTACATGTTGGCCCTGATGCTATCGAGCAGTTTTACCTTTGGTCTCTCAGTGACTCTAAAATGAGTACAATGTTATCTACTCCCAAGAGTAGTTGTAAAGATGAAAAGACACAATGAAATGTTGCACCAATACACAGGAAACTCAATAACTGAGGTCCTTCTCTCCATGATACTAAATGTGTCATGGACAGGGCCTTGGGGAGGTTACTCTCTTGTCACAAAGATGGTTTTCCCATATTAATTGGACATGTCAAATTTAGTCCACAAAGATGCATGAAAAAAATAGTATGGAACTTAGTAAAGGACTTTTATTCTATCATCTCTTAAAATATCATCAGAGAGAGGCTGTGGTGTTGGAAAAGGATGGAACATGGAAATGGAGTTGGTTGGAGTCAATGATTTCTAGTGAAAGGCAAAACTTCTGATAATCTAAACAGACACATGTTTAAAATATTTTTTTGAGTAACAAATGCACCATTTTTTAAAGAAATCTTTTTTCTGGCTCATATTTATGTGCAATATCTAGAAGATCAACCTTTAGTTTCTCAGACTAAAAACTAATAATCTTCTTGCGTTCTTTGCTTAAAATAGTTGAAACAATTTTCTCTTACTGCTGGACATAGAGCTCTGCTATTGTATGCTGCTCAAATAAAGGCCGTAAGGCCAGGACTCCCTGCTCTGCTCTTTTTCAGTAAAAATAAACACAGGTCTGTGACTGGAGGCCTTGAACACTGACCAGAATGCTTTACATCAGCTGCCAAAAAAGTTCTCCTCTACTTGAGGCCAGTCAGTAGGGAGATCATATCTAAGCACTCACTCTGTAAGAAAAGCAGAGACCACAGAGATTTTTTTCATGAAGGTGCCAGCCAAATAACTAAAGGTGAGGACATTCAGATGTGAGCCCAGTGGAGAGGCAGCCAGGGCCTTCAGCAACTACAAGAGCCGTAAGGCTCCACGCAACACTGACCAGAGTGAGAACAGTGAGAACTGCCGGTTTCTACTTAGGAAAACTTGCCTTCCGCACATACCCTACATTGGGTAATCCTCTCAGCAACTCAGAGGAGCTGATAGATTAAGTCTTTAATATTTTACAAATAGAAGTTTATAATGTACCAAAGGTCACATAAGCAGTGGAAACCTGGTGGAGTCTGGAAATGTGTTTTGGGTTTTCAGAGTTAATTACTTGCAGCAGGATAATAAATATCTGTTTGAAAAACAGGGAGGAGAGCAGGAGATAAAAAAAAAATTAACTTCTTTAAGTATCTGACAGAGAGTAGGTAAGAGAAGAAATTGATGTAGATATTTTATATATTAATATTCATTAAATGTTTTTAGAGTTCCTGCTGTATTTAAGGAATTAACCTCAACACATAATAACAAACTTTGATCTCAGAAAACAGTAAGTTTAGCCAAAAGAAATAAGACGTATCTTATTTATTTTAAGAATATAATGAATTGAGCACCTCCTTCCAACCCCAGAATGTTTCTGGGGAAAAATGAGGAGTTTTTCAGTAGCATCATGGAAGCTTTACTGGTGAGACTATTCTGAGATGGAATCTGAAGGATGCACGAAGTGAACTGAAGTCAGCTCCTCAGGGTAAGAGAAAATCGGAAGCATAAGAGCTGGAGGCATAAATGGGTAACTGTCAACAGAGAGGTAAAAAGAGAGCCATGCACTAGGTAAGGTAATTGGAGAGGAAAGAGAAAAAAGATAGACTGAGGACAGACCTCTAAGGAGGTTGTTATGGAAAGAAAGGAAATGAAGAAGGTACATTATACTAAATGTAAGCTGTGCTACATTTTGGAGTAATTATGTAAATGTATGATCATTTATATTACATATACGAAATTATTTCATTTACAAATTTGTGATTAAGAAGTCTCAATTCTGTCACAAAGTTGTTATTCAATATATATTCAATATACAGGAGCTGGGAGTAAAGTGCATTGGCACCAGGAGTGTAGATTAGAATGTGTACCATAGCATGTTGAAGGCCCTGGGTTCAATCCTCAGAACCCCAAAGTAAAAACAAAGAACATCTTTTCATGACATACTGCTTGTATGCCCCACACAGGAATTCTCTTTCCATTTGATAGGGAGGAATAGTTTTCCAAAATGTAATCCAAATAACATCTTTGAGATTTAATTCACAGGTAATCAAAAAAATGTTATTAAGTGCATATAAAAATATACATAAATGAAATTATTGAGTTAACAGAATTCATCATATTTAAAGTAAGTTTGTTACTTTGTAGATCCAAATTATTTCAAGTTCTAAATTATTTATTGGCTTATACATTTCAGTAAGATTAATGAGCAGAAATCACTTGACTGAGTTAACCATAATGTGACCAGAAACACTGAAATGACCACTATGCAATGACATTCTTTCTCCATGGCAAAATTATTATTTCTATTATTTTATGGTACTAGGTCTTGAACTCAAGGCCTAGACCTTGAGCCACTCCACCAGCCCTTTTTTTGTAAAGGGTTTTTTTGAGAGAGGGTCTCTCGAGCTATTTGCCCTGACTGGCTTAAACGTAGATCCTCCTGTTTCTGCCTGCTGAGTAGCTAGGATTACAGACATGAGCCATGGAAGCCTGGCTAGTAATCTTTTATTTTTCCTTTTTCATCCAAGACATTTTACTTGTGGTAGGCTAGTGGCTACTGAACACATTTAGACAGAAACCTTCTTAAATTACTTCCATTTATGACATTTGCTCATGTGACATATTTTAAACTATGATGTAACATGCCTGTAGAAACAAAAGGAAATGCAGAATAATTGTCATTAGATAATTTGGTTTCTAAATCAAAATTACATATTCAAGCTAACATTTAAACTTTAAACATCTAATTATTTCATTTCTCCAATTTAATTTTCATGTGTGGACTTGAGATAGTGAAAAGCTGAAAAATCATCTAAATACTTTTTTTCCAAAAGCCAGGCTTATCCAGGCTAGGAAGGAATCAAAATAATATATTTTCTCAATGAAATGTATACTAGTAGTTGCAATTTTTATCTTCTCTCTGATAGAACAAACGAAAACAACATAGTCAAGATAAATTATGTTAAATTCTCAGTAACTGGCTGCTGCAGAAGAGGCTGAATATTTTTTGAGAAAATTCCCTAATTTCTCCAACATGGCTAAGTAGTCCCCAGAGGACATTATAGTCACCCTTTGGTATCAACAGAAGACTAGCTCCATGTGTACCCACCATCCTACATGGATACCAAAGTCCACGGATACTCAACTTCCTTTTATAAAATGGTGTTGTATTTTTAAATAACCTACACATGTCCTCCTGAATACTTTACATCACTCTAGATTATTTATAATACCTTATACAATGCCAATGCAATGTAAATAGTTGTTATACGATACTGCTTAGGGAATAATAATAAAAAAAATAAGTTCCCATCGATCAGTACAGATATAATTGTTTTTCTGAATAATTCTTGATCTGAGATTCAATCACAGATACAAAACCTACTTATACAACATGATAACTGTCTTTGTAAATATAAGTTAATAGTTAAAATAGTTAACTTAATATTATTAGTTTTTTAAATATATGTTTATCTATTGAAATATTTATATATTGTGAGGTTTATATGGTGAGCTAAATTAACAAGTTTTATCTCTATGGCATTTTCTCTGGCCATGAATACTTTGGGTAATCATTCAACTTAAGCCAACTTCATTCATATTCTGTCTTCATTGCATACATCTTTTGGATCTGCCCTCACAATGCACACTCCTAGGCCTCCAGTTCACCTCCCTCTGTGTCTTTCAGTCAATTGGGAAATCCATACACCTGGTCTATTCTCACATTTCTTTTCATGCTATAGAGAGATGGAGTCATTCATGGCAAATCATAGACTGTTATAAAAGTTTCTTTGCAAATAGCTGCTTAACACCACAAAGAAGTTAGGTTAAAATTGTTTCAAAGTCTAAAATTAGTTACATTTTAAGCTAACTGCATATGCTTTTATTGTCTCTGATCTAAAATATAATCCCAGGAGGTTGTGAAAAGCATGCAAATTACAGAAAGCTAATTTGCTCCAACAGTGTCACCTCCCTTGCAGTTGGGAGGTCTATTAGAAATAGTGTATTCTCTGTTATTTGCATATTAATAGCACCTGCTGAAATACTTTGGGATTTACTTCCACTGCCAGCAGAGGGACAGAACTAAAATATATAAAATTCCTTTCATTTCACTATGTTAGGCTATAAAACATGCATGGTGGACTAAGAATTCTGAATTAATAGCAGGAACTAGCGTGTCCATATTGCATTTGGTATCTGAATTTATTTTCCTTCTTGATAAACTATCACTTGTTTAGAAGCCTGGAAAAAAAAGTGACTACAAGCCTTCTGACAAAAATATCTTCTCAAAGAAAACAAAACAAGCATTTCAAAATGCACTGAATAAGAATATAGTCCCTTATGCCTTTTCTCTGAGCAACTTGAAATCAAAAGTTTAACAAAGGGAATCCAGATGCATTGATGTAAAAATAATGTGCAAAGAGTTAGACACTCAGGATAATGCAGACTGCAAATGTAATTTATTTGGGAACAATTTTAAAATATATCCAGTAGCCACTTGAAGATTTTCTCCAAAACTAACTTTTTTCTTTTGATCATGAATTTCCTTCTTCCTTCTTTTCCTCCAACTCAAAATAATAAGAGATCTTGCAACAACTTAGAGTTTATAGTATTTTGAAGAAAAAGAGAGCTTCTTTTCTTTAGAGAAGAGAAAGAATACTTTTCGTCTCTAAGTCTTACTTTTAGAACCTAGGACTACCAAAAAAAAAAAAATGCTGCAGTATATAGATGACAACCTCAATAACAAATCTAATTAAATACACTCCATATTTTTCTGTATCTATGTCTTCACTCAGTTGTTACATGTCGGTAGAATATTCTTCAGATTCTATCCATTTGTACAGCCATATCTGATCTCAAAATTTGGCCCAGAAGGAATAACTGGATGACTTTATTAAAGTGAAAATGTAGGAAGGCATTTACAGAAATGCAAGACTAAAAAGATGGGGGGGATTTTCAAAGTGTGATACTAGACCTTGCATATTGGATAAATTCCTTCATTTTGCATTCATATAAAAATAACAATAAATGTGTTTCTATTTACAATAGCCAAGCTTTGGAAGCAGCCCAGATGCTCCACAACTAATGAATGGATTAAGAAAATATAGTATATATACACAATAGAATTTTATTCTGCCATAAAGAAGAATGAAACTATGTTGTTTGCAAGGTAAATTGACAGAGCTGGAGAACTTCATGCTAAGTGAAGTAAGCCAGGCTGAAAAAGTCAAAGGTCGCATGTTTTTCCTCATATATGGAAGCTACTAGACCCATAAGTTAAATGTACATATAGAAACATATATGATTACATATATACATACATACACACACACACATATATATATTTAGTTAGAAAGAGAATAAAATTCTATTACCAAGTCTTTCTAGGAGAACTATGGAATGTAGGAGAGATTAAAAAAATATTAAAGAATGAAAAATACTAAACAACCCACCTATATATGAATATAATATAATGCACTGTATAGTAAGCTGTTGAATATTAAGGGAGCATGGTGATAGAGAATGAGTAAGTAATGGGTGGACTGGTTTGATTAAAGCATGATATATACAGACCTGAAGTGCCAAGGTGAAACTCCCTTGGACTATCAATACACACTTTAAAAAAAAAAAGAAGGGGGAAAAAAAAGGTCTTTTCCATGGGCAGGTACCAGTGGGAGATGAGTGGGCACAAGGAAATGGGAAATGAGGGTGAATACGGTGGATGCATTTTGTATTCATGTATGAAAATAGAATGAAAACTGTTGAAATTGTTCTAAGAAGGTGATGGTGGGGGGAGGGAAGAAGAAGCAGAACAATTAGTTACAATCTAACTAATATATATTCTAACCACATATGCAAACACCACAATGTATTCCCCTGTACAACTATTATATATTAAACATTTTTTTTAAAAAAAGAATAAATGTGTTAGCACCTTTCTGTTACTGAAACAAAATACATGAGCTAATCAACTTAAAAAGGTAGGAACATCTAGAAAGCCCAAACATTTATTTCATGACCTGGAAAGAAAGAGAAAGAGGAATAGACCAGGTTCCACATTCTCTTTTAAGGACACAAGTCCAATAACTAGAAGACCTCATACTGGTCCCTATCACTTAAAGACTCTACTACCTCCTAATAGAATCATCAGTTGGGGACCAAGCTTTTAACACCTTTGCCTTTGGGGAACACTTATCCAAACTCAGCAATAGAGGAACACTGCAATATGCCTGCATGATTTTTATTAAAGATAATTCATTTAGCTCTACTATAAATGGTAAGTATCATCAACATTAACTTCTTCTATTTGCAAATGAGAAAACAGAAGCAGAGAGAGACTTAAGGTCAGAAAAAGTCACACAGTCACTATTTGGTGCAGCAAGAATTCTAACCCAGATTAACTCATATTCTTACTTCATCCTCTATAGGGAAATTTTGCCTTAGCAGTGAACACCCTCTCAGCACTGCCGTGGAGACACTCTGTCTTAGAAACTCATTAGGATTACTATACTTTCCTAGGCAGTATTAATATCCAGAGTGTTTTTGTTCTTTTTAGTCTTCAGAACTAGGTCCGTGACTGGATTGTTGAAATGCACTTAAACTCACTGAACTGGCCTCTGACTAGCCCCAGCCCAGGGTTGGGAGAAAGAGATGCTGCGAATAGTAGTAACATTCCACTTGTTAGAAAATCACTCTTTAATCAAAATAACCTTTTAGGGAAAATAAAAAGTAACCGGAAAATTGACAAAGGACTCTGATATCTCAAAATCTGTGTTCTAAATTGACGTAATAGATTTTTTTTTCTTTTACGCAGAAACTGGTCCTTAATGTCACAATTTTGTTTTTAACAGATTTGGCGCTCTGGTTTCCCAGCTCAAAGCAGACAGAACAATGTGCTCACTGAGCTGTGGTGGGGGAATTAGTTGGGATACAGACTAGCAGCTATTGGAATAAACTCCCCAGTTACTGTCTTAACCAACACAAGTTTATTTTTGAATCAGATGAAATTCAATATGAAGTTCTCTGCCAGTAGGTAGCCCAACCTCCTAGTCAGCCAGAGACTCAGAGACTTCCTCTACCTTATGACTTTTTTAAAGTGCTGGTGTCGTCTGCTATGTCTAACCAGCCTAAGTAATAAAGAATGGGATGAATTTAGTAGAGGTTTAGAAATGATGTGCATTGTATCTGTCCACAACCTTTCCTACAACATTCTGTCAAAGGCCAGCCTTACCTACAAGGGAGTCCTGAAAATGTGTTTTAAATTTTACCCAGGAAGAAAGGAAATACAGTGTATACCTTTTTTGATGGTACTTCTGGGGAGGTGTTCATGACACAAAATGTCAAAATATACATATTACTAACTCTAAAGCAGGAGGCAGTAAGATGATTCTAACAAAGGACTGGATAGGAAATAAATATGTTTTGGGGTTCAGAATCTCTGAATCTCTGTCAAATATTCCTGTTGCTATCATTTAATAACTCTAAAAATTTGAAAACAATTCTTAGTACAAGCCTTATGAGAGTTGACTAATGGGATAGGTATTCATTGTTGACTGTTGCTCTAAGGACAACAGGTTGGTTTATAGTTTTAGTTAGTATGATGGATAGTCACTATGCTCATAAAAATAACTCAATTTCAAAGTTGAGAAAGTGTTTGAGAACACCTAAAATAAATGTTTTATACTATAGGTGCCATGGTGTGGGCGTGTTTTGTTTCCCAGGGTTGATGTGTTGGAGGATTGGTTCCCTAAGTGTGGTGATGTTAAAAGGTGGTAGAACTTTTAAGAGGTGGATCCAGAAGCTGGGCATGGTGGTTCAGACCTCTGGTCCTAACTACTCAGGAGACTAAGATCAGGAGGATCATGGTTTCAGCCTAGACCAAAAAGAAAAAGTTTACAAGACCCCATCTCAACAGAAAAACCAGGAAGGGTTGGCTCAAGCAGTAGAGTGTCTGCCTAGAAGCAGGGGGCCTAATTTCAATCTGCAATGATTCTAAAACAGCAACAACAAAAACAGATAGATCCTTGCAGGAAGTCACTGGAGGCGCTGCTCACAGAAGGAAGAAGTTGAGGTTCTCACAGGGACCTTAAGTGAGTTCTCTGGGAGTTGTTGTAAGAGGTGAGTCTAATCCCCCACTGACTTTAGCTCCCTGTCTTGCCTCATGTCCTCTCCCCTCCACATGTGCTCCTGCTTGTTGGGATCCATCTGCCATGAAGTCCTGTCATCATTAGCAGACACTTTGAAATGTTTAACAAAATTAAATTTTACAGGGAGAAAATGACAATTTGCTATAGATTTTGGAGGAATGGTATATATATATATATATATATATATATATAATATGGTATTGTAACCATATATACTATGCCAACCTCCCTAACTTGTGAATAATTGAAAATTGACTCTACAAATTTTTAGCCAATTGGAGGGAAAAAAAGATTAAAATTGTTACCACAAATGAAAAACACCAGGAAAATCAAATATTATCGGACAAAAATGAAAAATTTAGGGAATAATTGGGCCTCTTCGATAATGCACAATTTTTTAAATTTGACAGAAATGGAAGAAAATATAAAGAGAAAGGTTAGTTGATTTGGACACATACAAATGGAAACTTCTGCATTTTGAAAAAAGCATAAAACTAAACACAAATAAAATGAAGGAAATTATTTGAAATACATTTGAATACTTATTGTCTTAAGTGATCAAAGAAATTGAAGGAAAGCTAATAAAACATGTGAACAAAATATATACATAGACAATTCTCCATGCAAAGAAGTTAGATATAACCAATGAAGATATGAGAAAAAAAAACACAATCCCACAATCCTTTTGATCAGCACTATTAAAATTCCACAGGCTCTGTGCTAGTCCATTCAGGCTGCATACAAAATACCATAAACTGGGTGGGTGGCTTATAAACAACAGTTTATTTTCTTATAGTTTCAGAGTCTGGGGAGGGCCTATTCCTCATACATGGAGCCATTTTGCTCATATGGAGGAAAAGGCAAACAAACTCCCTTTTACCTCTTTCATCAGGGCACTAATCCCCGCCCCCCACCCCAGGCTTCATCCTGGTGATTGACTCACTACCTTAAGGTCCCACTTTTAACTCTATGGCATTGATCATTAGGTTTCAACACGTGAATTTAGAGTTATATCAGGGAAACAAACATTCAAACCATAGCAGGCTTTCACTCCAGTCAGACTCAAGTAGTATACTATATATTTAGATTTCACACACTTCCTCCCAAAAGGATTTCAGACCTCCATACTTTTCTTCTATCTTCTCAACTATACCTTTCTTACAGCATATTTCTCTGCTTTTTTATGCCATCAGGGAAACAGCAGAAATCACTGGGCCATGTTGCCCTCATTCCTCAGTTCTTCTCCCTAGGCCACAGGAACTAGAGGCAAGACCTCTTCTCCCCTGTGCTGCTCTCCTTTCCTCTGGGCTCTCCTGCATGGCAGGAAGTAGACTGCAACGTTAAGAATTATTTCTGTTCACCCACCAGGAGGGTATGGAAAGTCATCTCTGAGACTTCACCACATTCTTAGCACCTTTGAACAAATAATAGAGTGGAGTGATTCCTAGTAGGGCTTTTTTTTTGTATGTGTGTGGTACTGGGGTTTGAACTCAGGGCCTTCACCTTAAGCTGCTCTGCTATTCCCTTCTTTTGTAAAGAGTTTTTTTGAGATAGGGTCTCACCAGCTATTTGCCTGGGCTGGCTTTGAACTGCAATCCTCCTGAGTAGCTAGGATTACAAACTTCCTAGTAGTTTTTACGTAAATTTTGATAGTAACCTCCTCTAAAGGAGGTATTGCCTTTTCTTTCTCTAGATGGATTATAGATAGATAGATAGATAGATAGATAGATAGATAGATAGATAGATGATAGATAGGTAGATAATCTTTGAGTAAGGGATTCAGTTCTTTATAGTGGCATGCTTAACCAACCTAAGGATTGATTTGGAAGGATTCTCAGAGTTCATCTACTGCAGTGGTTCTCAAATTTAGTGTGTATAAAAATCTTCTGAGACTGGATAAACAAAGTATGGTTTACCCAGAAAATGAAATACTATTCAGTGCTAAAACAAAATAAGCTCCCAAGCTATGAAGAGGGATGGAAGAAACTTAAATGCATCTTATTAAGTGGGACAATGCAGTCTGAAAAGACTACATACTACAAAAAGGCCAGTGATTGCCAGAGACTAGGGGCAGGAAGGGATGGGTAAATGGAGGACAGAGGATTTTTAGGGCAGAAAAGCCATTTTGAATAGTTCTGCAGTGGTAGATTCATGTCATTATGAATTTGACCAAGTCCAGAGAATACAGAACACACAGCATGAACTGTAATATAAATTGCAGCTTGAAGAGATAGTGGGGCACCATGTAGTTACAACAATCCTAAAAACTATACCATTCGGGTAGAAGACATAGATAACAGGGGAGTCTAGGCCCTTGTCGGGTATAGGGTATGTGGAAATCTCTGTACCTTCTGTTCATTTTTTCTGTGAATTAAAAACTGCTCTAAAAAGTAAAATCTATGTTTTTTTAAAAAATCTTCTGGGAGACTTGTTAAAATGACAGATTCCTGGCACCTACCCTGGATATAATAAATCAGAATCTCTGGGGCTATATACCCCAAAATCCCTTGTAGAACTCTGGACTGATTTTGGGATTGAATTCTCACACTGCTTTTCAGGAAACTCTGATCCAGAGCATTTGTACGTGAAGAGATGGCTGCCCATAAACATTCTGTATTAACAGATGAGTCAATTAGCAAAGGTGCACGACAAGACCAAGTTAAGGTGTCCTAGGTACTGTTTTCCCCCAATCCTTTCTCTCTCTCTTGGTTTTTCAAGTCACACTCTTTGTTGTTTATTTGTTTTCTTTCTGTCCTGTGCGCAATGCTACCTTTCTAATGTGAAGAAGAAGAGGTGACCTTGCAGGGTTTTAAGGGTCTTCTGTTTCTGAGAGCCCTAGGCTTGTTGGAAGCAGACCAGCACCCTCAGGAGCACCCAGACAGTGGGCTTGAATATCCAGGCTTGTCTTCCAGAGAACTCTGCGCCTGGAGAGTCAGGCTTCCCTAAGCTGGCACACTTCTATCAGGCAGCCCTGAGAAGCTGGTAATTTTTATTTATTGTCTGCAGTTCATGGCAGCCAGTATTTTACCACCTGCACATCTGAAAAAGAAGGGGAAGAAAAGCACACCAATATTCTCAAAATGTTTATATTCAAGGAGTGTGTGTTTCAGAGAGGGAGGTCGTGATGTGTGTATTTTTATTGTGTGTGAAAGAATCCTCAGTGGCGGTGCAGCTGGAAAAATAATGGAAGTACAGGGTACTGTCTTTTGTGACAAAGTTTCCTCTGGTAAGTTACAATTATAACGTAGAAAATGATACCTTAGACGGCAACTAATTTGTGAATCCTGGGAAATGCTGTTCAATGATTCCTCATCAGGACGGCAGAACCTGATCTGTAAAAATTTGGGCCTCAGCGGGAGGCTGTTTGCAAAGAGTGATTTGCATTTCAATTGTAAGTCCAGGCAACCTCTAAATTGTGGCTGCCACACTATCACAATGGAATTTTTCTTTTTTTTTTTCTTCCTGGTGTACTTGAAAAAGAATCGGAATGTTACCATACATCAATTCCACAACTGCGTACAATAAGATATAGGTAGTTATGAGAAAGAAAAAGTATGGCAGTGATGGTTAGGTTTTTCCCAACAAGCAATTATATCACATTTCTACACTTGCAGAGGAAATATTATTCCTTGGGTAAGACCTACCCCCACCCTGTCCTTTGATCCATAAACACCTCATCTTTTTCTTCCTTTTTTCCTACAAAATTTCAGTTAGGAAATTTGATTTCACTTGAATTAAAAAACAAAACACACAAACCCTAAACAGCAAAACCAAAGCCTTATTTAACAGAATTAATTTCTCTATAGCAAGTCACTGCTGTTCTACTAAGGGTCCTACTATACCCTGTCCTTAGCTCTGCCTTTTCACTTGATTAAATAGTCCTATTGTCAGGTGTTATGTCTCCTCTGAATGAGGGGCTGTTTTGTATCCTGTGTGCAAGTTACTGCGTTACTGTTACAAAAAGTGTTGATTCTTTCCGGCCCCCCTCTCCCATTCTGTACTCCCCTACATCCAAGAATATGACAAACTTTCATCAGAAGGGAGGTGGAGGAGTTTGGGTGAGGGAGAGTGGAAGTGATCCCTCTATGGTACACTTACTACATTGGAAGTTTGCTTTAACTTTAAAACTTTACCCTTCCTTGTTGCCAAGGAATTCATCTATAAATCTGTAAATTGACTTCCCAGTCCCCAGGTCTAGGTCACCAATAGCCAACAGATTTCTGTATTTGATGGCACAGCATTTTTGGTGCTCATTTGCTTACATAACCAACTGCTCATGCAGATATCCAGAGGATCATTCACCCTTTCTTAGGGAGAAAAAAATTTTTTTGGCCAGAATTCTGCTTTCTGTGGCTCACTTAGATTCTTGATCTCTTTCTTACTCCTTTATATACTTCTCTGTGTGCTGCTGAATCCTGACACATGTTGGGACCAAGTCTTTGGACATATTATCTTTTGTATATACATTACTGCCTGAGCTCTTTTATCTGGTACCTTAGCTTTATGTACCATCTATATTCTGATGGATCCCACACATCCATCTTCAGTCCAACCTTTTTTGAGCTCTCCAATAAAAGAAGGTCCTAAACCCCACCTCTCAACTTCCTCACAGAGCCACGTCTTTTCCAGTTTTCCCCACCACAATTCAACTTTGCCATTAACCCAGGATCCTGGGTCGATGTGGTGGTGGGAGGAATTAGTGGGGACAATCTCTGAAGTCTCTCTTTCCATCATTTTCCATATCTAATAGCAGTTCCTGTTCCTGTTCCTCTGGACTAATACTGTGTCTTCACAGTCATCTACCTTCTCTCCCCTCTCTTGTTCTGCTTCTTACTATTCCTAAAATGTACAAAACTCAATCCTGCTTCAGGGTCTTTGCATTCACTGGGCACTTTTCTTGGAATACACTTCTTCTAAATGGGCATATTTTTTCAAGGACTTGTGACCTTTGAAAAGAGAATTTCCTGGAACATAGCATTTATAACAGTAGCAATATTTCCCCTTGTCTATCCCTTGACCCTCTAACTCTGGGTTATTCTTCATTGCATATACTACAACTTGACATTATAATATATATTAATATTCTTATTTGTTTATTGCCTATTTTATATGTTAGGATGTCATGAGAGCAAAAACCTGCTTTGTACTGTTTTGTATTAAGATTCTAGCACCTAAAATAATCCCCACATACAATAAGGGCTCAAAAAGTATTTATTCAATTTTAAATGAACTTTTAAAATAGTTTTAGCTTCTCTTTGACCTCTCTTGCTTTACAATATCATTGAAATAACTTATTTTCTCCCCCAATTTATCATTAGTATTTTGCTTGACATTTTAAGAAGTTCTTTTTAATATTTGCCTTAAATCTTCATAACAATATATGCAGTTAATTAAACTAAATTAGAATTTTGTTGGATGCTTTTAATTTACACCTTGTCATCTCTATTCTTACATTCTTTATTCCAGTCATTTTAGTTTTGTCTTTCAAATGAAGTAGTTGGATTCAATATTTGTTTTTGCAATTTTTAAAATTAAAGTATAATTATTTTATTGTAGATAATATATATATAGTACATACCAGCTGAAATGAGCACACACTGAATTCTGGGCTATGAGCCTCTGCAAAAATACCCATGTACTCAGGAATCCCTGAGGTTCTAAGGTTGTTTGCTCTGTGTTCTTAACATCCCCCTCCCCACCCCAATTCTAAATATACTTTTCAGCTTTTCTATCTCTCTTCTTGGTCTTCATCCCTCTGTCATATCTTTTCCCATACTCCTCATTTGCTGGCTACTGAAATACTGGAGTCAGGAAACTATAAACCCATGTTTATTAAACATGGGTTTATGTCCAAAATAAAAGGTAATAAGCAGCATTGAGGCACTTTGCTCTAATATGAGGAAAGAAACTTTAGACTTTTAGTTTTTATTTTGCTCAACTGCTGCGCAATGTTTATTTTCTGGATGTCTGAATGACTGCAGAAGCAGAGCACTTTTGTGTATACATTTCCTAGTTCAGGTGCATACTCTGTAATTAATACACACAATTTTTCTGAACTTGAACTTGAACTTGTCTTCCTGGGAACCCTGAGGGAGAAGGTTGTTCATCTGCCCTTGTTCCCAGATGGCAGGTCTCACTGGCTCATGACTGAACCATGCCCACTACTCAAAAGACAAAGAACAGGGTCTTAGAAGAAAATTGCTTTCTCATTTCATATATAGTGATATGAGCATATCATACATTTTCTCTATAGAAGACAGACATTCAACTCTCTTTCTACAACCTCCCACAACAGAAAAACACCACCCGCAATAGGACCGCACGTCTCCAGCTGCAGCCCACTAGAGGAGGCGCGTCCACATCTCTGTGATTGCAGTGCCCTGATTCTCGGGTGTCACAGATTCCACTTGAGCCTCTACTCAGCAAAGCCCTTGGGGCACCAATCTTGTCCCTCCTCTGATAAATTCTACTTATTATACTGTGCTGTGTACACTCTCAGAGCTAGATAAATGAAGAGTAATAATAACTGTTATTTTTACACCAAGTGTTATCAAATCAGAAATCTGACACCTAGTAATTTAATATATATGTTTTTTCCACATACCTTTATTGCTGTTTGGCTAGATAGAAAATATGAGGAGATTGGAAACCAACTGTAAATATTTCTACAGCCTTAATGGCAAAGGCTTTTTTCTTTACTTTATTACCTTGCTCCACTTCCTACATTCTCTATTTCTCAGGGCTGCGTTCCCTGTCTTCCTCCTTTCAATGTTTCCCCATTCAGGTAGCCTCTCCCAATTTGTGAACGATTTTCACATTTCCACATGCTTCCATCATGCCACAGGTCCTCTGTGCTCATCCTGCTTTGCAGGATATGAATGCAGTCTCCTTGATGTTGTGTGTTGCTGAACTGGACCATAGGATAGAATTCAACTGACCTAGTTTTGAGTCAGTTCTATCATGTAAAATTGGTATGATTTTAGACAAATGGCTTAACCTCTCTTAGACTGGCTTCCCCATCTGTAATGTAGAAATCACAGTATTGCCCTCTTCATTGAAAGGATTTTGGAAAAGTAAATCATATTATGAAAATACTCTTGCTCTTAATTGAACATGAATAGGTTTTCCTTTATCTGTATAATTGGTAATAATGCTTTGGGGGGGGGTGTATGCTAATATTGTACTGTTCCAATTAGTTTATGCAGTTTTTGATTATATTATAGATTTCAAATTGCAAAGTAACAAATACATATGAGGATCTCCTACTCCAAAAACTTCCTATGTTCTTGGGACAATACATGATGTAAAAAGTCAAGTAATAAAAATATTTTAAATAATAATCCAATGTAACAAGAGAAACAATGGTTATACAAGAGTTATTTCTCTCTAAATAGCACATAAAGTAATTGTAATCAGAGGGCAGAACTCAGCCATGGGACCCTCACATAGAGGGTGTCAGGGCAGTTGGAGTTATTGGGGTTTGAACTCAGGGCCTCATGGTTGCTAGGCAGGCACAGGGCAGGTTTTCAGTAAGTGGAAGTTTACTGGTAAGTCTTTGCAACAGACTTGGTAGACAGTGGGAAGAAGCATCACCCATTCATGATGAGTTGATTTCTAATAGACACATCACATGATTTGGAAATATTTCAAGGTAAATCCAAGCCAATGTAAATTGAGGCAAGTATCTATTGAGGTTTCAGGAAGCAGTTGTTCTGAACAGTGTCATAATCCCCCTTTCATTATTTCCTATAAAATTCTCAGTCCTTACACTCTATCATTTCTTTCCTTATCAGCTAACACAAAGGTGAGTTGCTCTAGTCAACAGCACCCAATGAGTGTAGATAGTTCACTTGTATCACTAGCCAAATCACATCGACTGAGTGAAATGAGCTGCCCATTATTTCTTGCATTTGAATGGTCTGCAAAAATGCATACAGTGCCCCACAAATGTCAAGTTCCAGACCTAAAATACAGGAGTTATAAATGAAAGAATACGTCACAACATCATGGACTGTTCTTGCTGTTCCTTTCATCAAGTGCAGCTTTTTGATTCCAGCAGCCAGACTCACTGCTTTGTGGTGACTGTTTTTTTAAAGATCTGCACTAAGCGACCTGTGCTTTGGCTAGTTGGGATAATAAATAAAGCGCATGAATAAATGTGTTTATTTGGACCTGTAATTTAGTTTCTACATAGCTGTATTTTTCTTTTAACGACACACATGCTGATTCCTAGTCATCAGCCCCAGGCGCCAGTAAAATCAGATTAAAAGCATTAGTAATGTAGTTAATTCCATCTATAATATGCTACACCAGAGATGAGAACATTCAATAGGGGAAATCTATAAACTGAAAGTAAAGAGTTGGTTTTGAAATTTCTCTTAAGAAACCATTGAAAATTTATGTCTATAAGGTTTAACATAAATATTCTCAAGAAGGCTTTTTAGCTATGTTTTTGTTAACTAATATTTGTAATCCAAATTAAAATTTGGCTTGGTCATTTGAGTGTCCATCTTTTGTACTTGAGTTGTATTAAGGGATGAGCATCCTTCAATAATGTACTGCTGGTTGCAATATTGTCTCCTATAATCTTTCCTAATAATCCGACTATCAGTTAATCAATTTTTCCTTTTTATTCAAATTCTATTATGCAGTCCCTTTTGACCTGTTGTTCTTAGGACAGTTCATATATTATTAAAAAAAAAAACTCTCAGTGTATTACAGACCATAAACAGGATAAAAGCCCTAGCATTAAATCTGATCAATGGCTCCAACAGGAAAATCTGTTTCACTGCCCTTTAATGTGCGTCCTTTTACATGAAGATGTCTCCAGTGACCCACAATTCATCTGGCTCTGGTGTGAGTTCTGGACTCTGTCCAGTAATAAGGATATATTAGAACAAGTTCATCTTCATTCTTTCCTCAGGTCACCTTTCCAAATCCACTGACCCATCTGACAGACAGGTAGGCTGAGGTCATAGAATGACAAAATTGCTTGGCTATGAATCAAAACTGTAGCAAACATTTCACTTACTTTTTTTTTAAGCCATAAATCTAGTGAATGTAATGAATTTTAACTTTTTTTCCTTTTGTATTTCTTGAGAATTAACTAAAATCAACAGTGAAGAAGTAGGCTCCTTCACTTATTTTCATTAGCTCAATTTGTTTAGAAATAAAATTATAAAAGTAAACTTGGATGCATAAAACATATTTGTAATGAAAAGATTCCAAATACACACAAGTGCATAGAATAAATGTCTGCTTGCTAGCTCTTTCAGTTCAGACCCTTACTCTAGAAGTCTCTAAAAGTACAGGCATACCTAAATACAAATAGCTGTATGCAGGCATATCCATAACACACACATATATATATGTATATATCCAAATGTATTTTCCTATAAAATTAATATCTCATATTGATTAATGATGTTATTATCTAGTGTTTCCTGAAGAGTCTCCTGAAGATTTTTCACTTTAGAATACATAAAACTGCCTTATTAATTTAATAGTTGCATAAAGTACCACAATATGGACTAATCACAATTGATTCAAGTATACTCTTATTGTTAATTGCTTTTAATTCTTCACTATTATAAGTAATACTGCAATAAAATGTTGTGTACTGGCTATCTGGCTAAGAGTAGCAAATATACTAAAAGTGGCCTCAAATAATGGTTGACCTTTATCAACTGGGTTTCTGTTGGTTAGAAATCTAGGATCAGCTTAGCCACAGGTTCTGGTTGAAAGTCTACCATTAGGGTGCAGTCTAGATGTTTGTAGTCACTGAAGATGGGCTGGGCTGGAGACCTTAGGTATCCTCAGCATGGACTCCCTGAATGTGCTCTTGGCAATGCAGGTAGCTTCCTCAACATGGGCAACCCAAGAAAGCAAGAGGCAGATAGAAGTTATCCTGTCTGTGACCTAGCCTAGGAAGTCACCTCGCACCATCACCAACACATTTTCTTGGATAAAAATAAATCACAAAGTCTGGCCAACATCCAACGGGAGAGGAACTAAACTTCACCATGTGATAGAAAGAATGTCAAAGAACTCACTGCATTGTGTTAAAACCATCAGAAAAAAATAAACAAAAGCAAACTAACAAATGAAGGAATAGCATGTACAGTATTTCTAAGCTATATTATTAGAAGTAGAATTTTTTAATAAATGCCAGTATATATTGCAAAAGTTGAAAGATATTGCCATATTATTCTCCAAAATGGTGTTAAAATCATAAATGTACAGTTTAAATATTGTATGTTTTGCCATAGTACCACGAACACTTGCCATTAGTAGACTTGTTTTAATTTTTTTTATTGTTAATCTGCTAGGCTAAAAACAATATTTTTTTAAATTTATATTTCAGTTGGTTGCTAGAGTGAGTTTAGTATCTATGCTTATTGATTAATGACATTCTTGGATGAATTACTTGGTTATAGCCTTTGCTGTTTTAAATCTAGTTACTCTTGAATACAAGTTTAAGAATTCTATACTTACTGTGAATAATTAATTGTTTCCTATTATGGATGTGAATGTTACAAATACTTCCTCCTAATAGCCTACTTTTCTTTTAACTTTCTCTTTTAAAGTGTTGTCTTTAGAGGTTTAATTTTTTAATCTAGTAAGATTACATATACATACACACATGTATGTATGTACACATTTCTATTTAGGCTTTGTTTTATAAGTTCAAAATTATTTTTAAATTCTCTAAAGATTTCTTTTTCTCTTCTTCAATAGTGTGAGTTTCCTGTTTTGATGTGGGATTTTTATTGTATATGGCATGAGATATGAATATAACTTTAACTTTGTTTCAGATATTTTCTAATGAAGGCTTTGAAACTATTTTAAGCCCTAGAACTCACCATAATGTGAACATTCTCAGTCCTTCTCCCTACCCCAAAAAAGAACTGCAGCTCTTTGAGTTGTACCTCCATCTCCTTGTTTTCCTTTACCTCTCACTTTCTAGTTTATAAAAGAAGGAGGGCAGGCAGAACAGGAGAGTCCTATTGAACACTTAGGGTTCCACAAACACAACTTGAACACCATTCTTGTTTTAAAGTACCTAAAATTTGAAAATAAATGTAACTAGTTAGAAGCAGTTGTTTGGGGACCAGGAAACATTTAAAGAGGACTAAAACATGAAGTTTATATATACATTTACATTACTGGTGATATGTGGGTATGGCCTTATATAACATAAAGAAATTTATAAACTTCGGTAGTTTGATTTAATTTTTTAAAAAAATTTAAATGTATAAAGCAACTACTTATATTTTGAAGCCAGGGGAATGTAAATTATAAATCAATGCAGTTTAATTTTTTTTCTAATAATAAAACCATATGGGCTTTAGGAGCTCTGCAATGTGTTCTGTCTCTTAAGAAACAATTCATACATTCTAGACATCCACCTACCCAGTGTATAAATGAGTCAAGAGCTTAAACAACAAGTACATAGATTCAGATGCCATGGCACCCATACTGTGCATATATCATTTATATCCCAAAATATGTACACTGCAGGTCCATATGGACACATGCTGGGTAAATCACAAAGCTTCCCATCCTGTGTGTCTTTCTCTTTAGCCCATGATGGATCTCATTATTAATTACAGAATCATTTAGCTTGCATAATTGTCTTCTGCCATACATAATTCCAACCTTTCAATGTCTCTTCAAGTTGGCTTATTAGACTAAATGCACTTCTTTGTTTTGGTGACATCATCCATCACAGCCCCTTGATGGAGGAACTCAGCAGTAGAGTGAATAATATATAAAAAGGCCCTCTCTTGTTCCCATCATGGAGCTTACCAACAAGTAACTTCATTTGTAAATTTTTTTTTGCTTTATACTAGGAGGCCTAAGATTTCACAATCTGCAGCTGAGGTCAGGTTGCAATTGGAAGAAATTAGCCAATGCCTTAAGTGACTGCTGAGATATATGAACATTTCAGGACTTTGGAACAAATTGATAACCAGACACACGAATGTCTAAAACAGATACAACTGGCCCTTCACAGGTGAAATTTCTACGTTCTCATTAAACCTCTTATCTTTATTTCTTATAAACCTTAAAATAAAATGCAGACTAGCAAAGAATGATTTGAAGCATTCTTCTCAATGTAGAATAAGTCATAAAGATTAAAACTCCTGGGGTAATCAAGGAACTGCAAGAAAAACATGCAGATTTTTATTTTTTAGTTTTCCAGAAGAGTAACAGTCTCATCATGAGGCATGGTCTTATTTGAAGGAACATTGAGACACCATCTTTAAACTGGTTTCAGAGCAACCGGAGACATCAAGTTAGGTTGATCACTGAGTCCATTGGACCAGCTGGCTGACAAGGATAGTGATAGGTGAAAAGCATAGTATTGGGAACACACAATTTGCTCTCTGGTATTCACTTCAAAAGAATGTTAAAATGCCATCCCAAACATCCATAGCTTCCCTTCACCGCATCTCAAAACTTTTGATGATGCACATGATTTAGGACCTCTTAGACTCTATAGGTTTTCTATGCACCATGCATAATTATACCTCTCTCAGAAGGTGAGTTTTTTGTTTGAATATTCTGAGATTTGTGAACAAGTGCGTACTAATGCACCACATTCCCTTTAAGAAGAGTATGATATGTTCTTTCTGAGTATGTTGTGAATATTTCTCTGTCTGTACAGATACTACAGATTCTGACTGTATGTTTAGGGAATTTGAATTAACTTTTTGAATTATGTGTATAGTACTATTATTTAAAGGAAATATTTTAGAGTTCTTGAGTTAATAGCTTAGGCTATCCTTAGGAAGGATATCCATGATCTCTGCCTCCTGAGTAGCTAGGATTACAGCCATGAACCACCAATACCCAGCCCCATTTCTATCTTGACTCCCAAAACATCCATTATTTTATTTTGCATGTTGGCAATTTCTTGATTGCCATTCTGGGTATAGTCTTTAGGAAATGTTCTGTACATTTGCATGCATTTGCATTATGTATATTTTCATACAAATACTTTTCTATAATTTTCTTTTATCACTGAGTATATTTATCACTGAGTGTATTTCTGTATTTGTGCATGTAAAGACATCTTCCTGTTTCAATGACTATAAAACATCCCATTGTACAGACATATTGTGAACTATTTTTTAAAATTACTTTATCAGATACCCTTCTTCTAATGGGTCATTTGGGAATTTTTTTTAAAAAGTATAGTAAAAAATCTGCTTCAGGATCACCAGATCATATCTATAGTCCTATGATATTGGTACAATAAGGATTTTATTCTCTAAATGTTCTAATTAGGATGATTCTCTTGCTTATCAAAATACTGTTTCTGAATACATTAATATAGTTCAAATTAAACAAGATTTAGCAAAAAATTATCTAGAAACAAATATGAAGAATGAATTTGGACCTAAATCAAACCATGCACAAAATTGGACTCATAAAAGTAACTATAAATCTATTAGAAGAAAATTAGGATTAAATCTTTGTATATTGGAGTAGAACAACTAATAACAATTTTTCAGCACCATTAATTTAAAAATCTATCTTTTTCCTGCTTCTTACTGAGTTGTAATGGAAAGTAAGCTACATATTATATTGTCATATATAGGTAGGTTCTTGGTAGCTGGAAAATCTTGATTCTTGTTGGTATTTTGATTTTTATATGTTCTTTGGAACCACATGATTATTAAAATACACCAAAAAATTTCAATTTCACTCAAATTGCTTTGAGTCCATAAATCAATCAATTTGGGCTGAATTGATACCTTTCCAATATTGTTTTTTTCCCCAATATTTGAACATGAAATAACTTCATTTATTGATACCTTCTTTCTCTCTTATTTTATCATTATCTTCATAAGATTGTGAATTTATTTACATATGGTGTATTGTATGGTTTTGTAAATAGCAAGTCCTTTAGAAGAACATTTTCTTTTCTTGTTACCAGTGTCTCATACCTACCATCCTCGCTACCTGGGAGACTGAGATCAGGCAGATTATGGTTTCTACCAGTCTGGACAAAAAAAAGATTCCAACTTAATAGAAAAAAGCTGGGCAGGTGGCACACACTTGTCATCCCAGCCATAGCAGGAAGCCTAATATAGGAGGATCATGGTCTAGACCCACTTGGATAAAAAAGCAAGACCCTATCTCAACAATAGCCACAGGAAAAAAGGTTGGAGTCTTGACTCAAGTGGGGGAGCATCCTTCCTAGCAAGTGTGTAAGCTCTGAGTTCAAACCTCAGTACTACAAAAAAAGAATAATTTTGCTTATTTATATTTGCCTAATATATGTGTAAGTGATTTTTAAGTTGATTTTATATTTAGAAAACTTGCTTGACTACCTATGAATTATAATAATTCATTTGTAAATGTTTCTATTTTCTACCAAAGCAATCATATACTTTTTGCTTGTAATTACATTTTTCTTTCTTTATTTTTAAGCCTTTTACTTTTTATATGTTTTTCTTGCCTACTGCTCTGACTAAAGTTTTCTAAACAGTGTTAAATAGAAAAGATCAGAGTAAATGCTTGCCATTTTTACTGATCTTACAGAGCTTACTTTCAACATTTACTAGGAAGTCCCATGTTTGTTTTAGCTTCTATAGGTTTATGTTTTTATGTAGAAAGTTGTCTTTTATCAATAGCTTTGTGAGAGCTTTTTACATAAAGCTCATCAAAATTTTCTCTTACTTTATTGAGATGATAATATAATTTAGGCATATTATTGTAACAACCCCCCTAAGTTTCAGTAATTTAATAACAACAGTTTATCAATGATGCTTAATGATCATTGTAACTAGTCTTTAAGAGAATTTGGGTTGATGGTTCCTCTACTGTTTGGAAGTTATCATTATAAGGAGGTAATTGTATTATGACTCTTAAAACATCTAACTTGAATTGGTGTACAAATAATTCTATTTATATTTTATTGCCCCCCACCAAAAGCTACATAGAAATATCAAACCACAGGATGTGGCCAAGTAAAATCTTATGATGTGCCCCAAAAGATAAAGAATTAGCATATCTGCAAGTAGACTTCATGATTATTACAATGGTAGCTTTATTTTATATCTTGCTTGAATTATTAAATCAATATTCATCAGTGATTTATGTATATAATCTGATTTCTTTTCATGTTGTCTTTGTGCGGTTATGGTGTTAAGATTTGCTAAACCCTCAAATTATGTCTCATAATTGTCCCACTTTATCTTTATATGAGATTAGAACTATTTATCTTACATGTCTGGTTGGGTTTGGTGTTTTCTTTGGAGGATAGTTTAACTTATTTAGGTTATGAAAGTATTCAAGTTTTCTTTTCCTTCTTCATTAAGAAAGTTCCATGAGTTTTCTCTGGAAGGTTGTCTTTTTTCATTTCTTTTCTTTTATTTATTTATTTTTTTGGTGGTACTGGCATTTGAACTCAGGGCCTCACGTTTGCTCTACCACTTGAGCCACCCTGCCAAGGTCTTGCAAACTATTTGCTCAGGATAGCTTTGAACTGCAATCCTCCTAATCTTTGACTCCTGAGTAGCTAGGCTTAGAGGAGTTAATCACCAGCCCCCTGCAGGCTGTCCATTTCATGTTAGCAAATGCATTGACATAAAGTCGCCCATGAAATAGTTAATATCTATAATTATAGCTCACTTATTTCTAATATTGTTAATTTCTTCTCTCTCCGATCAACTTTTTAAAATTTTAATTGTTTTTACGGTTACTTACATGTGTATACATTATTTGGGCCATATCTTCCCTCCTCCACCACCCAGGTTCCTGGCAGAACCTGTTCTGCCCCTTGTTCTCTGACTTTGTTGAAGAGAAAACATAAGAGGTATTAAGAAAAACATAGCACTTTTGTTAGTTTGAGATAAATATAGCTATACAGAGAGATTCCTAGCATTGCTTCCATGCGCATGTGTATTACAACTTACACTGGTCATCTCTACAAGACCTCTTCACTACTTCCTAATCCCCTTCCCAAAGTGACCTCAGCCAGTTCAAAATTACTATGTTTGCTCCTATACAGTGATCATATCAACTACATTCAAGTTTTGGTTTCCTTCCCTTTCCCTATTCCTCCCGTGTGCAGTGTCCCCTTAGTGTGTGACCCATGCCCAATAATATTACTGCATTTGTTTTAGGTCTATAATCTGCATATGAGGGAGAACATACAATTTTTGGTCTTCTGAGCCTGGCTGACTTTCCTTAAGATGATGTTTTCCAGTTCCATACTTGTGAATGACAAAATTTCATTTTTCTTTGTGGCTGAATAAAATTCCATTGTCTGTAAATACCACATTGTCTTAATACATTCATTGGTAGTGGGGCGTCTTGGCTGTTTCCATACCTTGGCCATTGCGAATAGTGCTACAATAAACATGGGTATGCAGGTGTCTTTGTAATAATCTGAGTTGTATTCCTTCAGATATATCCCAAGGAGCAGTATTGCTGGATCAAATGGTAGATCTATGTTGAGAAGCCTCCATATTGCTTTTCATAGTGGTTATACTAGCTTACATTCCCCCCAGTGGTGTGTGAAGTTTCCTTTTTCCCTGTACCCTTGCCAACACTTGTCATTTGTGGTGGTGTTCTTGATGGTAGCGATTCTAACAGAAGTGAGGTGGAGTCTTAGTGTGGTTTTGATTTGCATTTTCTTTACGGTCAGGGATGGTGAACATTTTTTCATGTGCTTTTTCGCCTTTTGGATTTCTTCCTTTGAAAAAGTTCTGTTTAGTTCAGATGCCCATTTCTTTACTGGTTCATTGATTTTTGAGGAGTTTAGATTTTTGAGCTCCCTATATATTCTGGTTATCAGTCCTTTGTCTGATGTATAGATAGCAAAGATTTTCTCCCATTCTGTGGGTGATTTCTTAAGTTTAGAGACAACTTCTTTTGTTGTGCAGAAGCTTTTTAATTTCATGTAGTTCTATTTGTCCAGCCTTTCTCTTAGTTGCTGGCTTGCTTGTGTTCTACTGAGGAAGTCCTTGCCCATACCTATTGCTTCCAGGGTATTCCTTGCTCTTTCTTATACTAACTTCAAGGTTTCAAGTCTGATATTAAGTTCCTTAGCCCATTTTGAGTTGATACTAATACAGTGTGACAGGCATGGATCTAGTTTCAGTTTTCTGCAGGAAAATAACCTCTTTTCCCAGCAACATTTGTTGAAGAGGCTGTCTTTTCTCCATCATATATTTTTGGTAACTTTGTCAAAAATAAGGTGGGTATAGCTGCATGGATTCATATCTGGTCCTCTATTCTGTTCCTCTGGTCTTCATATCTGTTTTTGTGCCAGTACCATGCTGTTTTTATTGTATGTTTCTGTAGTATAGTTTAAAGTCGGGTGTTGTGATACCTCCACCATTGCTCTTTTTGCCAGTATTGCCTTGGCTATTCATGGTCTGTTGTGTATCCAAATAAACTTTAGGATAGATTCTTCAATCTCTGTGATGAATGTCTTTGGGATTTTGATGGGAATTTCATTGAACATGTAAATTGCTTTTGGTAGTATAGCCATTTTTTGCTATGCTGATTCTGCCAATCCCTCTGATCAGTTTTGCCAGAGGAATTTCACATTTTTCTTTTCAGAGAGTAAACTTTTCAACAGATTGCATTTTGTTATAGACGTTCTTAATCTCTACTCTTTTATTGTTACTTTCTTTTTCGACATGCTTGGTTGATTTTCTTTTCCTAACTCACTTATGTGGGTGCTTAACTCATTAATTATTAGCCTTTATCCTTTTCTTTCTCTATTAATATTATTTTGAATTTGACAAATTAAAATTGTATACCTTTATGGGATATAATATGTTATTTGATATATACATACATTTTAGAATGATTAAATGAAGCTAATTAATATATTCATCATTGCACTCATCATTATTGTGGTCAGACATTTGAAATTTATTTTCTTCTAATAAGATTTTAATTATATTCCATAGTTTGGGATTTTGCCAATACTCTTTCATTTTGACCAAAAAGGATGTTTACAAATGTGTTTCTACATTCTCAAATACAACTTTTCCTACTTATTTTAAATTTGACTTCTAATTTAACTGTATTTTTGTTACAGAATGTTAAACAACAAATTTAACATTAATAAATGCTTTATAGTTCAGGATAGTCAAGTCTCATAAGTGTTTTATGAATACTGAAAAATAGTTTATATTCTGTAGTAATTGATCTATATGACAATTATATCCTGCATGTTATTTATATTTCTTAGGTGTTTCTAATTTTAAATATTTTTCTTTGCTTGTCCTGTTGCTAGCTGTGTGAGGGAACTTGAGATATGCTGATTGGTGACTACTTATTTCTTATAAATGTTCATTCCATTTTTACCTTACATGTTCTAAAGTATCACAGGTATGTACATTTAAAAATAAATATTATGCCATTATTATGTCATTACAGAGTGACATTCTTCATCTTTCACAGTGATTTTGACAGTGTTTAGGGTGGCTTATATGAGGAGAGCTAAATCATTTTTCTTTTGATTGATATTTTCCTGGTTTCTTTTTTCTTTTTTTAGCCTTTCAAAATTTATCTGCTATAATTTTTTGTTTTTGTTTTTCCTCTTCTTCTATATTTTCTTCTTCTTTACCTCCTCTTCCTCATCCTTTTTATTTCTATGTCTCTCTTTATCTCCTCTTTCTCTGCCAATTTGGCAATCTTGATCTTTTAACTACACCATAAAGACACTTTACATTTACTGTAATCAGTTACTTATGTGGACTTAACATCTTCCATCTTAATTTGTATTTCTCACTTGCCCCAAGTTTTAGGCTTTATTTTTTTCTCTTTTATTGCCTCGTAGAATGCTCAACCTTTTTTCTTTCACCTTTTTGTACTTGTAAGAATTTTTATGAACATTTTATTTTAGCTTAATAGTTATATATATTTTAACATGCAAACATAATTTATCAAACTTTAATCAATATCTTTACCTCAAATTAAATGTTCGATGGGCTAGAACGTTTTTATATTAAACACTTACCTCATTCTGTTTTGGTTTTTGTTTGATTGATTTTTGTCTCATTGTGTTTTGAACCTCACAAAGAATTTGTCACTATGATTTTATGCAGTCAAAGTTTATTCATATTTTCCACATATTGCCATGTTCTTTGCTTATAATTTATTCTTGTTTCTCAAAGCTAACATCTGGGATCACTTTCCTTCTTTGTGAATTACATCTTTTAAAGGTTCCTTCAAAAGAGGATCTATTGATAGTGAACTATTAGTTTTGTTTCTTAAAAATGTCATTACTTTACCCTCTTTCTTGAAAATTACTTGATTAACATGCAATCTTGGTTGACAGTTATACTCTCTGAGCATATTGAAGACGTTACTGCACTGTTTGGCCTTCATTGTTGCTGTTGAGATGTTAGCAGTCAGTTAATCAAACCATTGAAGGTTTTCATTTTTCTCTTGTTACTTAATATGTTTATATCTTTTATGTTGTGTAGTTTTATATATGTAAGTATTTATTTTCTTGGTTAAGATTCATTTAGCTTAATAAATCTGAGAATTGCTACTTTTGAAAAATAAATTCTGGAAAATTCTCAATTGCTAAACTTTTGAATTTTACTTCAGTTCCCTTCTGTTTTTTGTGTGAAACTTAATTAGGCATATATCAGAACTTTTTACTCTCCCATATTGATTTAACTTTTTAGGTATTTTTCATTTCTTTCCTTCTGTTCAGGTACACTTTAAAGCTTACAGAATTTCTGTCTTTATATGTATTCAACCTACCCATTGAGTTTTATTCCTTATTCAAATATACTTTTACATTTTTATAACCTCTAATTCTTTTTTTAAAATTTCAGTCTTATATTTGTTTTCTTAGTACTTATTATGCATTTTTATACACTGTAACTGGTAAGTATATTTTGTGAAGTCTATTTGATTGCATTATCACAAATTTTAATAAGTCTTACTCAAAGTATCTTGCTTTCTTCTTATGCATTTTGTACATATTTCTTGCAATTTTATTTGTAGGACTATAGGAAGCCTGTACTAACAGGTGGGTTCTGCTACAAAATTTCCCAGTGTGTTTGTCATCAGATTAGGACTGTCAACAAATTGTATGTGTGTGTTTGATAAACCACATAGCATGAACTGTGACTCACATATCAGTTTCATGACAAGCTTATAGTCATGAATTTTCAAGAGAGATATACCTCCCATCCCATGAAGCTTCTAGACAGGAACTTTTGTTTGTTTTCTTTTGGCAAGGATTGTATGCTGGTGATTAGATGGTCACTGGGATGTGTTTAATTGTGTTTTGTATTACATTGAGCATGTGGCCCTTTGGGGAATTAGTTGTATTCAGGAATATCTCCTATTATAATTCCCATTTAAGGTGATCCCTAGATTTTATCTTCTCCAAATCCTCAGAGATAAAGAAAATAAAAACCAAATATACTTGGTCCTTTTACTTAGTGTTTGGTTATGAATTTTGCTTGCCAACTTGTAACTTATAAATGTTTTTAAAAAGGTGACTATAAAAGCAAAACAATTTTGTTTATTTTCAATAAAAGTATCACTCAGTAATCAGCATTCAATAAGTATTTATCAAACGAATGAAGTTTCAAGTTTTCTTGTTTCCTATTGATGGATTATCCAGACTCTCACAGAGAATAGGAGAGAAGGGGTCTTGGGGCTATGAAGCACTGACTTTGCAGTCAGTGTTTACTCATTCATGAGTATATTTTGTATTTCTCTTTCATATTTGGAACCATTGCCAATTATTGGACAGATGTCTCTGCACATCTACTGCCACGAGTAAATCTATTCTGATGCTTGAGAATTTCCCAGCCTCATGCTCTCATCTCATTTAGTGTATCACTACCCTACTGGGCAAAAAGAGGAGTCTAGTGGTTAACTGAAAATAATGTTAAATTGAACATTGGTTGCATAGTAGAAGAATGCTTCTTCTAAGTTTTCCAGAATCAGTTTCAAGGACCTGACACCCATCTTTACCACTCTCTTTTCCCCCTTCTTTTACATGAGATATTTCACAAGAAATATGTTTATCCCTCTACCCTCTGGCCTGAGTGGTCAGAATCAGTGAAATTATTCTATTTCTCAGAACCACATTAACAGAAGGATTCTGCAGAGAGTCTGATTCTTCCATAAGTCACAACGCTTTTAGAAGCACTTTATTATCTCCCAAGATGAAATATATGACATCCTGTAATGGGTCCTAAATATCAGGACCTTTAGCTTTTTTCAAGGTGAGCACCCTCCTCTTCTTCCCTCTCTTCAGGCCCTCATCTCACTGTCTCCCAAGGACCATGGGGCAATAATGAACATACCACACACTCCCAAGAACCAGCACTTGACTAGTTTTTCATTCATGCATGTTTCCTGCAATGAAGGAACACCTTACAGGAACACTTGCAGGCAGAAATAGCACAAGAGAAATGTCTCTATTAGCAAGCCAAGCACAGGAGGTGAATTGATACAATATGGCTTAAAGGGAGCTGGTGACTGACCCCCTGTCCACATGAGAAAAGAGAGTGTTAAGTGAATGTCTAGAAGTCAGACCACTCTCCACACACTGAGTATTAAGATAGGCCAGAGCACTTCAGTCATGTCTTTGACTTAGAAAACTTTCTTGCTTCTGCATTTTTGCTACTGGACATTGCCCCAATTTACAAAAAGGTGTTTTCTTGGGCTGCCAATGTAGGAATTGTCCACAATGCATCGCTGCACTGGACTTTGTCCTGACATCAACTTCAGTCAAAAACTTTTTGCACAAAATGTCACTTTCAAAGTTGCGGTTTGGGGAAAAAAAGTGTCTTTATAAAAAATTCATGGCCACAATGATCTGATAATGCAGTGTTCTGATACCAGCAGATGTTTTGTCTAACATGTTCCCTGAAGCTGTACTCTGCGCCTTCATATCTTTCATTTCCAGTTGCTATCTGCTGACTGTGGGATGTCATGTACGTACCCTATAGCTATGCGCGGCAATTCGCATCTAACACCACCACGCGTAATGAGCTTCACAAGATGCTTGTCGCAATAACTCCGTACTTCCCTAACCATATGGAACACAACACTCTAAAGCCCATAGACACATTTTTTTTATTACAGTTCAGATCCTTAAAACATAATCTGTGTGATGTCTAGTGAATGTACGTGAAGAGCTGCTGAAAACAAAGTTAACACTTGTTCACATCATCTGTTACAAATGTCCAATTTGGGACAATAAATTTCCTCGGAACCTGTTCTTTTGCTGACTCGTTGCTTTATCTTTTTTTCCTCTTTCTCTCACGTCGTTTTTTTTATGAACTATGCATATGTATTAAATGGGATTTGTTGTCCCTAGATACCAATTTGCATAAAGTACAAGCCATCATTGGTTGGAGAGAAGCAAATTACTTCTCCAGCAAGATCACACTTTCTTTTTTTTTTTTTTTAATTTTAACAAACCGCAGGCAGAGGCTGTTAACAGTACTTAGCCAGATATGCAAAGCATCACTTTTCTCAAAAGCAGCTTGATCAATGAGGGGGAAGAGGAAAAGAAAAGTGAGAGGTGATATTATTCAATTAAATCCCATGGAAAGCAGACCTGAAGCAGAAATGCCCATACCTCTTCATTCACCTGTCCACCTGTTGGTTACCTGAGCCTCTGCTTTTCCCCTTCAATGCAGGTCAGGTATTCAAACCACTGAGAAAAAAAAAAAAAAATTAAGAGACTTAGCAAAGAAGTGAGACCAACTCAGCAGCTTTTAAAAATAACACAAATCTCTCAGTTTCATTCTCTGCTTCTCAGAAAACTTATCACTTTTTATTTATTTCTTTTTCAAGTTATCTTTGCCATCTCTTTCTTTGCAACTTAATAGTCAAGCAGCTTTCTGTCAACAGCTCTGCTTGTAATTGCTAACTCCAAATGTCTTGTAAACTACAAGACCTGTTCCCCTCAACTCTGCCCATCACAAAAAGCAGATTTCTCTGTCAGATGCCAAAAGGTGTGTGTGTGGGGGGGGCATTGTGGATGGAGCCCCAGCATGCAGATCCACACCAGCCTATGATTGCCTCCTTCCTACTTGCCTTGTGAGTACACCTGTGACAAGTTGGCAATTGCCTCGGTGATAATGCAGAGACTTGCAAATTCCAGCTTGTCCCTCTGCTAAGTGGAGCTGTGCTAGTTTTGCTAAATAAAGAAACAAACAGCTCTTTCAGCCAAGAATCTCAGACAACATAGGGGGGGTTGGTGGAAGTTGTGAACCTTAGAAACAGCTGGGAATAAATGACACTCTCTAACTTTTGACAAACTTGCCATAGAAACTTTAGGAGACTGTGGTCTGATTTAGATGCACATTTCAGTTAAGTTTATATTCTGGGGGCTTTGATATGTGTTGCAGAATAACTGAATTTTTAATGTCATTTAAAAATCATTCTAACTAGAGTGCTTGTCAGTTTCTTACAAAGAGCAAAATATTTGGTAACCCCTAAAGGTAAATATAAAATCTTTAGTAAACTGCTCCCATTTATGGGAAGAGGCACTCCATTATTATTAATTTATGAGGATCATAGAGTTTTGTTTTTCAGTGTAGGATATTGAACTCAGGCCCTGGAGTTTGCAAGGTAGGTGTTCTACCACTTGAGTCATACCCCTAGTCCCAGAAATTGGGACTAGAAATTTGAATATATTATCTGCCCCCATTGCTTTTTAGGAGGGCAAACAGAAATAGAAACAAATGAGTGGCAAGCCAACTTGCTTGGTGATGTTTGAGGAGGATACAGAAGTGACAAATTTATCGTTCAGAAGTGAGAGACTCTGTGAGTGTGTCTCTTCACTATTGTGCACCTAGCGCTCAGAAAGCTGATTCTTAGGTGGTGCCTAATGCCACTTGTTAAATGGATCAATGAAGGTTTGAGTTATGAATTAATGGAATTGTGCTGAGTACAGGGAACTATTTATTAATATTGCTAGAGTCAAAGATTAATGAAATTCCTGTCATGTAAGATTTCTTCCTTTATCTTCCATCAGAGAGATGTTTTTGAGAACCTACACTGTTCCAAGGAATAAACTAAACACTGCTAATAGTGAGATTTTTTTGTAGATTTTGAAAGACTAGCAAAAGAGCATTACCATTTACTAGCTCGGTGAACTTGGGTAAGTTATTTAATTTTTAGTTGTTTCCTTTATAAAATGGGGGAATATATATATGGCAGAGGAATGTTTTCATGATTAAGTGGTATTAAACAATGTCAAGTTCCTAGTACATAGTAAATGCTCTCTAAGGATTGGTCTTTTTATTTCCCTGACTCTTCAGAACTTGCAATCTAATTTCACTATTGTAGATGAGCATACTAAATATACCTCCAGTAGAGGAAAATCATGGAAGATTTAGAGAGAAACACAGAGTTACTTCTTTTGAAAAGAAAAAGGTGTGAAAGAAAAGCTTGTTTTGTTTCTATGCCTTGCTTCCTACCTATGCTCATGCTGTTCTATCTGTCTTCCTTTCTTCTACACAATTCTCCAAATTCTGTTCAATCATAAACCTTCTGAGCTTAGGGAACGTGGCTTAGGGAACCAGGCTTCAGAGCTTCCTTTTGCATTGCTTGGTGAACCTCAAAACATAAATATTTCTGTTTTATTGTGCTCTGTTAGCTCTTTTGCTGTATAACAAACAGTTCTAAGACTAATATGACAACTAATTATTTCTCATATTTTGTGGGTTAGCTGGATGACATCCCTTCATGTTCAGCCAAGACCCACTAACATGAATGCATTTCATTAGAAGGTTGACTAGGCTGAAATTTCTAAGGAGTTGGTGCCTATTTTCTGGAGTTCCTTGATTGACCTCTTTGTGGCCTTTGATCCTTTAGGCAAGATGGGTTTCCTCCTATGGTACTCTGAAGGCAATTTTCTAAAAGGATTAACATGCAAGCTGCATGGCCTCTTAAGAACAAAACTCCACAAATTGTGCAAAGTCATTTCTTCCACATTCTGCTAGACAAAGCAAGTCATAAGGCAAAGAGCTTCCACCTCTGGGCACGAGGCATGCCAATGTCACCTTCAGAGGGTTGGGTACACTAGAATAAGAGTTATCTGTGGCCATTAAACAATCAAACTCAGGTGTCCTCACTCTTTTGCTATTGAAGTTTTGGGTCTACATTGTTTTGGGGTGGGATTTTCCTGTGGCCCACTTTGAAGAACTGTCCTTATAAACTTTCTAGTTTCTAGTTTCAAAAGACAAGACATCTATGGATACCAAGCCCCTTCTCCCAGATTTTGCATTCATTCTTTCAATAGAGGATTGCCGAATCTTTTTCAAAATGTCTCCTCTTGCCTTATGGTCTCTTCAAGAGGAAAGAAAAATAAAGAATTGTTTTCATGCTGTGCTGAAGTGTACCACCCTTTTTAGAAAGCAGAAAGATTAAAATTAAGTTATTAATGGTTTAAAACGATAATCTAAAAAAACTTAATCACACATCCAACAAAATATATTTAGAATATATATAAAACTATAAAAATCTGATGAAAGAAATCAAAGACCTAAATAAATGGATTGGAAGACTCAATACTATTAAAATGTCAATTCTTCCCAACTTGTTACATATATTCCACATAATCCCAATAAAAATCTCAGGAAACTATTTTGTGAATTCCAAAGAAAAGTTATTCTAAAGGTTTTGTGGAGAGAAAAATATCAGAGTAGCCAGTGTAATACTAAAGAACACAGTTGAGTGATTATCATTACCCAATTTGAAACTTACTATAAAGCTATAGTAATCAAGATGTGCTTCTGTTAGCAAAATCAATGGAACAGAATAGAGACCCCAGAAATACACTAACATGAATATAGTCTACTGGTCTTTGACAAAAATAGGCAAGTCAATGAAGAGAGGATAGCAGTCTTTTCAGTAAATTGTGCTAGGACAATTGGATGTCAATGTGCAAACAAAAAAACCAAATCTAGACACAAACCTTTTGCCTTTCACAAAACCATATTCAAAAGGTATCCTAAGCCTAAATATAAAGCACAGTACTTTAAAATTTCTAGAAGAAAATGTATGCAATTTAGACTTTGGGATGAGTTTTTAGAAACAACACCATAAGGATGATCTATGAAAGAAAAATTGATAAAATATACCTTTTAAAAATTAAAACCTGCTCTGTGACTAATATCAAGACAATAAGAAGATAGGTCATAAAATGGGGGGAATATTTGCAAAACACATATCTTATAAAGTAATTTATCCAGAATACATGAAAAAAACTCTTAAAATGCAACAATAATAAACAAGCCTTTTTTTCTGTTATAATACATTGCATTGATTAGCTTTTGAATGTTGAATCTTTCTTGCATTCCCGAGATAAACTCTACTAATTCTTAATGTATTAATATTTTATATATTGCTGCATTTTGTCTAATATTTTGTTGGGTATTTGTGTATTTATGTGTATAAAGGAAATGGGCTGGATTTTTTATTTATTGTGTCATTTTTGTCTAGATTTTTAAGTGAAGGTAATGCTAAACTAAAAAAATGAGTTGGAAAATGTTCCCTCCTCTTTATTTTCTAAAAAAAAGTCTATAAAAGTTATACTTAAAAAAAATTTGGTATATTTCATCAGTAAAGACACTTGGCCATATACATCTTTCTTAGAAATTTATTAATTTTGAATAACTTTATTAATTGATATAGGGCTATTCAGGTTATCTATTTCTTCTTAAGTAAGTTTTTGTTGTTTCTATTTTTCAAGTAACTAGTCAATTACATTAAGTATTTAAATTGATAGGAAAAGATTTTGTTCATTATTCTTTTATTATTTAAGAATTCCTTCTTCCCTTATTATTTGAAGTTCTATATTGATATCCTTTTTTATTCTTGGTATTGAAAAATTGGTATATTCTCTGTTTTCTCTTGATCATTCTGTCAAAATACTTGTCAGTTCCTTTGATAAAAACGAAGCATTTTTAGTTTATTTTCTCCATCATTTCTTCCATTTTCAATTTCATTAATTTCTGCACTTTAATTTTGTTATTCCCTTCCTACTGCTTGCTCTGTAATTTGTTCCCCTTTCTCTAGCCTTTTAAGGTAAAGACTTAGATCATTGATTTAGGTCATTCTTTTCAACATGGCATTCAATTCCTTAAATTTCTTTCTAGGCACCATTTTTGCTTCATCCCATGAGGTTAGCTTCATTCTCATCCTTTTCATTCAGTTCAAAATATTTTATCATGCCACTTCAGACTTTATCTGTAATATATGGCTATTTAGAAATATGCTAAATCCAAACATTTTGATACTTTCCAGATATCCTTTTGGGTTTGATTTTTTCATGATCAAATAAGATACCTTGCATTATTTATATTTTGAAATAGAAATCTTAACAGAATATTCAAATTTTTGCTATGTTTTTTATAAGGCTCATAGCTGGCTTAGGTGATTTTCATGTGTATTTGACAAGGTATATTTTGCTGTAAATTATTTGATGGTGTATATCTTTGTTGATCTTCTATATACTTATTTTCTAGAGTTGAAACAAGAGTACAAAAGTTTCTAATCACAATTAAGAGTTTAAATATTTCTCCTCTTTTACTAAAAGCTTATTATATTTTTGGTTCTTTGTTTTTCTAACAATTTTGTATTGTATATTTGCAAGTTTGAATATTAAAAGACTGGGTGTCATTAAGAACTTCTGATGAACTTTGAGTTTTTGTTTTATCAGGCAATCAAACCAGTTGGGTTCATATTGAATATTTCTTTTCTTCCATTCTCTGGGTGGTGGTTCTAATGACAGTTAAGACTTCAAAGCTTTGTTATATTGCTTGGTATGTGTCCTATACATGTACCTCTCAGAGGTCATTCTTGGACTTGGGTGGTGAGTTTATATTTGCCTCATTTTTCAAATTATTTGCTTGGCTTCTTTATCTATTACACACATGACTACTTTAGAGGTAAGACCAGAATTTTTGTCAGTGGGGTTCAGAATGCTGGAAAACTTTAAAAAAATTATCCTTCTTCATTATTCCAATACTAGAAGAGACAGAACTTACAAGAAAGAAGAGTGGGAGGTAAAAAAAAAAGGAGCAAATAGATGGGTATGGTGGTACACAGGTATAATCTCAGCACTTGGAAGGTTGAGGCAGAATGATTGCAAGTTCAAGGCCAGCCTGGCCTACTTAGGGAGACCTTGTCTCAAAAAAAAAAGAGCAAACATTCCCTTCCTTTCAACAGTCCCCCCATCACCAAATATACAGATACAAACCATCGAACATGCACAGGTTGTCTTATATTCAAAAAGAACAGTTTTGAATTTGATATGAAACTGTTTCAAACTAAATTGAACTATTTTGATAACTAAAAGTAACTAGGAAGTTTCAGTCTCACTGGCATATTATGAAAATGTCTGCTGCCTTGTTTGAAAGTTGTTTGGAAAAATTAAACTAGTTTATGGTTGTGTCTCCACACAACCTTTAATAAATAGCTACAACTTTATACATTTTTCCCTTTCAAGGTGTGGGCATAATAGAACATCCTTCATGCAGCTATGATGATAAGTCAACTTAGGCTAGGAACAAGAAGTCCTTAGCAAGGCACTCAGCATGCACTAAGCTGTAACAATGTCCTCTGGTACTGAAAACTTGGGTCTGTCCACTCACCCTAGAAATACTGACATACTTGTAGAAATATTGACAATAGGTGTTCCGTTCACAGACTTTCACATTCCATGGTCCAGTGTGACCAGCTTTCATTCTGAGTGATTCATTTTCCCTATGTCTATTGTTGTCTTCAGAGCATGATCCGATCATGCAGGCTGTATGTTACCCCTGGAGTGATTTCATATAACCTTGTTCTGAGTTGATTATGTATTTTAATTCCAAGAAAACAAGATTCCCTTTAAAAAAGTCTTTTCACTGTTTTTTTCCTTAAACAAGGTCTAAATACATAAAAAGTACTAGAAAATATCAGGAGTATGGCAAAGTTCACAAGTAAAACAAACTTACAAAATAATACATGTGTACAAATAATCACAGGAAAAGAGGTATAATAAAAACCAAATGTGATAGAAGTTCAGAGATGATTAATGTCACTCTGTCTTCTATGTTTTATAAAGTAGTGACATTTTGAATTAGACCTGAAAAGATAGATTTTGTAAATAGACAGAGGTGTGGATAAGACATTCCCAATAAAGCAAATAGCATAAAACTATTGTTGTTGCAGGATTCTGTTTTTGGCAATTCTGGAATTTTAACTTAGGGCCTCATGCTTTCTAAGCAGGAGCTCCACCACTTGAGTTATACCCAGCTCTTTTCACAGGTTATCAAGGGAAGTAAAACCAAATCATTGAGCATAGTGAACCCAGTGTGGTCTAGAATACATAAGGCCTTGAATGCCAAGTTGAGATGTTTTCTTCAGTAGGAAGTAGGTGAAAGGACATTTAAAGTTCAAGGGGAAGTGTATACATATAATGATAAAACAAACTGATAAAGTATTTAAGAAACCTATGTGAATCTTATACAGGAATACTTTGTAAAATTCATGCAAGTGTCCTGTAAGTCCAAAAGTACATCAAAAAATTTAAACTACCATTGTTTAAAAAAAAAGTAAAACCTTTAAGAAATAGCATATAACCATGAAACTTGTTTTAGGACAGCTGCTGAGTGGGGGAGGGGCTCATTTTGTTGGCAGAAGCTTGAAAACCACAACATGATTACCGTGAAAGTCAAGCATAGTCACTGTCACCTGTATTCAGGAAAAGGTGCCGAGTTACAACTGTGAGAAACGCAACACAGGAAGAACAGACAGGATTTAGGGATGATTAAACATATAGCATGAGAGTGGGGGAGTTTAAAAAGGCTTTTAAAGAATTCCAGGTATATATGTGCATGACCCTGATAGCAATGATAATTTTATACTTACCCTTAAATTTGTCAAGATGTATACATTAAATAGGTTGCCGTTTTTTCACACATCAGTCACATGTAAAAAAACCCCTAAACTAAGGGTTTTCTTCTTTTTTTTTTCACTGCTAAGGATAGAATCCAGGGCCTCATCCATGCTAGACAGGGTCTCTACCACTGAGTTATACCCACAGTCCAGTACTTTTCTTTCCTTAATAAAAGATTTTGGTACATGCACATGCAGAGAGAGAGAGAGAGAGAGAGAGAGAGAGAGAGAGAGGAAAGAGAAGAGAGAGATTTCTAGGTAGGTGATTAAAAGAGTTATAATATCAAGATAAAAAGTAAAGAAGATAGCAATATCTTTAGCTTTAGATAAACTGAATTTTAGGTGACTATGGAGCATCAGAATTGAATGGGGTTGAGTATGAAATCTTGGGAAACTGGCCTGTGGCTGAAGTTGAACTTCAAGAATCATTACATGGAAGTGTTAATAAAGCTTTGTGGGTATTTGCTTGAAACAAAGGGACATATTTATAGAGAAAAGAGGACTGAGGACAGTTCTATGAGGATGACCATTCTATGGGCTAGAAGAACAGAAAGGAGGCCAGGCAGTCATTCACACCTGAAATCCCAGGTTCTAGGGAGGTGGAGACAGAGAAGGGCTTGCATAAGGTAAGCCTGAGCAAAAAGTTAGCAAGACTCCATCTCAAACTATAGCTGGGCTTAATAGTACCTATCTGTAATTCCAGTGATGTGAGAGATCTAGGTAGGAAGATTGTGATCCAAGGTTAGCCCATGAAAAAAATGCCAGATTCCATCTGAAAAATAACTAAAGCAAAAAAGAGCTTGGGAGTGAGACTCAAGTGGTATAGCATCTGCCTAGAAAGTGTGAGTCCCTTAGTTCAAACCTAGTATTAGGAAAAAAAAAAAAAAGACAGGAAAGTAGTCAATAAAGGTGACTATGGTAGCCAGTGTTTTAACAACTACCTGCTATCTGTCTCCTAGGTTTTAATCTCCCATAATCTCTTCCTTTTGCATGTGAGCTGAACATAGCAGCTTAATAAAATAAAGCAAAAGTGATAGAGTATAGAGATGTCATGGAAGATTCTGTCTTCTCCCTATGTCCTTCTCTTTTTTGTCCTCTTGTCTTGATGAAAAGGGCCACCTGGCAAAGAACAATGGGCAGCCTGGGGCCAACACCCAGAAAGGAGCTGACACCCTTGACTGACATTCCCTAAGAACTAGATGTGCCAGCGGCCACCCAGGGAGCTTGGAAGCAGACCCTTCCTTAGTGAAGTGTTGGGAGACACCACATGTCCTGAGCTAACATCTCGATTGCAGCATTGTAGGAAATCATGCTTGGGGGAACTCAGCTAAGCCATGCCTCGATTGCTGACCCACAGACAACAGAAGATGATGGATACTGTTTGTTTAATTGGTGAAATTTGATATAATTTGTTATATAACAGATAACTTTCATAGACAGATATAGGTTCTTTGAGGAAACAGCAACAGAAACAAAGATAATGCAATGTCATAGGAGACTTGAGAGAGAAAATTTCAAGAGGAAGGGAATAATCACCAGGCTAAATATGGCTGAGAGGTCGCATAGGGTATTGGCTATAAGAAAGCCCCTTGAACTTGGGAGTCATATTTGAGAAAGCTCTTTGAGTGAAATGCAGTGGGTAAAACACAGCTTTAAATGATGAGAATGAGGGTACTTGTCAAGAGCAGACTACTTATTTAGGTGTCTGGCAGAAAAAAGAAAAAGAGTGAGTTAGAATAGTAGCTTTGAGGGAGAATTCTTATCTTTAGGAAGAGAGGAGGCTAAAGATCAAAAGAGGAAGTAGGAAGCTGAAAAATTATCTATTGAGTACGACGGTGTGTCTCATTTTGTTTTCAGCACTACAGACATGGGAACAACAAAATGTTAGTAAAGATCTTTGCTTCTTATTGTTTATAATCTAGTGGAAAGAGGCAAGGAAACCAAAGAAGTAAAATATGTAGTTAGTTAGGTGTTGATATGTGCCATGAAGGAGAGATATTCTCAAAACACTACTCAGTCTTCTGGGAAGGAAAAATACCTCTTCCTCCAAGGAAAAAGGGAAAATATCACATGAAACTAGAGAGACACTTGGACAATTGGACCATTTTGTATAGAAAAGTAATCTTTTATCTCTGCTTTTACTTTAGGCTTCTCTTAATACTATGCTTCTGTCAATACTTTGCTGGGCTCCTGATTCTGTCAACATTTATGCAGGAATTAACCCATGTTAGAGAACCAACTGTTGATGTACCTTCTTGGTTCCTTCGGTAGGAATGTGATATAATTTACAGTAACCAAGGTAGTCCATTTTCCAATTACACATTCTATTGTCTCATTAGCTTTCATATATCACCAGAGCCCACCTATCCACTAGCACATTTTACTTCATTATGTGCCCCCAGTCATCTTTAGTGGTAAGCAACATTTATTGAATTGTCACAACAAGCCTTATTTTCAAGCAGCAAGTCATATTTTAGCTGCATTTCAGGACAAATTTGTATATGTAATATGATTCTTGTAAATGTAAGTGAATGCAATTGAATTGATTACATGCCTTATGCCCCCCACCTCATATTTGTATATGGCATATAGCCTCTACAAATTGTTATCAGAACACATTTAGCTTTTCACTGTGAGCAAGTGACTCAACATTTATTGCCTTAATATAATAGCCCATAGAGTTTTAACAGGTTGCACAAAATCACCCAACATATGAAGGTCTTGCTTGTGGTCTTTATAGATTGGTCTTCAGAGTAGTTAGTAATTTCAGAAATAATAAGGCAGCCCCAGCAGGGATCTGTAGAAATGGTCCCCAAGATGCGGAAGATCTCTACAGAAAGCAGCCATTCATCCTGGACTGCATTCTGCTTCATGAGACAGACTCTATCTGTGCGTTTGTTTGTTTGTTTGCTTTTAGCTCTGTTTGTATAAAACTGTAGGGTCATTTTCGTGCTTTTATCAGAGATACATAAATACAACAGCATTAATCCATGTTTATGTGATGATCCAACCTGTCTCTTCATAAGAACTAGAATCATGAGATGATGCAGTCTCTTTCTGCCTATAAATTCTCACATATGCTATGTGAATCAAGGTCCCAGATTCACTATCACTCTCTTTCCAACTCTGGCCTCTGCCACAGATGCCTAAGACCACAACCCCACAGTCTGTCAATTACAGCACAAAGATTTCTATCTTACTTCCAACAAACTTAGTCCTTTTGGCCTCCACTTTTTCCTTAACTCTTAGGTCCTGAGCCACTGTTCAACTTCCCTTACTTTCTTTTTCTTTTCTTTCTTTCTTTCTTTTTTTTCTGTAATTTGAGACAGGGTCTCTGTGCAGCCCAGGCTGGCCTAGAACTCCTAATCCTCCTGCTTCAGCCTCTTGAGTGCTGGGCTTACAGGCGTGTTCACAGGCTTCCTGGTGCTTTCTTAAACTAGACTTTCCCCACCCCTCTTTTGCTTGAAATATTCCAAAAATCATTCTGGGAATTCCCCCTTGGAGAGTCTTCCTTATGTCTTATATGACCAATGAAGCTATCCATGAAACTGCAACTCGGACAGTGGCCAGTATTATATCCCTTCCTTCCTCTAGGTTTTCCAGTTGTTCTCCTTTAATCCCTCGCCCCACAACAACCCTTCTTCCCAAATCTATATTAATAATCTTAGTGGGAGGTAAAGGCCATTAAATCCTAAAGATTTCAGCTAAATTTCTCCATTCCTTTTTTGCTAACAGGGGAAGCTTGTGTTTCTGCTGGGCATGCTAGTAATGGGATTTTTTTTTTCCCTTTTCCTTAACACAGTTCTATAATTAATGCATGTTACTTTGATTCTACATTTATATTTAACACATTTTAAAAGGTACAAAATGCGTTTTAAAGATGCTTCTTGTTCCCTTGTGATTATCCAAGTACAGAGGAGCTATGTAAGGATTATGAGAGGAGCTTGCAGAAAGGAGGGGAACTATCGACAGACTCCCCAGAGCAGAAGCCATGTGAAGGGCAAGTTTATGGACTTGGAGACTCTTGCACCACCTGCTGGTGATTTGGGAAAGCAATTAAATGCCAGACATGGACTGATGTCTCCCTGTGGCATTTGGGAGCAACCATATTCTTTGGATATCATTTTATCATCCAGAGTCTGGAGGGTTGACAGATATAGACCTTGTGCTTAAACTTATGGAAAACTTAGTTTTGGCATCTCATATCCTTGGAAAACTGGCTGATTTCAAAAAGAACTCTTTCTCCTTTTTCCCTCAATCCACTCAAACCCAACCTCAGCCTTGTGAGAGTTTCAGGATTTTAGATGTCTTTCTTTTCACTCTATACCAACATTGCCTCCTTGGCAAGTTCCTAAGTCAGCTCTTTCTGTCCAACTCTTAGAGTTGATTTGCTGAGAAAAATGTCTACTTTGTCCCTTGAAAGTTCTTGAAGGCATTCACTATATGCATAAAGACCAGGGTAGCTTCTCTGACTTACACATCATGGAAGGGAAAGCTCCGGGAGAGGAAGGGAGGAAGTACAAAGAGCAAAGGGCTTTTCTTCTTGCATACAGGATGCACTGAACACATCTCTCAGCAGGCTTAATGCACTGATAAAGAAGCCACTCAGTATGCAATTGTCACTCAATGCAACTGAACAACATCTAGCAACTTTGGGATAAAAGGGGCCTGGTAATTTCTACAGCCAATCCTTCTTAGACAGTATGAGACATAAGATCAAGATTTAGTAGGACTGAATGAGATTCTGGAACCTGCCCTTGTAGCAAAGTCTCCAAAGGTACATACCACAAGCAGCCAATGGGGCAAAAATCTCACATTGCTTCTGTTTCAAAAATGGTTTCTCCAGTGATGTCCTCTGTCATTTTATTCACCCTCTTTATCATTGCTATTTTATAAGAAAAATATATTATTGTTAGAAAATACAGATGAATTAAAGTTTAAATGGCCTACTCTAAACTCATGCTAGGATGACCTAAATTTCTGGTGTGTAAACTTCAAGAATTTTTCACATATATACACATGTTTACTACATAAAATAACATACATATGTATGTAGCTACTCTACAAGTTGTTCTTCTTTACTTACCAATGCATTGTGAATGTCTTGACTTGGTGGCAAATCCATAACATCTTCATCATCACTTTTCATATCCATTCAATTAAGCAAATGTATGGATATTCAGCCAGTGCCCCAGTGTTGAGTGTTTAGAACCCCCAGTACATCTACCCTTATGAACACACCTGTGACGAACATGTCTGTGCCTGTGCCTACTTGTTCTCTCAATTCTAAGGACAATTTCCTAGTAGGAGAAGTGTCAAGTCAAAGAGTAACAGATCTTAAGGCTTTGATAAATTGCCAAATATCCCTAAGAAATGTTTCTTGATTTACCCTCTCAGCAGCACTTTATAAAAGTGAGGAAACACACCCTTGCCAATCTGGATGTTATAATTAAAAAAAAAATCTATTCCCATATGCTCTGATACAGAAAACTATTTTTATTGTTCTCATGCACAGTTATTTGACTTGTAGAGAGAAGGAAACTTTATTTTTTTACTGTATGTTTTCCATTTAAGGTTCTGACTTTATGAACTATTTATTTACACTCTTTGCCCATTATATTTTTGCAACATTTGTGTTTTTCTTACTAAAAAGAACTCTTTATATCAATACTTAACACATTTGTTGACTATTCTTTACATTAGCATTTTGTTTACTATGTAACTGGACATATATTAAATATATTAACACTGCATTGTCTACATATTTGCAAATAATGTTCTCAGAGAATTAAAAATCATTCATGTTTTTTTTTAACTTGTTTGATTTTGTTATATAGGCATTATTGGCTTTTATGAGGTTAAAATATATCACAATATTATTTTAAAATTTCCAATTTCAATTTTATATATGGAAAGATCTTACCTACTTCAAAATTATGAAAATGTTCAAGTAAGTTTTCTTCCAGAATTTTATAGTTTATTCCTACATCTAGATCTTTGATCCATCTGAAAATTTTCCTTGATGTGGAAGGTTAACTTTATTTTCCATATTGTCAGTGTATTGTCTTAATATTATCATTCCCCCTATTTTTATGAGAAAAAAGTTCTAAATTATCTACATTACATGCACACATAGGGTCTGTGAGAAACAAAATAAAATATTCCTTTAGGGAGGAGTTGTCTGATACCAGCTCCATGGCAAACTTGCTCATGGAGTTGATTTTAAGACTTTCTGAGCTATATAATGTCCAGAGGAAGCTACCCACCTTCCCTTCTCTTCCCATTATATGCACATCCATAGGTTTCCAAAGCCTATTGTACTAAAGGACAGATTGATAGAGGAAAAGATAATATAAAAAATCCACTGTGATTTAATATCAAGCCTTCATTTGTTTAATCCAGTTTCTTTCCATTCTCTTCCAGGATTTCTCACACTCCCCAACAGTAGCAGGTAGAATGAAATGAGCACAGGTATGTGGAGGCACAGATGTGAATTTTTTTTTAACACTGGCTCTGCAACTGTTCGACACCCACCTCTCTGAATCTTTTGCAAAATGGGAGAGTGTGTACCTTAGTTTGCTTGAGTTGGTGTAACAAAATACTACAGACGGGGTGGCTTAAGCAACAGAAATTTATTTTCTCAAAATTTCATAGATGGAAGTCCATGATCATGCTGCCAGCAGAGTTTTCACTGGATGAGGCATCTCTCCTTGGTTTGCAGAGGGCCTTTCATCTACATGTGAACAGAGAAAGAGATCTCTGGTAACCGCACCAGTCCTAAGGGCTTGGGCCCCCACCTTATGACTCGTTTAACCTTAATTATCCCCCTTAAGGCTCCTATGTCCAAATACAGTCATGTTGGCAGTTATTGCTTCAACTTATGAATGGTGGGGAACAGTACAATTCAGTCCATAACAGTATGAATATCTAGAGCTCACACAAATTTAAACACTTAAAAAAGTTTTCAAATAAATGTCAGTGGATTGGAGGAAGGAGCCTGAAAAAATGCCAAATTGCATTTTTATTGTAGTCAACCAGTGTAGTCAGTTTGTAGTGAAGTCTGCCTGGGGCTGTGCTAGGAGCCCTGGTTGTTCAAGAGGACTATACAGCATGGTTCCTACTCTTTAATGGCATAGTCTCTCAATGTAAGAAGATGACACCAACCTTTGAAACAAAAGAACAACAGAAAACCCAGTACAATTAAGGACAAAATGTAGGCTTCAAAAAAATTCCCCCTTTTTATTTGCAATCAGATGAAAGATGCATCTTTTGAGTTCAAATACTAAAGGTGTGTTGAGACTCTGCTCCATCCTCTGGGTCTTTACAAATTTCAGAGACATAGCAGAAGGATATACCAAATTTCCCCTGAGAAAACTCACTTGTTTTTTGAGTGTTGGCTTGTTCTGAATGGAGGCAGGTAGCCCTTCTTCTGAACTGCTAGATTCCAACATGATGCCTAGACAGAGAGGCCAGTGAAGTGTCACCAAGGCAGCTTTAGGTGTGTTTCCTTCAGAGAGAACTTTTAGATAGATTACAGGAGTCTCTGGCATTTTGGATCAAAGAAAGATAAGAAATAGCATCTGTATTTTCTTTCTTGAAAATGAATGTTATTTTGGAAAATGGAAGCATGTTTGGGTTGAACACAAGTTTGGTGGTCCAAACCAATCATTCTAACAAAGTCTCCTATGTCTTTAGAGGAGAGCTTATAGGGAACGTTTTAGTCCTCTTTAAAAACAAGTGATAGCTTTAGCATTCAAAAAGTAGATAATCCAAAACACCAAGCTGGTGAGAAGCCAAGCAAATCTAGCAGGAGCAGAAGAAGGGAAGAGTAGGCTGAAGACAGAGCTAACAAGGAGTGTCCATGGCTGACAAAGTAAGAAAATCTCCCTTTGCCTCATGAGGTCCCTTCCTTTTCCTTGGAAAGCAGGTAGCTAAATACCTGCTTGTAAGCCCCACAAGTGGAGCTACCTGAAGTAGTTTAACCCACTGCAAGTGTTGTACCAATCATTCAACAATTCCCACGGCTGCTTTTGTGAGAAGCCTCTCTCTTAAGCCTCCGGTTTAAGAATTTAGAGTAATCATGTAAAAATGATACCCCTGTGCTCCATGATCCGCTGAATCTCGCTAATGCCGGATCCCAGAAGAGGGCTTATTAATGGTGAGACGCAGTGCCTCTCTCTCTGCTCATGTTTCACACGATCTCTCTTATGGCTGCAGCTGTAAACCTCACTGCTGATAAAGGGAGTATAATGAACCTTGCTGCTCCATGAGAATGAAATCTGGGGCTGGTGGAGCAGTTACCTGCTCTATCTCCTGGCACTTGGGCAGGCATGAGAGATGTGCTTCATGGCTGCAGGCAATAAAGGTACAAGGCCACTTCCTCTGACCTCTCAGTCTTTTCTCTGTCTAGTAAAAGAGGCTGAATTTGAAGATCAATATTTAGAATTAGACAGGTGCTATAATTCCTCAAGTAATTCTTCTGTACTGTGTCAGTTCTTAACTACTAATTGATAAAGGACTCCTCGTTTTTGTGCAATAAAAATGCATAAAGCCTTGAAATCTCTGGATTTCATGGACTAGATAATTCTAGAATGCTTTTGGGCTCAGGACTTTCACTTTGTTCTGGCAGTGAGCCCCTTCTTTAATGGAAACTGTGGGTACCAAGTATACCATGATAATTGCTTCTCTAGGCACCATCATTCTGAGTCCTTTCCCATCCTTGAAGTGCAAAGAGAAATGGAAGCTCATGTCTTAGATGAAAAACCATCTCTAGGACCTATCTGTAAGATACTGGTTGGCACATGTTACTACAAAGCCTGTTTCTGAATGTAGAATTTCACACTTAAAATAGCTTGACTTTGTATCAAGCTTTATCCTTTCCAAAACACTCATACCCAATATCTCATTTGCCACTTAAGCAGTCAAGCAAGGGGTTAAGGGAATCTCATTCTAGAGATGATGAAACTGAGACCAGGGAAGATTAGGCCATTTCCTAATGCCACCTCAACGTTTAGTTGTGGATCAAGGACTAGACTACAGTTTTACCAGGTTTCAAAAGAGGCACTTCCAACCATGCCGTTTTTCTCAAACCAAGGGGTTACCTTTTCAGATTATGCATTGAAAAAAGAAAAAATATAGTTTTGGGGTCTCTGAAGAGATGATTGATTTTCATCAGAGAGTTTCCAAGCAAGACATTTTTCTCTTATGTTTTCAGTAGTCATGGTGACAGGTAAAATTCACCATTTGGCTCATGTGCTCAAGCAGACTGACCCAGTATAGGCATGTATGGTATACATCTTTTTCACAGGATGTGGGCCTTGGTCTGCAGTTTTTTTGGGGTGCAGCCAGAGCTTCTACTTCTGCAGATGCTATCTCCAGGAGTTAGGCTACCCTGGAAGAATGTCCTAGTGTCACTAAAATCATGTTTCAGTCAATGGTACAAAACAGCCTTAGAAAAGACGACCTTTTGTATGGAGGGAGGGAGGCAAGTACTAGGGAACCTTCAATTCTGAAGGAGCAGCTACGACCCCTGCCATTCCAACCTGTTTGTTGTCAGTGTGTCTTCTCTAGATAAATATACAGATACATCAACATAAATGCATACAGATAACATTCACTGACACTGTTCCATCCAAACAAATCTTTCAGCAGGACCCCTCAGATAACCACTCATGCCCCATTGAAACCAATAATGCCATTTTAAATGTACTTTTCACTTACTTAACTTTAAAAAAGCATCTCATTTTACTCACTGCTTATTGAATAAAGGATTAGTATTATTTTCCTTCCTCCAGTGAACTTCCTTGCCCTTCATCCTCAGTAGATTGTATGTCTTTGTGTTTCTCTGCCAAGATGTCACCATTGAACAAATCACAGGCCTCAATGCTCCCCAGTTCATGCTGTGATAACTTTTTATTCAGAATTGCTCCAGGTCATCTCAATGGGAGTAATGGGTAGGAATGAGAATTTACCCCCAACTTGAATTAAAATAACTTTCAAGTACTTCCTAGAGCAGGAACAAAGATGAAAGGGGCCCCAAATTATGGGAGTATTTGAAATAACAAGGCAAGGGTGTCCTTTGAAATATACTCAGCCACATTTGTTTGCCTTTAAGTCAGATCACCTTACCCAAGGACATTGGGTGGCAGGAACAAATAGTTAATAATTGTGGAAGGAACCTGGCCAATTGGCTTTCTTTCTTTTTCTTTTACTTATCTTTTCATATTATTATTATTTTTTTTAAACTTTGGCTAGAATGCCCAGTAGGAGTGCATACTGGAGGATCGACTGTCTTTTGAACTGGGGACATCACAGGAACTAGGGAGGCTCCAAATTGCTAACCTGAGGCCGGAGCAAAAACTTTTTTTGTTGAAGGGACTGCTCCCCTCCCTCCCCCTTCATCTGATGGCATCCCAAGTCCTGCTGGATTGCAACTGTCTTTGTTCCTGCAGCCAAGCCTTATAGCTGGCTCACACTCTGCCACACTTATAACCTCACACTAGAAAAAAAGATTACAAAGAGGGGCAAACACCCTAGAGGGTTCCCCTTTATCAGAGCCTTCCCTGTCAGTGGGCTCCTCATTTCCCAAGCCCTCGTCTGATTATTAGTGTACTGACGGAATAAAAATAACTTCATATTCCTACATGAATCATAAATAAAACCCTTTTATTTCATCAAAGAGGTTGGCAGGTTTATAATCCTTTGCAATGCAGGCACGATGTGAATGACATACCTTTAATTTTGCTGACAAGCTCATCGGGGTTCGAATGAAAAAAGAGTAAAAAGTGGGTGACTTGGAAAACGGTTGTGCGGAAGCTTTTTGGTGGGGATAAATATTTCACCTTGCCTCTGTAATCAGGGAACCAACTGATCTTGGTAATGAACTCTTCAATTATAGCCCACTCTGACTCTTCAAAACTGCCTAAGCAACAATACCACCATGATTATTGCTGATGTTACTGATGGAAGCAACTTGCAAAGAAAGAAAGGAGGGAAAAAGAAAAGGAAAAAGTGGTGTGAGGGGAAGAGGAAGCCATTCAAAATTTACATCACTGGATCTTCATGTGGAAGAATACCATGGATTTGAGCAAAGGAAATAATATAGGCCTACACACCTACTTTTGTCCATTCTCTTCCTGAACAAATCTCAATGATTCCATCAATGTATTGATCTAAGCTTGGGCTTTCCAAATCAGCAATCAAAGTCTCTATAATTTTTGTATACCCATTTCATCTCTCTTCGATTTCTGTTAAGTGTGACTTAGGGTTTTTGAAATTCTGTCCTTTAATGGAAGACCAGTATGAGCAATCATCTTCTGAGTACTGACTCAGGTACAAGTGTTCCCTGTCTTCCGGATTGGAAAAGGGAAGAACTGAAGGGCAGAAAGACACACTAGATGCTAGGTCCATAAATGATTGACATTTATTTTCCAGAAAAAAAAATTCAAGATCTTTCAACAATTTTTTTTAACAAAACTTGGGAGGTCAGGGTTTATGTAACAAAAATCAAGGGAGAAATGAAAGATTTAAAAAAATCAAATCCTGGAAAGAGAAAAGTGGCTCATTTTATGATGACACCTTTCTGGTGGGTCAGTCCAAGAAAACTTAGCCCTAAGGAATGCACTATGAGACAGACTGGCCTGGAGGCTCCCAACTTAGCTTGGGATATGTTTTTACTGTCACATTATTCGACAATTTGCAGATGTAAGAGTTGCTACCAGCGATGTTTAGAGCTCTTTCTATAAAACGCTAGTCAAACTTGGCAAGGGATGAGGCTTTCTTTAAGACAGCTAATCAGTACAGAAGAGGAACTGTTTTGTCCTTTTCTCTCCTCAACTGAACTATAACTTTCTGGAGGTTGAAGAGTCAGGCTTTTTTGTTGTTGTTGTTGTTGTTGTTGCTTCCCCAGAATCTAAAATGGTGAACATCTCAGGGTTTGGAGTTGGGATAAAAAATGGGTCAAGGGTAACTTAAGGAGTCACTGAAAAGCATTGGGGCTCTGGCTCTCCTATAAGGTCTTGAGATTCAGTTTCATGTATCCAGCAATCCCTGAATCTGGAAGATCCAAGCAAAGTGGCTGGTTTGCATCATGAATGCCTTGGTTTTTAAGCAGCATATGCATACTTGTGATTATGAAAAGAATCTCATAGGTGAGGATACCGTGGCTCAAAAAGGCTAAATATTACGCCGAAGATGGTACAGAAGGAGATCTGAGGCAGCACTCCAGTTCTTAAGAAAAGAGTATTTATTCTGAGGATTAAGGATGGCTGAGAAGCCTATTCCACACTTCTGTGTTTTAACAATGAAGTGGGCAGTGAAAAGATATTAATTGTGCTTTTAGACAAAGGAGAGCAAAGGGACCTGGTAAGTACCAATGGCAGGGCATTGCTCTTTTATCTCTAGGTGAACATGCAGGCACTCACACTGTGGTCAAGGACACCTAGTCTGTGATAATTTTCCATAATCTGTCACAGCTCCCCTGGGCTCAGGCACAAGCTTCTCAGGCTGTGTGACAAGGCATCAGATGGACTCAAGAAGAGAATGCTCAGCCTCAGACCACCTGGGAAATAGGGTCTCACAAGCATGAGGGAGGACATCCAGGTTTTCTTTGAACAACAAGCATCAATCAGCACCCGCAATTCCTAGCACATTTGTAACCATCAGAGGGACAAAACGTTATTTTTAAAATGTAATGTAACTTCACCTGGAAGCTATATATATGGTGCTACCAAACAAATACCATGCAGTATATATGCACAATGAAGAACTGGGATAGGAGCTTTAAATGGAGCTCAGAGTAGATCACAAAAGGCAGGTAGTTTTTCCTACATCCATACGTGTTTGGCAAATGTATGAGCACTTTTATAATTTACCCAGCACTACACTAGGAGCTTCATGTCTGTAATTATCACTACCCATGACAATTCCGTAAAGAAGTTGTGCTAGGACCAAAAAAGGAGAAGGAAAGCCTTCAAATATAAAAGGGAGTATTTGAGACAGAGAACTGGTAGCACAGACAATGTAAGATGGTGAATGTTAACACAGGCAATGAGAGAGTTGGGAAGCTGAGCAGGCAGTGATGAGGTGCTCTCAGATTAGCAAGAAAAAGAATTCCCAGGCCCCAGAGGGAACTGGAACCAGAGAAGAAACACAGTCAATCCTAGAAATGCCATACAGAAATCTCTCATTCTTCCACCAGTGCCTCCTCTTGACCAACAGAGCCATGCAGTTTGCAGGGTCAGCCTCCTGCAATATACAGCACCGCAGAGAAAAGACAGAACATGGATCTTTACCTGAGTAAAGACAGACCAACGATAGCCACAGAGGGATTGTGATGCCTATTTCGTGAGGCACCAGGTTCAGAGGCACCAGGGTTTACTCAAGGTCATCACCAACTAGTTAATAACAGGATGGAAATTTCACTCCAGACTTTAGTAAAGGCTAGGTGCTGTACTAGATGGTTCCTGTCTATAGTTATCAGTACTCTTCATGCCAGCACTGTGAGGAAGTCTCAATAGTTCATGCCTTTCCCATGGAACTTTTTTTTTTTTTCTGCATTAGATTGAGCAAAAGAGCCAAGGTCTTCTGGGACCTGGAATAGTCTTGGCTTCTGAAATCAGACTGAATTCCTGGCCTGTCCCAAACGTAGTTAGCATAAAACATTAACCCTTGGAAATAAGCAGATTATAGCACAGTATGCCTGTGGTTGGTTCAGCAGTGACCTAATGGTATTTTTTGAAGGCCCTGGGATTGAGACTTTTATAACTCACCTTGGTCTTGATTCTAATTCTTGTGCCCTCAGTTTTGACTTTAGAGTCTAGTTTGGTCCACTATGTCCTGCATTCACAACCTGAAGCCTATAAGGCACAGAGTACAGCACTCATTGGATTTTATGAATTAATGAATGCTGAGCTAGTTCAAATTGGTAAACTCCGTGTCTTCCTGATTTGAACTTAACTGTGTCCATGTGCTCAGTATGTAACACACCTCAATCTTACCTTGTGTCCTGTCTCGGCCCCTTCGTGGCCCTTTATATTAAACTTGTTGGTGTCTCTGATTCCAATTCCATGTTCTATTTCTGCTTCTTGATGTAATAAACAAGTTTCCAAATCATGATATCCCAGGAAATGCCATCTGTCAGGCTAGATTCTTGAAGCTTATCTATAATCAGCCTTTCTTCCTCTCCACAGACCTTACACACATCTTGAATTAAGTTTGACACAGGTAACTGTTTGTTGATGGATTGCTGATGTGCAGTCTCCCCCGTTGTTCAAAGCAAGACTCTTCCTTAAAGACTTACATGTACTCCCCCCAAATTTTTTATGAATGTAATAAATATAGGAAGAAAGAAGACGTGTGTCTCTATTTGAGAGAGACAGAAAGAAAAAGAAGTGGAAAGGAAGAAGAAAAAAAATCTTATGAAACCATAGAGAAAGACAAAATCAACTCTATTGAATTTTAGATTGCCATCTTGTCAGGATTTTTGCAAGATTTCTCTGCCACTCTTTTAATTTTCATTACTTTCCATTTTCCTTGAATAAGCACAGAAGCAGGTTCTAATTTTACCAGAGGCTTTTCATCAAATCAGACTTTTTATTCTCGCTAGGTTATCCCAGTCACAAAAACATCTCTCTTTTCAAAGCTTGCATAATATTAGCTAACTCTAGTGGGGTACAGCTTCTTGAACCCACACAGTTAAGATGCAAACATTATTCTTTAACCCGACTCCAGTTATCTTTCATCACTGAGACTGACATTCTTAGTAGCCAGAATCTTCACAGAACCTGTGAGGTTTATGAAAAATTTCCTTAATCACTGGCTGTGCAGACATGAACTTTTTGAACTTAAAGCAAGTCATATCTCTCTTCAGTGTTTTGAGGAATCTCAGACACTTGACTCTTCTGTTTCTAACCTGGTTTAATGAAGACTTTTTTATATCCAGAGGAGCCTTGTTTCATGCAGGATTTGCCACTCCTTCCCTCTGGCACAGTGGTTGCCCAGAAGGTCACCAATTCTCACCAGGGCCACTTGGGAACACCTAATTACAGGGAGGCAAAATGATGGACGTCTTTTGTAGAAGACCAAATCCCCAAGAGCAGATTGATGTAAGTCAGAAGTCCTCTGTTGCCATGTTCTTTGTCAAAGTATAAGATGGAAAACAGGTGCTGTACCCTCAGCCCTAATCCACTGTGAGTAAGGAAAAGAAGGCTCACAGGGCATATTGAGGCCCCATGCACACTGATGAGTGTGCTTTCGAAGACCTCCCCTTTCTCATCATGGATAAATATGCTTTCTTTCAGGTTCCTTAACGAATGAGAATCTTAACCTACAAAATCTAAATGTAGTTCACTTACAGTTCATTTTGATTATCTCTTTTAAAACACAAGTTACAGACAGCCTATGAAAAAATTATTAATAAACATCTATCTGTTGACAATTTGCACTACATCAACGCTGGTGGGTTCCAATGAGGCCCAAGGCATAATCCCTTTTTTGTCAAAGTATTTGCCTTTTAATATCACACTGGAGATTGTAGGGCCCTGCCACCTGACAGACAAGCTCTCGTGCAAATAGACCATTAGCTGTGTGGCTCCAGGTACTTCAAGGCTTCATTTTCTTTGGACCTTGGTTTACTCATCAGAAAATGGGATACTAACTTAGGAGGCTTTTGCAAGTCTTTGGTAATATGATGTAGGTAAATCATCTCTCACAAATATTCATGTAATAGGCCCTCAATAGATACTTGAGAAAATTAAACACAAGGCATGATCAGCTCTGTTGCAGAGATGGTCAAATTAGAGGTATGAGTTTTATGATCTTCAGAGTAGAAGAAAAAGCTGACTCACTAGAGCGATCAACAAAGATTTCAAGAGACTGAAGTGCAATCTTATCCTTGTCAAAGGATAAGATTAAGAAAAGCAGATGTAAAGACAAAGGTAATCTAGGGAGGGCCAATGACTCAAATAAAAATGAGTATGTGAAAACTCCAGATGGATTTAGGGAAGAATGAGGAAATGACTTTTCTGAATCAGAGATCATGAAGTAACTGGTGAGCAAAGCCTAGAAATGTGGACCCAAGCTAAGATTTAAAAATTTTAGGCAGAAGAGAGTCTTGGGACTTTGCAGGACATTGAATTGTTGACAGGAAAAATGTAGAAAGACAAATCAGAGAGTTGTTAATTAGGAGAGCTTAGAGATGGGCAAACAAGTTGGATGCCATTGGAAGAGTCAGGTTATCCTGGTATAAATTAGGGGACGGGGGTAGAAAAGAAAATATAGATAGAGAATAGTCCATTAAAGTAAACCTTAATTTCTGATTAAATAGGAGTGAGAGAAAGAAAAGTCTTATAGTTGGTTCTTAACTTTGTTTTTGCATAGCAGGGAAATGGTAGACATTTTAACATGAATTGAAAAATCAAGAGGGTAGAGCTGCCTTTGTAAATACAAAGTCAATTAGAAAAGTCAGTGGTACTTTGCCCACAATTTAGTTCCAGGTGTCCCTTAAGGATCTGGAATGAAGTGGGGAGAATAATTTTAGTGAATTCATCTGGCTTATATAACATATTTTGAAAGTGAAACAAAATGTAGCATCTTTTCTGCCCATGGCAAGGAGGGCTTTTTGCCAAGTGATGCTGGAACAGCACATCTATTTTGTTGGGCTGAGCTGAGTCACTGTGTCTTCAGAAATGGTTCTACTCTCAGCTCTGTGTGATGGCTGAGGAAAGTTTACTTTCATTTTTTTCTGCCTATCAGGAGGTTTTTTTTTTTTTTCATTTAAAAGGAATATAATGACATCAACTTGTCCTCCATTGCCACTGCACACATATTTTGAAAGAAGTTTGTGCATGTACTGAGAAGGGTTCAGAGCTCCTGTTCAGGTTGCTCTGTCTTAGTGCCCCAGGGTGCAGTGATGATGAGTCTGTGGCAGGAAGCTTCATTGAGGAAGGCAAGTTTTATTGACATACCTCTCTCTCCAACATGAATATGAGCTCTTGAAGGCTGGGGTTAGGTTTCATCTCAATAAAATAAATTAACAAATAAAATGTATAATTTGTCTATAGGATGAGGACCCCCTTGGCTAAAAAAATCTGACTACTCTTTGATGAGTTCAATACTTTAATGAGACAATACTTTTCTCTGGAAGTTGTTACCTCTTCCTTTCTTGATTTTTAATTATAAATATAATACCTTCTGGGTTAAGTCAAAGGTGTGAATGCACCATTACTAGAACTGTAACAAAATATCTGAGACAAATTATAAAGGGGTAATTTGGCTCATAGTTTTGGGGGTTTCAATCCATGACTGGTTGGCCTCATTACTTTTGGGCCTGTGGCAAGGTAACCATCACTGAGGGAAGCACTATGGTGAAGCAAGCCTGCTCAGCTGTGGCCAGGACATAAAAAGAGAAAGAAAGAGATGAGTTTCACAATCCCCTTCAAAAGCATTTCCCCAATGACCTAAAGCCTCCCACTAGGTCTCACCTCTTAAATGTGTTGCTCCTGGGGACCACCCATGCTTTAACACCTGGACCTCCGTGCAACATTCCAGATCCAGACTATAGGCAGGAGCTTCAGTAATGTCCACATTAAAGGACAGGGCTGAGGAATTAAGCTTGAGCTAAAGGAGTACCAGTTAGGTAATGATATTATCAAAAGCAGAAATCAACACATCCAGAATGCCAAAGCATTTAATGCATTAAGCATCTTTCCAGTAACATATGTATCTACCTGAGAGTGACATTTGGGAATTTGGGGAAGAACAAAACATATTTCCTCCAATGGATGTTTAAATCTGCTGAAAATGGTGGTATCTGTTCTTGTGCAGAGCAAGAAAACATGCAAAGAGAAATGGAGGGGTCTTAAAACATTTCTTGGTCACACATTTTGAAAACCACTTATATGATTGATGAGAGCAATTTTTGCACATAACCACTCTTCTCCTTCTTCTCCTTCTGACTAGAACTGGTCTTCATCAATGAATCAGTCCACTGATTATTCTTAACTTTCATTACTCCATTACTTTGTCATATTTCTTCAGCAAGTACTTGAGATGGGCTAGGGATTTTGTAATAGAGTGGAAAGAAAATTAATAAAAAACAAAAATATTTTGCTGTTTTCTTTCCTAATTGATGATGGATAAGAGGAGGATAATTTGCAAATTGGGTAGAAAAAGTAAACTCAATATTTGTGAGTTGAAGCTTAAAGAGGATAATAACCGCATCATAAAATAGCTAAAACATCTCAAAATTCCCAAGGCTGTGGGTAGAAGCAGCTTATAAAACTCACGCTTATGCTCTCTTATTTGTTCTGGCTTATGTCTTAACTACAAACACAAATATATTAATTATAGAAATTACAATGAGACTTGTAGAAATAGCCAACAAGAATAAAATCATTTGGCACCATTTTAATTCATTATTTTGGCACCATTATCAGAATCCAAGTCCTGTTTCTTATGTATGTATATCTATTCCATAACAGCATTAATGAGTCTCCACCAAAAAACTTGTACATGAAATCCCATTCTCAGGCAACTGTGGTCAAGGGAACCCAAATATAGTTGAAATCCATAAATACACACCAAGTCAAGGTTTCATCTTGCTGCCTTCTAACCTAACCTTGATATTAAAATATGTTAATAAGGAACATATTAGCAAGTTAGAAATGGTAAGACATGCCCAAATTATTCCTTTTCCATTTTAATTGTTGGCTGAGGAGTAGAGAAAGAATGGCCCAGGAGAGGAATAAGAAGTAAATAGTTTAGGTGATTTCCATGCTGCTTGGGACCCTATACTGAGAACTGAATAGAGTCATTTAATCCATTTTCCTGGATATCCTCCTCTGTATTTGTCTCTGTGCTATATTATGGACTAAGAAGATTGATATAGCCCAATTCATGTCAGCCAGGTTTCAGCAAGGACACAGAAAATACTAAGAATATTTTAAATAAAACAGAATTTAATATGGGGATTAGATGCCTGAAAAGTAGTGAAAGAATGGAAGTTCAGGTTCTAGACTGAGTTTTTGGAAGGATCTCCCTAGATGGACCTGGGCATCCCAGAGGAGCTGTGCCCTGTCAGGCTGCCACTGGAGGAAGAGGGACTGGAATTAAGGAGCTGCTGCTTCTACTATCACCACCTTAAGTGGCTTTCAGCACAGTTAAGAAACTGCAAAGTTAACATGGTATGCCGCCCTAGAAGAGTCTCATGTCTTCAGGGTCTTGATGCCCTGTAGAAATAGTCAATGAGGCGAGGAGATGACCTCCACCTGGCTCTCTCCTTCTAAATCTTTCAGATGTGTATTTAACAGAACTTAATTCACTATGAACTCTAGCTGCAAGGAAAATAGGAACAGAATTTCAGTTTTATAACCTCTTCAAATAGAAGAAAGATGGAATGAAGTTTAAGTGAACCACTTCTCCATGTCCTCCAGAGATAGCAGAAACTACCACTATCTTCTATCTTTAAACACCCAAAAACTGAACTGCAATATTTTAATTGATCACCTATAATTATAAAAGTGGTGTTTGAATTACGCTTAGAGGTAAGGATGAATGACTATTGGATGAACAACAAGAACCAACCAGAGGTAGAAGGCAGTATTGTTGCACAAGTCCAGGGGCATAAAAATGAAGGCTATACTGACGCAGCAACAGTTTCTGATGCCTAGACAAGGTCAGAGAAAGGCAATGCAAGGCCTTAGTAGTGATGGTGGTTGGGATCCAAAACTTTCTGTGCAAAGGTCAAATCCACCAAGAGTTAGAAGGACAAAGTATAGAACATCCGTGCTTCTCACCAGTATTGTGGAAAGCCTTCCATCAATGTCGCTTTCCAAGAAGGTCTTCTCTTGTCCCAAAATTCTATATTATCTGTCCTTGCCAAACACTTAAATTCAACTTCCCATTTTGCTCAAAAGTCAATTCTTGATGTTCCTCATGCCCAATACCCACAAGGAAAGAGGCATAATGTCTATTCTTGGTTCCCCTTACCTCTACCCTATTCCGGGCACTTGTATTTTCTCAGTAAAGGGGATTTTTAATACAATCATTTTGCTTGAGTATTGAAAACAGAATTTCTTTTTCTTATTTTAGTTTCTTCTCTTTTTTTCCTCCTTCACTTGCTCTTTTTTATGACTTCACTGATGCTACCAGGCTCTTTGGTCCCTCACGGCCTTCCCTTTGTCTCACTTGATGTAATTTCCTTGTGCTTATCTTTACCTCAAGTGAGGCACTCCTTTGGTTTCTTTATTTCACTTCCCTACCCTACTTCACATTCTCTCACTTTGGCTGAGCTCCAACCTTTCTATATTTTTATACTTCATCCCATTTGTCTTCTTAATTGGGGTCCTTAGTTTTGTTTGTTTCTGCCTCTGCATCTGTCACCTTCTGTGCTTCCTGTTGTTTACTTCACTCTATATACATATACTGTCCGCATTTTAATTTTTCTCCCTGCAATTCCCTCACTGTTTCCCATTCTTTGTCACTCCCTTAACCTATGCTGATACTCACATTACTTTTTATATGGTCATGTCCACAGAAAGCCTCACATCTTTCCAGGATAGAGGAAGACCAACACAAGACTTCACTCTTTACTCATTTGTCTCCATAAAAGCAAGGGCTCAGGACCCTTAGTCAGATCCACACTTCTCAGCACCTGTAATTACCTCTATGGTCATATCTACCACACTGTTGTAGATATGTAGAATTACAAGGTAATTCATCATAGGAACAATTTGTTTTGAAAGTCAATCCAGAAGACTTCATTATAAAGCTATCCTGTCTATGCCCATGCCTGCCAACTGCTACAAAAGACGTCTTCAAAAAAAAAATTCTTGCCTTCAGTTCTATACTGTCTGAAATGTACATACACATATTATAGATATACACACATGTGCAATATGGGACTTCACTCTCCATCTATATGTATGTTGCATGTGCATATACACATAGTTATAACACACTGAGCTCTATACATATATATAAATGAAAACATATCTGAAAGTATATACATGCACATTATATATTGATAATTACACTTTATATACATATTACACATGTAGAATATATGTACACATTATCTACTTAGTACATGTAGATATACATATATCATATACATATATATTATAGTTGGAATTATGGTAATTGAGTTAAACATTCAGTAGTAAGTTTCTTATAATAAGAAAAATAAAGTCTATCAAATTAATGCTTAATCATTTAGAGTTTAAAAACTAACAATGCCTTGAAATTTTATCATACTTTAATGACGTTTAAATCATCTTACATTAAATTATTTTATTTATACTAGCAGACTCTTATTGTAGATTTGTTTTCACATTTTTGTAAGTCTCATAAAATATTCCTGTGAAGTGAGAAAAGTCTTAGAGGGGAGGAAGGGAGGCAGGATGTATCAATCAATTTTCAAAGTGGAGAAACAAAGGCAGGACTCGGTAAGATTTCTTACCAGCTTGCCCTGTGAGGAGCTGAGGTGCTGCCACCTAACTTGTGTCCCCTTCATCTCCCTCATATCGCTCCTCAGGCATATTTCTTGCCTCATTACAGGAATCCTCCAAACTAAACAATACACATCTCAGGATCCACTGTAATGGGTTCAAGCTGGAATTACAAGTCTTTCTTTTCCATATTTAGAAAAACAAAAATCTGATTTCAGATGGTGGAGGCTTTGGAATCCCATGAGGTATTTAGAAAACTCAGTGAAAACAGAAGCTATCTAAATTAGATTTATGAACTTCACAAAAATGTACGCGGAACCAAGTGCTCTCCTGCCTGCCTGCCTCAATTTCAGCAGAGCAGCTCCCAGACAAGAAGGCAGAAAAGTGAGTGAAGACTAACCCTTGTGAAAAGATGCACTGCAAAATAAAGTTTGGCTTGTGGAATTTTCAGAATTGATACAGGAAGTATCACAAGCTCAACTAATTGGGGGTATTGAAGTGCATCCACAAAGTATCTTAATTGGCAGACTCTTTTGGGAGTCTTAGGGGAGCTCTGTCTGGCCATGAGTTCATGCCATGTCTTCATTCCCATCCAACCCTGGCCTGCCTGTGAGATTCTACTCTAACCACATCAGAGAACACAATGGCTTCCTGCCATCAGTTAGTCCTGCTTTTCCTTGGCAACCTGATGGGACTTTGCTGACATGTTTAACTGTGCAAGTTACTACACTCAAGGATTTGACTGCATGTTAAATGTGCCAGTCCCTGTTGTCTTACCTAATACTCCTAACTGCATACCTCTAGTCCTTGTTTAGAGAATAATTTCACTTCAGATTGAAAAGAAACAGCTCTGGCCTTGGTTATTTTGGCATACAAGTCTCCAGTATGACTCTGTTTTCTAAGCAGACATTAATGATTCTAAAACTAATATTCATTGTTTGAAGAGGCACGGCGGCCTTGGCATTTACTTAACCTTTGTCTCATGTATGAGCCTGAGTCAGCCTAAATCCTTTCCTTAATTAATATCTTTTCTTTTTATGGCTGTTATTTATTGAACAATTTGCATGTAACAATTAGAGCCACGAGAGCTTAAGAAAACTCTTCCTGCTCAGAAGTCTATCTTTTCTGATTTTTATTTATTTAGTTTTTAAAGTTGTTCAGGTAAGACAAACTTAGGGAAAGCTTAGCTGAGGGAGCAGGTAATAACTTAGGGCAGATTATATCTTATGTCGGTGATTCTACCTGCAGGAGCCCAAAGAAAAAAATTCCTTGTTTTTAAAAGTTACATTATTTATGTAAGAAAACTATAGCTACTTGGAAAGAGCATAGATTCATTTTGCTCTAAATAACCTGCAGAAAATTCACAGAATGTTAGTATTGTGTGCAGCAATGAGACATAGCTCTAAATGATTCAATAGACTCAAGAAGCAGGGTGTTGTATTTAAGTTTTTTTCTTTTAAAATAACAGAACAAAGTGAAAATGATAAAAATTTAAAACAAAGAAGGTGAATTCATAGCCATAATTTCGACCACAAAATAGAAACAATATTTTTTACATATCTCAAGCCCTTCATTTTATGCATAGATTGTTTTCAATTTATCATAATTGCATAGGTGAATAATATTCAAGTGATAGGTTATGTTCAATAATTCATTCCACTCTATTGTGAGTTGTTATGTTTTCTATCATGTTTTGTTATGTAATATAACATGGCAGGAAATATCTTTGAAAAGATATGTCTTGTCCACTTTTTGCCATCCAACTAGATCTATTGAGTGGAATAGCATACACATTTTTCTGATCTTGACAAAAACATTTGCCACTATTTTAGTTCTAGCCACTATTTTAGTTCTATCAATATATGAGTATATTGGTTTGATAACCTTTCTATTGATACATATTATCTATATTTTTTAAGTTATGCTCTATGGAAATGTGTAAAATATAAATTTTCTTGGTAACTTATAATTGGCTTCCCCAGAATTTATTGGTTTTAAGTCTTGTTATGCAAAATTTTTTTATTCTACTCAATTAGTATATGCGCCAAACCAAGTATTTTTACTATTGAGGTGCTTTCAAGACCTCAATCTGACTATTAAATCACTAAATGTCAATAATCATTATCTAATACTCCATATGGAAATGTGGAAGGTATAGAAGATGATTCTGAAAGTACATTGATTCTTTTTATAACCAGTACTTAATATGAACTTAGGGTATGATTATTTCCCTCTTTTTGCAAGGGAACCAGAGGGTACGAACTCTTTATTTGAGGGCTCTAATGAATCAAGGTTATACTTTAGAAAAATGTAATTTTTTTCCTCTCCCAACTGGCATTTCAAAGATATTTCAAGTACTCATATTACTAGATATTAAGCACTTGAGCAAGAAATTATCTAAATTTCCCAATTTGCTCCTTAAAGTCTTCTTGCAGACTCTTTTACAAATTTGCCTGTGGAGTACAGATTGTCTTGTGCGTGATGCTAAATTTACTTAGGTGGTAGAAGCCTTTCTGGATGATTCTTATGCTCCTAACTTAAAATAGATAAGAAGGCCAGTTCATAACAGGTCATAGTAGATTTTTCTGAAGAAAGGAACTTCTAGAAAAAGCAAACCCTAAAGCTCTAATTAGAAATTGAAAATTGTTTTTAAAACATTAATAAGAAATAGACAAATGCTTTTTAGGCTCATTTGTGAGTATGTCTCTTTACAATTGATAAAATTTTTCCAAGTTAGATACACAGAAGTGACATCACTAAGTGGTTTGGAAATAGACATCTTCAATGCTCTTAATATTTGACAATTTCTCTTCAAAATGGTTTTAGCAGTTTAACACTAACCAATAACCAATAAGGTATGGGGTCTCACTTTCTTATATTGTCTACATTTTTTTTTGCCTCTTAAAATTGTAAAATGGTATTGCATTAGGGATTTAGTCTGCATTGCCTAATCACTAGAGGAATAGAACATTTTTTTTTCTTTCATCTGTTTATTGGCCATTAGGGCTTCCCTTTTCATTTTATCCTTAACTTTTAGGAAAATGAAATCCTCCTGCCTTCATCCCCCAAGGACATTCTTGAGAATCCTAGGAAAGTCCTCGGTCCTATCTTCCTATGAGCAATATGATCCTCAAGGGCTTCACTACTCCAGGGCTGCAATGTGAACAATTGGGAATCAACTGTGCAAGTCATCTCACAACAAATCAACTCCACCACTAACCTGTCATTCCACCCACACAGTCCCCTCTAGATTTTAGATGGCATTTCTGTCTTAAACACTGAAGATATTCCTGGGGAATCCTTGAGTTGCCTGTTGTCATGTAATGTCTTAGTTATCATTTAATACATTATCAAAAGTTACTCAAGAACCAGATAATCTGATAAGACATCACCTGAAACAAAGTAAAAAGCACTAATTTCAACTAGATAAGAATTGTGCCTCAGAATAAAAGCAGTAGATTAATATTACTTTTCTATCACCTATAATTAGGCACTATTATACATGATACTGAATATACTACTTTATTTGCTTTATCAAAACTTCATTAAGATAGGCATCATTTCCATTTAATAGCTAAGGAAACTGAGTGTTCAAATTCACAGAAAAACTCAATAAGATGAATATCTGATTTTTAAAAATGGACAAAAGATTTGAACAGACACTTTAACACAAGAGACATGATAGGCAAGCATCAGCAAAAACTTCAGCATTTTTAGTTGTTAGTTCAAAGGGAGTAAAAGCCACCATGAGATTCCATTACACATTTATCAGAATGGTTTACATTAAAATAGGAGATGACACCAAATGCCAAATAGAATGTGGATCAACTTAAAGTTTCATACACTTGGTGGAAAAGCAAAATGGTACAATCATACTAAAAACTCTTTGGCAGTCCCTTTTAAATTTAAATATATGCTTATCAGCAATCCTACTTGCCAGTATTTATCCCCTGAAAAATGAAAGCATATTCCCATACAATGGACAAAACCTATACACAACTACATGTATAAATTTTATCCATAATCACTGGAACTGAAAAGGATTCAAGTTTCTTGCCTGGTTAATGTATAAACAGATAGAATACTACTCAGAAATGAAAAAGTGTAAACGACTGGTATACGAAACAAAGATGATTCCAACAAGCTTTATGCTAAGTGACAGAAAACAGACATGTCAGGCTGCATTTTGTATGCTTCCATTTCTGTGGGTTTTATTTTTATTTTTTTTGCTGGTCATGGCGCATGGCATTTTCAAAAAAAGCAAAAGTATGGGACAAAAATCAGATTAGTGCTTAAGAGATGCTGGGAGGTTGAAGAAGAAACTACACAGAATAAGTAGGGTACTTGGGGATAGAAATGTTCTGTATATTCACTGTGAGGGTGGTAATATGTCTGTATGCATTTGCCAAACCCTCCAAACTATACACTTTAAAAGGGTAAATTCTACTGCATATAAATTTTATCTTAACACACTGACAAAAATTGACTCCCTCTGTAAGAATATTTTTAATCTTTTTACTTTACCTGGTTATTCCCAGTATCTTAGACATGAGCCTCACACATAGCAAGCATTTGATTAATTGTTAAGTGAATTAATTAGAAGAAGATATCTTGACAATAACATATTTTGTCTATTTCTCAGTTGCCTTTTTAATACTTTAGCTTTATTTTGGCAGGAACACTGGACATAGGATCTACATTCTTAATAAGTTTCTCAGTACACAATGTAGCATTGTCAATTACAGGCATCCCAGTTTTCTTTAGCATAGTCCAGCCATGATCACTCACGCCAGCACCATTTCTGTAAAGCTCACTCTTATGCAAGTGATATTTCTGTGAAGCCGACCCGTGAGTAATTTCTGAGTAGGTATTAAAACACCCTCACGTCTACACGTCTAATATATTAATAAATGTGCTGTTTTCAATAAGACATCTAAATTTGCATGCTCCATCCTACTTGTTATATTCAGTGCTCAATTTTTTAATGTTTCTTGGACACTAGCCAGTAAGTCTGAGTCCCTCGTTAGTTCATCTATTACTTTCTCGCCACAATAGATTTGGGTCTCCGCCAAGAAACAGACTAATATTGCATACAAAAATCGCATAATGCATTTCCTGATCTTCTGATATTTCCTTTCTGAGTGAGATGGGAGAATGTGCCCACGTGTGTGCGTGTGCACACACACTCACAAATCCTATCTATACACAATCTCCCCAAGTTAGGTAAACATTTTTTATTGCTGTTATTAATATCAGGTGCCTTCTATAATCCGTGTGTTTGCCTGTCCATTTACATGACCCTCTCACCCTGTGGACTGGAAGGGAACAATGAGTTGTAAAATCTGATAATGATCAAAGATGATGCCTCTATGTGGGGGGGAAAAAAAAGCCAGGATTGTAGGAGCCCTCATTTCCACAGGAAAAGCACATTTTCTGCATTTGATTTGGCACATCCTCTGTGTCTTAATTTCAATGATTCCAAAATGAGATGCTCTTAAAGAAGGAAAAGGTTCGGTGTTGGAAAGGGGGCATTTTCTTCCCCTACCTTCATTTCCTTTAAACATAAGCACAAAACTAATGAATGCTATTAAAGGTACTTGTAGAAATGATTCTGATTTGTATCTGATGACTAACTAACCTATTATTGCACTTCTTGGGCAGAGATTAATGGGAAATTCTTAAAGAATAAAGACTCTAACAAGCCTTAGAAATATGTGTGGGCCTAGACTGTATCATGTGACCTCAGGAAGCCGAACCCTGGCTGTTAATATCCTTGACTAATGAACCAAGGCTACAGTCCGTGCTAGCAAAGTGTCAAGAAATAAGTAACCGGAGAGGTGACCTTTTAACATGCTTCGAAATGTAATTTTTAACAGAACGGTGTCAATAAGTTCAAAATCCCATATGCTTTTTATCTGATATGAAGTATGTTGCATCAATATCAGACAGAAAAGGGGAAGAAAAGAAGAAAGCTAGAGGGAACAAAAGGATAAAAAGGATCTAAAAGAATAATATCAAATATGACACCAAATGCCTTTCTTTTACATGGGTAAGAATGTATAAAATCTCACTTCACTATTTCAATATTATTATCACCATGAAAACATAAATTAAAAAAAAATAATAGACTATTCCTATTAATCCCCTTACTAACTGTTGTCTTAGCTTAGGTTTGACATGTATTGCATGTTCTAGCAATTCTTCCTATCATTGGCCTTGGATTTTCCATTATTATATTTAATCTTGGAACATAAAATCTTATGTACCATAGACCTGGTGTCTAGTTTCAGCTCTGACACTGTGTGGCTGTGTATATTGTATGAGTTATGTAAAATCTCAGTCTTGTCATCCATAAAATGAGAACATAAATAAGATATTATGAAACTTAAACGAAAAATGTATATAGCCAGAGAATTTTAAATGATGGCTGTTATTGCATCGGTTGCTAATATTGTTGATGATATTACTCAAGTTTCCTCTGTCTATTTAATGCCTGTTATTTCTACTTTCCCAAGTAGAAGGCCAACCACTTGCACACAGACAGCATCACAGCCCTCTTTGGACCTTCCACAGTGCCCAGCAATGAGTCTTCTTCGCCTGCGTAGCTGGGAGTGGGACAGAGTGAATGAACGTGGTCCTCTCATGTTTACAGACTGCTGACTATGTTTCTTACAATATCAAATAAATGGTTAATATCACTATTGACTTGCAATAAGAAAAAGAAAAGTAAAAATGCTTACTGTTGGGGAAATTTACTCTGATTTTCATTTTATCTTTTTAATTAGTGATAATCCCATTAGTTAGCAATATCCAAGTTTTAACTGACTTGCATTAAGGGACATACAGTTATCTCTAAAACATTATCAAACAAACAAGAAAATGCCTTTTCTTGAGTACCAGTAAAATTCTATTTTTCCAAATAGCTAATCCCAATTTTTCCATAGTCTCTAAAATTGTGCAATCAATGTACAACTGATTGTAAAAAGTACAATCAATGCATGACTCTTTTTCTGTTTCAACTCCACTCGGCCCAGCAAATGTTGATGGGTGTGCTTTGGTAAGCAAGTTACTCAGCGAGGTCATCACTCTCAAAGGCTGTACAGTCTATAGGCAGAAGAGCATTGTAATGCAGTATTGTAAGTACTAAGGAAGAGAAACTAACTCTTTTTAAATAGGACTGTAGTACTTTAGAAGTTTCTCATGCTTATTGCACAGAAGGATGACTATAGATAACAATAATGAACTGTGATTTTCCAAACATTAGAAGAAAGGACTTTGCATGTTTTCACCAAAACGAAATGACTTAACCTGATTTCAAAACTACTACACAATGTACTGATGTATCTAAGTATAACTTGATGCCCATAAGTATGTACAATTTTATGTTATTATATGTCAGTTAAAAAGAAACTTAAATTGAAAAAGTTTCGAAGAGGCCAGTCTGAAAGCATTCATTTATTCATGTTTTCAGCATAGCATAATGAGGTGGCCAGACAGAATAACCATGAAGAGTGAGAATCCAGAAGCCATGCTGCTTGTGTCTGCCTCCTGTCTGTGCCACTCACTGGCCAGCTATCTGTCCTGGCAAGCCATTTACATCCTCATGCCTTGGTTTCCTCACCCGTATGGGTGGCTTTCATAAGAGGGCCTTCCTTAAGGGCTCACTATTAGAATTAATAAATTATTTGTGCCAAGTGTCTAGAATAGTGCCTGACCTGTGGTTGGCATCATAGAAGTATATGTGAAATAAAGAAATAATCAGGTTATCTCCTCCCTCACAATTCTTCAGTTAATGAACACAGATTCTCAGCCCCAAGAAGCTTATAGGCTCCTGAGGCATGTGCAAGGGAGACAAGAAGCAAACAATAAAAACAAAAAAATAAATAGTTACATAGGATGCTAAAGGTGACAAGTGGTACAGAAACAAGCAAATGCAGAATAGGGAAAGGAGATCAGGAGTGTGGGGCAGAGGCAGACTGCCATTTTAAGTGAGATGGTTGGTCAGTCAGCCTAGGCTCAAGGAGAGGGAGACGCTGTACTGGATCCAATAGTGGGAAGAGATGAAGGTGAAGGCCAGGCAGATTTGGGTTGTATGTGAGTGGGGGAGGATGTGGGAAGAGGGAGTCTGTATGAGAAGTCTGGGACAGCTGAACTTGGAATTGAAGTGATCCCTCCTGCATCTTCGATTTTACTTAGAGAAATCCTCCTCTCAAGTCCCAGAGAAGGCAAGATCATCTATCTCCCCAGAACAATGAAAGCCTTTTTTCACTTGGAATATGTCAAAAATGGCTCAACTTTTGGGAGGTGAAGAAAGAGAAAACAGGAGGAAAAAGGGGGAAACGAAACATTCTCCAGAGCTTCCTGAGAAGTGAGAAGGGAGGAACTCTCAGGACCTCCCTTAGGAGGCCAAGGCTTTTATCATCGTTGCTGAATTCCATTTTGGCTGCAGTTTACAGTCCAAAGCTTAACCTGTGACAAGTCTGGGTAGGCTTGTCTACTCTGAGGCAGAAGCCAGTTCTGCTGGGACTACTAAAACAAATTCTTCAAATCATAAGAGAAAAGTCAGATTTGAAGCAGTCTGTTTGACAAGAACTAGAATTCTTGTAAGTGAATTTCATAGATCTGTGTACAGAGAAGGGGGTGGAATGGATGACGGTGAGACAGGAAATTTTTTTTGCCCTTACCAAACCAGTAAATAACGTTACAGAAAAGACTTAGATAATAAGTCTTGGCTAATGTCAGCAGAATTAAAAATCTACCTACCTTCAGTGCTGTTGTGCAATTTAGTGAAGAAGTTCTCAATGATGTAGGGTCCTTTAAGGTCACAGTGAATTTCCCTTTAAGAGGAGGAAGCTGAAATTGTAGAGCTATAGTTAATCAATGTGTTTTCCTTTGGGTTCTCAGAGAACACAGAAATAGACTGACCCACCTCCGTGATAGTCATTACCTTTATCATTTTCCATGACCATGATTAACAGTCATTGAGCTATACTATCTTGAAGCTATGTTGAACAATTGACCAGAATTGCCTCACCACTGCCATCACCATACACTGATGAAGGAACTGAGTTTAGAGTTTTAAAGTAAACGTGGCCAAACTCTTGCAATGGGTGACCAACATTTATTGAGAAGCTACTATCAGCCAGGAACCAGATCAGAGCTTGGAAACCTCTCAGATTGATTTTATTTTCACCATTTTTATGCATCATAAAACTGATGCTCAGGCTGGAGGCACAGCTCAAGTGGTAGAGAGCCTGCCTTGCAAGTGTGAAGCCCTGAGTTCAAAACTCCAGTCCTATACACACACACACACACACACACACACACGCGTGAAACCAAAACAAACAAAAAACTGATGCTGCTCTAAGTGGCTTATTGCCTATGGTCATCCCATTTATGATATAAATGACATACCACAAAGGTAATTTTTGTGTTTAAAATCAAGTAACTTAATGAAGCAACTGTTAAACTAGTATCTGGGGGTTAATTCATTTATTTGCTGATTACCTGAATAAATTGTGAATGTCATTGAGAACCAGGTTCTTCAGAACCACCTTAGGGCAATTTACCTGTGGTCTTTGTGGATTACAACACAGGAATCCTATGTACCATGTTTCTTTTTGCTAATTGTTGCTTGCCTCAGTCTAGCATAATTCACTGAAATGTAAAAAAAAAAAAAAAAAAAAACACTTAGTCTCTGCTATGCCATAGGGATATAAAATTGATAAGGAGATACTCCATATCTTCAAATTGTTTTGTTTAACAAACATATGCACAGGTAGAGTGCTTGCCACATTGGAAAGAATCCATTAATGGTGAGTGAATAAACAAATAACTAGAACAGTGAGTGCATACATAAGCACCTAGCTGGCTGGACTTTTTTGATTATCAGTAGTTGATTCTCTCTTTGTTACCCTTAAAGCTCGGATAAGTGTCTCGCTTTTAAAATAAACTGTTTCTCTCCTTAATTTGACTCTATTACTGCAAAAAGTTAGCTTACTTTAAGAAGGCACTTTATAGTTGAAGAGCACATTGCTTAGTTGTCTCATTGACATCTCTGCCACATGTGCCTGAAACATACGATGGCAGAAGATGAATCAGTGCAATGCGTTTGTTACTTGGTTCTCATTCCCAAAGCATCATAGGACTGCTGACCCATGCTGCTAATACTTTCAGGGGAAAAAATACTCAAAGCACTTGAAAAACTACTTTGTGGAATGATCTAATTGTTAGTTAGAAAACTGAAAATACCAGTAATGGAATAAAAAATGTTTATGATTTGTATTTGAGTTTCAATTCATATTTGGAAACATATAGGCAAAAAGCATGACCAGTGAATCTTTTGAAAATAAAGGATTTTGTCATTGCTATTTTTACCTACATGGGCATAAGATTAAGCCTGCCCCTGTACAGATGTTTCATATTCTCTCTCCTCTTGCTGTGTTAATGTTTTGTTACATATCCATCTGAGTGAGGTGGTAGAAGTTTGAAGTAGGGGAAAGAAGATGGGTTTATTTATTAACTAATTTTATTATACAAGAATTTGCCACATACTCACCACACACAAGACAATGAAACAAAGCTAAAAATTCTGGTTCTGCATTCCCAACTGCCTACTGAGTGTAATCTAGACACTCTTATTTTAATAAGTAACAAACTCAACTACACAGCATTTCTAGTGTCTACCCCCAAACTTCTGTTCTTATTTGCAGCCTCAGTTAATCTGGTCACCATTCACCAAGTCACTCAGTTATGAAAACAAATGCTTAGAATTATCTTTGACACCTGTATTGATATTATTTCTTAAATATTTTTGAAAATAGCACCCTGCCTCGCTATCCTTTCATTTCATGAGAGGGAATGTGGTACTGAACTTAGAAGCTTATAGTCTGGATATAAATATAATTCAAATTCTAGCTACCCTTCGATAGCTGTGTGACCTTCAGAAAATGACTTAACTTTTCTGAACTTGTGTCTACATCAGTAGGATACAGATTATCATGGAATCTGCTGTGTAGAGTTGCCTTAGCTAATACTTGTCACATGGTAACATTCCCTATTCACATGTATTATTGGCAGAGGAGGAAGAGAAGGAGAAATGGTGCACTGGTTTGATTAAAGGAAAATCTATTGTACAATAGTATGAATAAGAATTAACTGCCTGCAATATGGCAATGTAATCAAAACACCAGGTTCCTTATTTCTGCTCTCTGACATGGTAAGACAGTTTGTCACAATTTAATATATTGCATCTGAACATGAAAATATACATTACAGAGAAGCTGTGTAACAAAGTATTACTTTATAAAGTGATAGAAATATTTTTCGAATCTTCTAGCAGAACTCCCCTCACATCCCATTGTTCAAATTGTGGCACATGCATGACCTTAACTATGATTTAAAAAAATCACCAGCAAAGCAAATGCGTTTCTATCATCAACCTAGACCTATCAGGATCTATCCCCGAGCTAGAAGTGTGAGCCCCTTGTAGCATGTGAATGCATCAACACAACTGGAATTCCTTGCCTATGAATGGTTCAGAGCTGGGCTGTCAGTCAGGGTTTCAACAGTGACCACAATAAGCACACAGGTATAGATTGGATCTTCAGTGTTTTTTGTACGATGAAAGCAACAACCTTCTAAGTAGTGGGCTTAACTTTGATTCCTTCCCTCCCCTATCATCTCCATGTTGTTGCCAAACCTTCTTAAAATATAGTCTTGGTTTTTATATACATGACCAAACATGAATTCCTCAGCATGGCATTTTAGATAAATTATATAACAATCCAAGATTATCCTTCCAGCTTCGTTTCTGGTCCCTATGATTCTTGATCTTCTCAACACACACATATATCCTATACTTCCAGCTATACAGACATACCAGGAGAGGAGCTTTGCCTCTTCCAAACCTTGATCTTACTTCCCTCAGACTTAGCATACTTGCCCCTCTCTATGTACTTCCAGCTGAAAGAAATTTCTTTTATCCCTCAATACACTTCTAGTATTATCTTCCTCCTAAAGTCACATGCTAAATATGTCACCCACTTCTTTGTATGACATCCTAGTATCTTAATATACCCAGCTGAGAGGGAACTACCATTGAAGCTCTGAATCATTATTTTATTTTAAAACTATGGTCAGGATATGTAAAATATAATAATATATAATTGAATATATTACTTTATTTAATAACTAAAGATTAGAATAATATTAATATATAGTAACTACATATTAGAATGATATTAAATAGGTACTTGTGTATAAATTTATATATGAATAAATATTAAAAATAAAGTTATATATTGGAATAAAATCTCTTACATGAAAAGGTTGTTATTAGGGTCAGATGAGTACAAAGCATATAGTTTATCATGGAGGGATAAAAGACTGTAATAAATATCATTTGCCTTGACATTCCTTTATATCCCCCCACCTATGTTTGTTGATTGTAAAATGAACATTTAGAGCATATTATATGCCAGGCACTTTGCTTGGGTCCCATGAATAAGTGAGGCCAAGTTGTAGTCTAGTAGAAGGGATGGGATTAGGTAGAATCAGTAGATAGCTTCCCTAGTGTTAGGTCTATGAAGTATTGGTGTATTTTTAAACACTTCTCATATATTACACACAAGAATGTCTTAAACATACTTTCCCAGGTTTTGCCGCACTTAGGTTCATCTCAAGAAATTAGTGCAATGCTTGCTAGAGAGACTCAGCAATCTAAAATCACATGGGACTCACTGCAGGATATATTTTCCATTTTTATTAATGACTACCAATTTAAGGCTGTAATAGTTACTAATTTCTTGAGGCCATCTTAATTTATGAAGGCAGATATATATACATACACATATTTTAGTTACTAGACCATAGAAATATATATCTTCAAAATATAGCTCCATTAAAATCATGATTTCTCTGAGTGAGAAAATAGCCCCCCAATGGGTAATTTAGTAACTTTAATAGGGCTTATTGAGTTTTAAAAGACAGTTCTTCTTTTCAATACTATTTGATGATTAATGATACATTGATTGAGAATAAACAACTATCTTGTTTATACAATTCATTTAAAGGGCTGTTAACCCCCAAGCTATGATTTAAAAAATGATCTAGGCTCAGTTTGGCATTCATTACACTAAGCATCTCAGCCAATGGCAGTCCAGAAAAGTAAATACCACTTCATCAACAAAACACAGAAATGCTAATTGACAGCTGGCAGAGTCCAATCAGATATTTCTGCAGACAACTAACTGACTACTTTTGTAGCATCTGTTTCATTTTGCTAATTGACCCTACTTCCCTCATTTGCTCTTTTGTAAAACAGTATAGAAGAAAGGATAGGATAAGAACTTACGAAAAAGGAAGAAAGAAAAAGAAAAAGAAAGGAAGAAACATCGTGTGTGTGTGTGTGTGTGTGTGTGTGTATGTGTGTGTGTGTCTATGTGTGTGTGTGTATGTGGTCTTAGTTTATGGGAGATAACAATGTGAGGTATAGTCAAGTATAGGGGTCTACACTCTCTCTGATGCCAACCACCCAGATTTTAACAAACACAAAACTGAAGTGAAAGATAGAAGAACGTGAATAACTTGTGTAGAAAAACTTGCCACAAAATTCGGTGTGTATTATTTACTTTTATGTAAGAAGATGATAAATGAAATTAGTAATCTCCCCCATGTATTCATATTTTTCCTATCTATATTTTGGTAGCTGCAATCTCTGTTTCGTTCAGCCAACCACAGGAAATATTCACCTTGTTGAAAGCAGAAGGGAGAAATGGCTGTTTTTAGATTTAAGATTTCTTTTGACACACTCACCCAATTTTATAGGCATGACCTTCCTCTAGTCTTCCCCTTTCCCCTTCCCCTAAAGAAAAAAAATCAGCAAAGGAAGCAGGGAGGGAGGGAGAACACAAGAAAGAACTCAAGGGAGAGGGGAAGACCAGTCATTTAATATGTTTGCCTACATGGCGTTATACCTTTGAACTTCCAAATGCAACTTTATACATTGTCTTTTGACATTATGCAGTTTGGAATCCTGAAAGCTCTCAGTTTAGACAACTAAATTATTGCTTGTCAATTTAGCTTGGGATGACAGACAGGTGTTTTGTTTCACAGTAAAACTCCATTTAGAGCTTACATTGACTCTAAATCCAATCCCAGCATCCTGTGGTGGGCTGGCATTGAAGTGTATCTCAGTAGGAATTATCAGTCTGGCCTGACAGTCAATCCACACAAGATCCTTCACCTTGGTTCCTCTACATGGGCACGCCTAACGCCGTTTAAAAGCAATTGAGATAAAGACCTCTTCGAGCTCTACGGGTTAGCATTCTTGCTGCTGTTTCACTACCATTTTGCTTCCAACAAAGAACTAAGCAAAGTTGAAAATCCCTATCAGTCATCTTAGAAGCCGATGAAATACTTTGTGGTTCCTTAGCTAGTCTTCATTGTTAGGTCTGTGTCTTAATTTACTGAACAGTTGCCTGTTTTTATATTTCCAGCTCAGCGGAATGATGTAGTATAGTGGGCACTCTTTTCTCAGGAAATGTTCCACAAGCACATATGCATTTGTTACTCTGATTTGAGAAGTCTGATGTAAAAAAAGCTAAAATTATCTCATTACAGGCTGAAAAACAAAGCCTTTCTAGAAGTTTCTTCACTTTTCTCCTCTGCTATAGTTTTTTACCATTTCTAGCATCATCTCTTCCAATGTATGTGATAATGAATGTCAGTCCCCCTACTGATTACCAGGGTGTAAGAGAGCTCTCAACAAGTCTAAGGAAATCAAATCATGGTGGTGGCAAGCACATGGTGGGGACCTTGTTTACCACAAATGGAATGAATACATTCATACATCTCATCATCCTTGCTGTTAATAACTCAATAAACTTTTAAAGTAATGAAGGTTTTGAAATGGAAGAGTTTTTAGTTCTTCTACCCAATTCCATCACCAGTTTATAGATGAAGGAAAGTAATCTGGCTTCAAATCAAGATCAAAGTAGCTTATAATAGTGCTAGGACTAGACCTAGATATTTTGCTCAATAAATTAGTTTCCATTGTTCTATATAGCTTTGAAGTAAATTTTTTTTCAAATGATGTTTAGAACACTTTATGAAATCCCAGAGGTTTAATTCAGAGAGTATTATAACCATATACGTGTAACAGTTATCGTATAGTCTCACTTCAACTTTGAAAGTAGTTCCCTTTAACTTTTATTTTTCTTGAAAATGGAGTCTCAGTCGAAAGGTCCTATATGAGCTTCAATAAACTAATACATCGCTTTCAGTGAATTTGTAAAGCATTTTGAACATTAAAGTACTACCTTATTTATTATAAATCCTTCAGTGTCTACCATAATACCTTGTCCATAAAAAGTCCCTAATGGATATTTGTTGCATCTCCAATTTGATAGATGGGTTTGATTTATGTACTAGTCCTGTATCATCTAGAATTCATATCATGATCTATAAACTATGTTAATTTCTCTGGGCAAAGCTGCCTATTAACTAACCACACTCTTATTAGCCCATCTTTGCCCTAATGTGCTGCTAGGAATAAGGTGATTAGCTATGGGTATGACCTGATCAAATATAGTCCTTTAGTTTGTCTACAAGATGTTTAGTAGGGGGAGATACAATTAAGAAGAACATTTGTGTCTTCTTGAACTCAAAAACATTTCCTGTACTGAAATAGAGAAAATGCCTGACTTACGGGCTTTAAAAATAAACCTGTAAGTATATTTTCCAATTATCAAATGAAAATACTAACCCAGGACTATTGTGAAAAGTCGAATGGACTAGAGGTGATGGTAACGAACAATCTTGAAAGCAATATGCAAACTGAATGACACTGGGAGTAGGATCAATTCTTAGCAAACAAACAGACAGAAAGAGTTCTTCAGGTTCTAGGGCCAATGATTCAAGACATAAAACACACAGTAATTGACAACCCAGGGTATCCCTACTGGCCTTTCGTTCTTATCCTGCCTATAAAAAAGAACTTCATTCAAATGCATGGTTGACAATGAAATGGAAGCTTCATCACATTGCCCTATTTCTGACCTCAGTGTTGACCTCCATATCACCCCTCAGACAAAATGTTGGAGGATTCTCTGAATGCAATTTTAAGCTGGATTCAGCCAAGTTTCCTGAAGAGAAAGCCAGAGTAATGCAGTTTCAGTGGTTGTTTTTAATCCTGTGGCTGAGGGCTCCCATGGCATGATTTGCCCTATTGACATCATTAATTTATCAGTCTGCTGCCATTTTTTTCTCCTTTATGTTCCATTTTCCAGGTATCTCCTAATCTGTTATAAAACAAAAAATCCCAATCCCTTCAAACAAACAAAACAAAAAACACCTTTGAAAAGTGAAAAGCTACCTACGTTTCCTTATACTCCAAGAGAATAGTATTTTAAGAAATATTCTGAAAGTTATCTCTGAGTTAGTTTTAGAATTTTTTTTGATAAAAGGTATTTGAAGAGATTAAGTCCAGAACCCAAATAGAGGATGTGATACAACTGTATTTTTAGCATGACTTTTATTGATCTGACAACAAATCAAATCACTGTTCAAGGAATTAATTGTTAATGTTACCTAATGCAGGGCTAAATAAAGTGTTTGGTTTTGATAATATTTTTAAAAACACACGCAACAAATATTATTCCAAAGATCAAATAAGATTTACATACATTTGTGTGTGTAAAAATAGTTTAAATTGAAATTAAAATGCATAATTTCATTACCTCATTTTCTTAAACATATGCACAACTGCCATTATGCAAAATGGTCTGTAAATTTCTTTTGACATTAAAGAAAACATGCTTCCTACTCAAAAAATGTTGGAAGAAATGGTTTAAATCAAATGACAATTTCTGTTTTGTCTTTAGTTATTGGACCCTAAGTAGGAATATGTCAAACTCCTCAGGAAACCATCTCCACCAAATGATCACTTTCAGATTTTCTAAAGATAAAACTCACACTTTTCTTTTGCTCAATAACCTTGAGACACACCTGAACTTCCTCATGTCAGCTTCAAGAATGATAGAGACATTAGGCAATTCCATTATGGCCTTGTGGTCATGTGGTACTAACATTCGAATGGAAGATTCTCTCAATTTAATGAAAGAAAAATTCACCAAGAATTTATTTTTATTATAAATCTTTCAACTTTTGCATTTATCAGTTCTCACAGGATAAAGTCCATATTAATTCAAATAATATTTAATGTCCTTCACAATTTGATCTCAATCTTCCTGTACCTTACACACTAAAGTAGGGCTAGAGAGGTCTTTTTTTTTTTTTTTGTCTTTTCTTTTTTGGTGCTGGGATCAAACCCAGGGCCTCGCACATGCTAGGCAAGCGCTATACCACCGAGCTACATTCCAGTCCTAAAGTAGAGTTAGAGACTGAAGAAGTTCAAATTATTTCCGAACATAATATCAGTTTATAAATCTCACATACTTTTATTTTTCCTTTATTAATGCCATACTTTTCCTTTTCAAACTCTCATAATTTTATTCCTTTTCCTTTTTCTCTTTGCCTAACTAAATATCATTTTTCCTATGAAACTAAGCTCAAGTGACAATATTTCTAAACAGACTTCCATGATTATAACTGACCCTTCCATGAAGAACCAGGTCCTTATTCCTTGGGACTCAGGTAGTAATTTGCATATACTTTGTTATAGGAATAGCACAAACAATTTAGAATGTTTTGCTGAATATTGCTTGAATGAATGGATCAATAAGTAAACAAATGACAGAGGCACCAATGAATGACTTATGCCACAATTGTTTACTGAGCTATTTCCACAGACTGAATGTGAGCCCCACATGGGCAACTACTTGTACTCATCTTGCTATCCCCAAGGCCTGAAAAGTGTTTGACTTGAAGTAATTTTTTAGTAGCTTTTGTTGAACTAATGTTTTGAGGGTATGTCTGAGAGACACACCTATATTTCTGAGTTGAACTTATGCTATCCAATTCTCTACAAAATAGCCATACATATCTAGGTCCCCAAAGCTAAGTCAGTAATCACAGATACCCACGTTCCTGTCACTGCTTATAGACACATGCTTGTTTATGCTTAGCTAATTAAAATTAATCACCCTACTTCTTCCTTCGTGTCAAGGGCATTACTTCGCATTAACTTCAATGAAGCTTGTTTGACTACAATGTTAGTTTTTACCTGCATAGGGACAGTGAAGAATCAGGACAAATGTCTTTAAGGCTGTCATTTGTCACCATGAACAAAAGAAATAAAGATCCTAAGGCATGAGCACTGTAGCACACTTCACATGCCTCTCTTAATTCTATCCTTGCTGACAACCCATGACTGCCACATAAAAGAAAGCATTGGAATTATAATTGAATGGTTCTCAACTACCAGAGACAGAACCTCTGAAAAGGAGCTTCACAAACCTTTTTTTGGCAAGGTTAGCGATTTAGTACCTACAGTTGCCAGAACTGATGATGGTGTTCCCAGAGCACAGCTGATACATTCCCTTTGAGTCTACACGGAGTAGAGAATCATGGTAACTTAACTTCTTCCTGCCAGCACACAGATCCTGCACAACCTTGTACTACTCAAACCCTCTGAGAGACAGAAAGACAGAGGAAAGGTATAGAAGCAATCACAGGAATCCATGCTCTAAAACAAAAATATTTAATTCATGGTGTAATTATTGCAGAGACAGCAGGAGATATTCTTCAGGAAAATCTGAGTATCAATCTGGAAAATAGGTAAAATTCCTCATTTTTAAGGTTTCTTAACTATCGAGAATAAGTCAGGCTAGGTTTATTGTTTCTCCCCCCTGAATGATTGTTCTGAAATCCCCACCTTCAATATACCCTGTAAGAGCTGCTTCTGTTTTTATCATTTATTTTTGACAATTTTTATGATTGATTGCCATGAGTTAAATGAAATTACATATTATAATATACATAATACATTACGTGTGTGTGTGTGTGTGTGTGTGTATCCCCAGTTAAAATGCTTGGTATCCAATAAATATCAGCTCCTTATTTATACCTTTATCCCCTTGGAATTTATTAAGCTTATTATTTGAATAACCTGAAAAAAATACACAGCAAAGGACTATAGATTCAGATGGGAATGTAAAGGAAAAAAAATTTATATTTATTGAATCCAAATCCTAGAGCTGTAGATTTTTATGTGTTATCTCATTTAAATGTCCTCAATGGTCCCACAAAGAAGCTAGTATTACCTGCATTGATATTTTCAGTTTATAATCAAAAATTTAAAAATTAATTCTAATAAACACTGTTCCCTAAACCTTATTCATTCTCTACTAGTCCTGGTTAATTAGTTTTTCTTCCTTTAAACTAAGTATCTTTCCTTACCTGAGATTCCCTCTTTTGGTTGAAGACACTTTCTGCAAAAGGCTTTCTACTAAAAGTGTATGTTATCTAGGTGAGGTAAAATACTAAGCCATTCAAGAAGCCAGATTAAGACAGTGTTGTCTCTGGATGGAGAGAGGGGGAGAGGATAAATGGGACTGTAAGAGAAAGAAAGCTAAATCTTAACTGTAGAAACCAGGGAGAAGCCAGTACTTGGGGTTCTAGCCTGCATAGGACAGTGTATATAAACTGAGGCTCAGAGTAGTACATAAGAATCCTGGTTAAAGAGTGGACTAATATCAAATTCCACCTGCTTCACACTTCTGATGGGAACAAAGGGCACTGTACTAATCAAAAAACCACCTTCTAATTCTCTCTACTCTCCAACCAGAAGATTCTTGCCTTCCTTGATATTGGCTTTCCAATGGAGCAACAGATAAGCATTGTGTGTGGTTCGTCACGGGCACTATTCTACAAAATGAAGAATTACATTATCAATCACTATAATTGATGCTAAAGCCTGAAGGTGGATTTAGATGGAAGGCTGAGCCTATCTTTCAGTCAATGAATGAGACATTTCTCTGGGCAGAAGTTTCCAGCTCCATTTCTCAATCCAGAGAGAGGAGAGCTTATTCCTTGTTGCTTTAGCTTCTTCTGCTGCTTGTTTTCCCACAGGAACTCTGGTGTGTGAAATTGTGGGGTCATTCAGGACCCCATGGCCACCCAGTTTCAGGAGGGTGGCCTGGTGAATATATTTTTCTTACTGGACAGTGCAATTTTAGGGGTATTATATCAGAATGATGCTGACATGCTGGTTTTGTATGGCTCTCAAATTAGATGCAGGAGTTTAGGGTTCTAGTTTACCTACACTTATCTGCCAGCCTTTGACTTGAGTCATGTGTGTGGCCCATGCTTATCCAGCCATGTTCTGAGTAGCCACAGTACCACCATCAGTCTATAGCACCTGAGGTGGTGAGGATACCTGCAGGTGGCATTTGCCCAGAGTATTCATTATTGTTTGCATCCAGAGCAGTCACTCTATCCCTCCTGCAAGTTCTGTGCTATGAGTTATCCAGTTGACCAGATAGCTTCAATTATACCCTTTGGAGATGTCCCAGATCAATGTTCTATACCAATAAATTCTTCCCATTAGAGTCATCTGTTGTTTCCAATTGATGTGGTCACATCATAGAATCCTGGGTCAAAGGGCAAACATTTTTAATGAAAATGAGGCCATTTTTCTTATTCAGTTTCTTGTCTCTTTGCTACCATCCTATCTGGTGGAGGTGTGGAGAAGTCATGGCTGCAGACAACAGCAAAGGGATCACATTCTAGAAATGCAATGATTACAGCCTAATTTACATGAAGAGAAGACCTGGCTAGAAGATGTATCTTTTTACATATATGCTCTAGAATTAACATGATGAGGAAAGAAGCTATTCTTCACATTTTCCTGTGTACTCTGGGCAAGACTTACATTTATGGTAATGATGCATGAAACAATCTTTGAGAAAATTAATGGGATCCAGTGGTCATGGATGGCATAGTGGATGGTAAAATGACATAAACAATATAGTAGCTGGTATTAAACTATACTAGGGAAACACAGATGCAAGATCTATATTGCTTCAATGCATACATATTCTGAAGTGTCACAACATAGGTAATAATAGCATTGCTACTATTTTTTCATGGTAAGAGTTGTGATGTTAGTCAGAAACAGAAAATCTGAAAATTAAAAACATAGGAAAAAATATAAAGAGAAGGTTATTGTACCTGAACAGATGGTGTCTGGACAATCTTAATTGCACAAGAAAAAACTGCATATATTTTTTTTCTCTACCCACTTTTCTAAATCTTCAGTGATGGGCCCTTGTACTTTGTAACATTATTTTAAATTGCATTAATTACATAGAAAGAGATTTTTTTGACCTTGCAATCCACCACACCTTAAGGGTTAGCACTGCTGGCCACATGCTGTACTAAGCAACTTATGTGCAAAAATCTATTTTTATTTTTTAAATAATCACAATAAGTCAGTTATTATATTATTTTGCAGAAAGTAAAACCCAGAAAGTCCAAGCAATTTGCTATGTACACAGTTAGTAAGTGTCTACACTGTGACTCCAATTTGGGAAGGCCTGATTCTGATGTGTACATCAGCCTTAGAAAATGTAGCATAAATCTGTCTAACTCAAGTTGTGTTTCTTGGATCTAGGATTACCCTTATTCTTGTACATATTATCATTATTGTTACCACAATAGCTAATGAAATATTTATTGATTCTTAGCTAGTTATCCAACGGTGCTCTAAGCATTCAGTCTGCATTATGCCTTAGTTTTAACAGACTTACTTTTGTTGCTGATAATATTTCTATTGCACAGATTGAAAAAATTGAGGGCCCAAAGTGGATGGTAACTTACTTCAGGTTACTCAGCTATCAGTAAAGCCAGGAACTAAACATGGCTCTCTGACTCTGAAAGCCCAAGCAAATCAGAGCTAAGTATTCTGATTTGGTTCCTTTAACCTATATTTCTGAACTAAATTGGGACTTAGACATAAAATATCACAAACCATACTATATGACTAGAATCGATCTGTGATTTTATTCTCTGGTCTGGTGATTCTTTCAATTTATTTTCACAGGACTTGGCATAATCTGAGGGGTTAGCAGTTCTAATGGCACCTCTGGCTTTTTCAGATACAGCTTACAAATTTGTATGGTATGAAAGGCAAGCTTTGCAGCCAGTGTTGGGGTCACAGGACAGAGCCATGATTTCAATAGTCACAGTGCCATGGAGAGAAAATACTCCAAAGAGAAACTCATCTTAATTTAAGAATATGAAAGCAAGCATTCATGAGAAAGTCACTCATGTGACTACATACATGCATGTAAGTATATATGTATACATCCTATTTCTTTAATATTGATTTTTGCTTAATATTACACTACACTGCTTAATATTACTACACTGCTTAATATTACTACACTGCTTCTAGTAGGAATGGAGAATTTAATAAATAAAGGTATATATTTGGCCATAGCATGTAAATAAAAAATATATCAAATATCACATCCACTATAGATACCTCAGCTTAAATACAAACACAACACAATGCCAAATATCTGGCCAAAAATCAATAATAGTTGTCAATTAGCCAAGCATGTGTAACTATTCAGAAAACTTCAGATAATTGACTAAAAATTCCAATTTTCATTCAGCTGCCTGTCACCACACAGCTTACCATTTGATGTTTTTTCTCTCACTACTTAGAGTAACAAATATTTTAGTCCTCCACCATCTACAAAACATACTGACAAAAAAGCTAAAATAAAAATGTGATGACTTACAGACAAGTGATCATTTTTATCTTTTCTTTTAATTCTCATTCAGAACAAGAATTCTGATTCATTTTCCCTCATCAAGTCTTTCTTTTATTTTAAGATTCCAGTGGTCACTTACAAATGCTAAAAAGCCTCTTTAGCCCACTCTATATTTCATTCCAGGTGACCAACCCTGCATTTTGATTTCTGAATGGGCAGATAGATGTTCTGTAATGAGAACACAAAGAAAGAGGTGCAGAACTTGGTACATTATGGCCCTGGGTTCAAAGCAAGCGGAAGCAACCCTGCTGTAAGCCTTTGTTTCTGTCTCATGCAGATAAACTCCAACATTTTCTAGGACTGTAACAATGCAGAATATGTAAGGGGGGAGATGCAAGAAAGAGAAAGAAAGAAAATGAATTAAAACAAAGCAAAACTCTTGGGATGGTTTATGCTGCAGGGTATTTTCCCAGAGTTCTGTCCAAGAATAATCTAGTAAAAATGTGGACAGAGAACCACCGACCCCTGCTTTCCCCCGAACATATGCAGCTCTGATCAGTCTGGTATTTCAAGAAAAACAAGGTCCTGAACCCGAGTCCTCAGACAGATAACAAAGCACACTTCACAGCTGTGATGCACAGCGACGATCGGCTCCGAGGCCTGAGTGGGTCCCAAGACAATGCCTCCTTTATCACCCAGAGGACAAATATCTAGACAGCAATATTTTCTGCTTGAATGCTTCAAGCAGCTCGCACAACTCCTGACTGAAAGGGAAAACTGAGCTCAGAGTGTTTGCTGAGTGATTATTTTAATTTACTACTTGATGTAAATCTAAATGAACTGACACTCAGCTCAAGATGGACAGAAAACAATCATCACTGAGGGTGGATGGGGCTGTGGGAATAAAGGGGGGTGCAGAAAAGGGGCTGATGTCTGAGGTTTAGCCCAGGTTTACCCAACTTTCACATTGGCAGTGTAATAGATAGGGGGGCAGGCTCAGCATTCCAGTTCTTTCTCTCAATTACCATAATAAGTTCGGTAATTTTGTGCTGTTTATTTATCAGGCGAGGATAGATAACAAAGGAAGCTGAGGAAGGCTGTTCTGGAGGCACCATGACAAAGCACCAGACAGAAAGCAGTCACGTGTGGGGAGATGAGCAGAAACACCACTTCTCAGGCACCTGATTATTCTTTCCCGGTATTTAGAAGCAAAAATTATCCTTAAGGAAAACAACTGCAATTGCAGCAACACAAGTGATACAATGAGAAAATGGGGTGAAGTGGGGACTGAGGACATGAAGAGCAACTTGTCAACTAAGTTTTAATTCCTTATAAAAAGCTGTCGTTTCTTCAGGTCATTATTTGTCCAAACTTACTGGTAGAGATATAAGATTTTTTTTCAAAAGAACTCTTTGGTTAAGTTCCCCTAACTGTTGTTTCATGTGTGGTCCTAATTTCTTAGAGCTGGGAGTTCTTTAGTATGGTGGAAATTTCTGAGAAACTGGAAGCAAAATCGTAGCTGTGCCTGGTTAAGATGAACACAGATCTCTGTAGTACTTGTCTTATACAAAGCATCTTTTCTCTCTTGCTTTTTTTTTTTCCCCCCTTTTTCTTTTTTAGCTCATGAAAAACTGCACTAAACAGCCACAGGACCAAGATGTAGATTCCTGTTTCTGGGTTTGTCTCTTCTCTCTAAAAAAGACTTTCATTTCAGCCATGTCTGCCTAATGTCCTCCTTCGAAAAAGTGGCAATGTTTGCCAGTGAGCCTAATCCTTGTTATTTGCAGCACTGTTAAAATGGCACAGGGTAGGCTTATAAATCCTCACACACGATTCTGAAAATGTGCCCAATAGAGGAAAAATACATCTCACTTGCTTTCCACAATCATAATAGGGAATCAAATTATGGCTCCTATCTTTTTTATTAATCCTTGCCTAAAATGATCTATCCCTATAGATTTGGACAGGTATATATTAACATTAAACCCAGTACATATATGCACACTATGTACAATAGATGCCTAAATGTAAATAAGGAATTTATGTTTTTGCATATCTGTTTAGTGAATTCAACATCCATATATATGTATGTCAGGTATGATTGGAAAGTATCCATTCCTCATGAATCTAGATCACCTCTTTTCTAACCAGGAGCCCTAGAATTTCCCAAAATGACCTTGGACATTACCACCATGGCCACCATATGTGATAAGTAAGGAAAAAACAACAGAGTGAGTATTACACTTTTACTTTTGTGGTTTTCATATGTTGTGGTTGTTGACATTTTGAATAAGATTTTATTTCAAGAGATTTAAAATATTTGCCTTAAAAAAGATTATGTCAAAAAGGACAAATCTTTGCCCCAGGTTGTCCCTAAAAGACAATGTGATGCCAGGTGTGATGGCACATACCCATTATCCAGCACTTGGGAAGCTGAGGCAGGAGGATCCTTGCAAGTTCAAGGCCAGTCTGAATTACATAATTGAGTTACAGATCACATAGCAAGACATTATCTCAAAGAAAAAAAGAAAGAAAGAAAAAAAGACTATAAAAGTTGTGGCAATAATACAGTCACCTGCCCAGAGGCTGTCACTATACTATGGGATATCTAATGCCTTGTGGATGAAACACATATCAGAGTTGTTGATGTCAGAAAGCTAAAACCTTCCCAACATTGTCTGCCCCTTCTTTTCCCTGCCCATCTCTATTTGTACATGGTGTGAAATATGGTATGGCGTGAGATATGGTGTGAGTTCCTAGCAGAATTGTTTTAGTGCCTTCCTAATGATAGGTCATTTGTATTACTATTTTGTATATAGTACTGCCTCAACTAAGAGCTCAGAGGTAAAGGGGGCCATTAGGTGTTAAGGCTATAGAGATGATTAGGATAGAATCCTAGAACTCAAGTTAGAGATGAAAATTTACTAATGTTTGTATCCTTTGGTAACTATATTAGAGTGGAATGAGTTTTTGTCAAATGGAATGAGTTTTGTCATATAAACTGTTTCTGTGAGCTAAAAATATTATGACATGCCCTCTTGTGCCTCATTTCTTGGGGGAACCCCATTTTACCAATTAAAACCAATGCAATCCTTTATCAACAAGGCTAAAGTATCCTTCTTTGACTACAATACTATGTTAAATTAGTCTGCAGTGTAAAGAGTGGGCAGAAGCTAGCTACAAATTCTTCATGTATTTCTTTTTAAATGCTAATTGATGCATAAAGCTCAAAGGAGTCTTTGTAGAAAATACATATATACATATATTTATGTATTTCTCCTGCTATTTTAGTGGATAAAAATGTTAACTTAAAACCCGGTCTTTTTTTATACCATCAATAGTTCATGAGGAAGAAATTGTTCTCTTGACTTACAGTTTTATCTGAGTGTGACTTATACCCACATGGTAGCAAAAAGAAAAGGGCTGATTTGATTGAGAATACAAGAGAATATATTTGATTGAATAATCAAAATAGGAATTTTCTTCTAGGTTATCATTCCTCACTTACATGAACTTGGACAAGCCCAAGCATGGACTTTAATAGGCTTTTAAAATAACTCTTTCATAATACAGTAGACCATACAATACTGTTTAGATTATTTTATTTCCATAATAAACCCTCATTAAGTATACTTATCTAATGATATGACAGAACTGAAGAGAAAAGGAATATACAAAACATGTGCCTGTGTTAAACACTAGCTTTTGCAGTAGATTTATAAATAAATTACAGATAATTTATAGAATCATGCCATATTTATAATTGTATGTTTAAAGCAATCTTCTTATGGTAATTGCATTGTATGGCCGACTTAAGAAGGGGGAAATTATAAATTTATATTTCCAGAGTTTACCAAGATGTGCTATCTTTTATAGGTAAAATTGTATTGTGTAAAATTCAGAGTGGAAAATGAAGATTCTATTTCAGTATGACTCATATCACATTACTACATGTTCAGAAAGCCCAGCAAAAAAAAAAAAAAAATTAGATGTTCACCATTTCTCAAAGAAGTCATTGCTTAAATTCCAAATTAATTTTCAAACAAAGCTACTACAAAAGAATCAATAAACTTTGTATGACACAGCAAAACTGCCAGTGCCTTCCAGATAAGTGACAGATTCTTCTCTGAGAGGTATGAAGGATTTCAACTGCACATGCAGCCTTCCAATGCATGCTGGTTCTCACAGTTTCTTCTGGAATTATTTCAACATAAGGAACAAGAGTGTGCCTGTAAAATACCTCAATAGCCAAAGCATCCAAAACCATTGGACTCAATTGATTTATTTAAAGGATGTTTCTTCTTTACACCTTAGCCAGGAATAATTAAGTGAATTAACTTGCTTCTGTGGTAAGAAAATATAACACATTATACTTTTAAAAGTCTATAACATAACCCTATGGAGAGGCCAATGGATAATAATGTTAATCCGTACTTTCAAATAAGAAAACGATGGTTAGGTGATATGAATGAGTGACTTTTCACTCAACAAATATTGATATGAATTAATCATTTACTCCATTCCAGGCACTGCTCAGGGTGTTGGGAAATATCTGTGAACACAATATTCCTACCCTCAGGGAGTTTACATTTTAATTTTAGATATAAAAAGTAAAGTAATTTTGAAAAGTATCTCATGTCCAATGGCAGGTGGGGGGAAACAGGGAAAATAGAAAAATAAAGAGGCATTATTTTCAACATATAGTAAAGGATGTTCTTCCTAAGAAGGAGACATTGAAGCAATAATCTGAGTTGTAAGGGAATATGTGTAAAGATGCAGCCACCCAACACTACAACAGTGTAAAGGCACAAAGTAGGGAAAGACATTAGAAAAGCAAATACAACAGCACAGAATGAGGAAGGGAAGAAGAGGCTGAGAGTGAGGTTAGAGAGATGGATGGAGGTTAGATCACCTTTATTGATAAAAGGTTGGTTAGCAGTCAGGATATGGTGCAGAAGTAATAAACAACTCCCAAATCTCAGTGTCTAAAACTATAAAAGCTTTCTTTCTTGTAAATATCAATTGTATCACTATTAGTTTGGAGACTCAGGGTTTGTTAGCCTCACCCTAGAAATTAGGTTGACAGAGCAGCTCTCGTCTAAAACATTGTCTGATATAGTAGTAAGTGGAAAGAAATGTAGAAGGAACTCCTATCAGCAATTAATGTTTCTACCTGAAAGTGACATATCAATTCCATGAAGAACTCATTGACCATATTTAATCAAATGGCCACATTCCATAATAGCGAAGATGGGGAGAAGAGTCAGGTATGAGCAGGGAGCACAATTCTACCATGTGCCCAGAAAGCAGAGAGCAATAAATATTTCGTAAATAGCATTAATGAATCTTATGGTAAGAATATTGGATTTAATAAGAATGAGAGGGTTATGAAGTGATATTATAAGATCAACTGGCCTTTGTGCAGAGAACACAGAGTCAAAGCAGCAGGAGTGAAGTATAAATCCAGTAAAGATTATAGCAATAATTTAGGTGAGAGATGATAATGGCTTGGGATAGAGAGGTAATAGTGGAGGTGGTAAAAATGTTTGGATTTGAAATTCCATAATGAGCCCAGATTTCTTAGCTAATGGTTCTGTTTTATTTCTTTTTTTGTGTTTGGTTTTGATTTGTTTTTTGAGGATGCAATCCGATCCCAGGTACCATCAACATGGGAAAACAGCCTGGTGCAATAGATTAGGAAGTGACAGGGCCTGTGCTATAAAGGTATGCAGATACATTTTTTAAACATAGCCAAACAAGCAAAACATTACAACCTCTATAATTTGCATGCTTTCTAGTTAAAATTAAGCTAGTTGAAATAACAAATGAGTGAATAAAACAACCAATTCACTAATCCTGAGTCTGAAGAATTTAAAGGATACTTTGAAAGATACAGGGTAGCACAGAAACTTATATTCACAAAGAACCTACCAGCCAGGTAAAAACTCAGTTTAATCAGAAAGTGACAGACTGATTTAGCATCTGTTCAAAACTCACCACATATTTTCCAACACCACTGAATTTAATTGGATTGTGTGAATCTTGTGATTCCAGCCTCAAAATTCAGGTTGCTAAGCTTTCTTCTCCAATGAATGGTAGTTCTGCCAAAATTTGATGTGAAAAGTTGACCATGTAAAGAAATTACTTGGTATGAGCAAATGCCTAATTCCTGGATGCCATAAAATCTGGGTTGAGGCAGGGGAGTCTATATTCACAGCAAGGGCTCCATATGGAAGAGGGCAATCCAGGGAATATACTTTAAGAAATCATGACACTGCCTGTTTCTTAAAAAGAAATTACAAATTTGGCCTTTACTAAACATGGAAAGAACTTGTATAGTCTTATAATTCTCACTAAATTCTTACAGTGTTCTTGGATATGGCAAGCAACCATTACTTATATTCAGCAGTGAGAGAGAAGGCTCCCATCCCTTCCCTCTTTCCTTCCTTCCTTCTTTTCTTTTCTTTCTCTCTCTCTTCCTCTCTCCCTCCCTATCTATAGTCCTCTCTCACTTGTTTCTTTCTTTTTGTCCTCCTTCCTCCCTCTTTCCTCCATTTGCTAAGTTCTTCTGCCTTTTCTTCTTCCCTCTTTTCCCTCTCTCCCTCCTTTCATTTCTTCTTTCCCTGTTTTCTCTCCCTCCCTCCTTCCCTCCTTTCCTTCCTTCCTTGTTTCCCTCCCTCCCTTCCCAACCACCCTCCTCCCTTCCCTCCCTTCCTCCCTTCCTTACTTTCTTGTTTCTCTCCCTCCCTTCCTTCCCAACCACTCCCTTCCTTCCCTCCCTCTTTTCTTCCCTTCCTTCCCTTCTCTTCTTTCTGTCCTTTTTTCTTTCCTTCCTTCTTTCCTTTGTTCCTCCCTCCTTACCACCCTTTCTTCTTTCTTCTATCTCTCCTCTTCCCCTCCTCTTTTTCTTTCTCTGTCTTACTAGAACATTATTAAGGTTTTTCAACATCCCAGGCATAGCATCAGGTTCTAGAAATTTTATACTGATCAAGACAAATAGATCCCTATCCTTATGTAGTGTGCATTTCAGAGGGAGAGTAGTTTCTACTGCAGAGATGTGAAATGAGCAATACATGCTATAGTGAGTGAAAAATGTTCACTCTTCAGGCCAGAGTATTTTCACTGAGTCAGATGATAGCCAGAAATCAGTGTCAGAACATACAATGTCCAGTCAGTATTTTGTTTGAATTTGGAAGATCTATTTTGTATGGACCCTCTCTAGAGTGTCAAACAGAATCAGAAGGCAAGGCTCAGCACAGTCTTGTCACAAACACCTGTTCTACTCTTTTGAAATTCACTGTGAATAACATTCCTGTGACTTATCAAATATTTCAGATAAGAGCTTTTCCAGGGTTCCTGACCTCGTTTCTTAGACACACATATGCTATTTTTTTTTAGGTTGAAAATCTGAAATGTTCATATCAATTTTCAATTTTGAGCCATTAGGTCAAAGATGTCATAATATTGTATGAGCCAAACAAAACATACTCATAAGTCACATTTGATCTGGGATTCTCCAGATTGTGGCCTCTGTCTATACCCCATTAATATTGTCTTGTCACTTAATGATTGATGTTTCAATTAATGAATCATATAGTGTTCTTAAATCCAGAGTGAGTTTGTGAATTCCACAAAGGCAGGCTCACTTATCTCTTGCATCCCTTGGCCCAGAGATGGTCACATGGCAAGTTAGTGGATGGTCATGTAAGGTGAACAAGCAGTCCATACCAGCTCACCCTGATTCAAATCTTTGCTATACCAACATACTAGTTGTGTGACTCTGGGAAATTTTCTTAATTGTTAAATAAAGGTGATACAAATTATTCCAATCCCATGGTGTTATTATGAGGACTGGTGAGTTTATTTTTATAAATCACTTAAAAATAAAGCCAGGAGCCAGGCTCTGGTGGCTCATCCCTGTAATCCTAGCTACTCAGGAGGCAGAGATCAGGAGGATCACCGTTTGAAGCCACCCCTCACAAATAGTTTGCAAGACCCCATCTCAAAAACAAAACAAAACAAAGCAAAAACCATTATAAAAAAGGGCTGGTGGCATGGCTCTAGATGTAGACCTTGAGTTCAAACCCCAGTATCACCAAAAAAAAAAAAAAAAAAAGAAGAATATGAAGAAATGTGAAAACTAACCATAAATTTGTTCTGAAATATTTTGCATATTACTTTTTTAAACAAAGCTCTGGCACTTTAAGATTTTTTGAAGGTACAAGAAAACTAACAAAGGTAAGTGAAATAGTCTTTTAAATACTATGCCACGGGTATAAATGCTTCTAAATAGCTGGAGAACATCTGGGATACTTGTGCACTGATTTTAAAGTTTCTCATTATTTATTTGTTACGTGCTAACCCACTAAACCATTTATTCATTTCCCCATAAATTAAGACAAACCGTTTAACTGTGTCTATGCTCTAATAAAAATATTCTTGAGTGTAGAAGATTTCTATGTTCTTTTAACATGTAACCCTAGATTTCTCTGTATTTGGTGAATTGGATACTGAAGCACGATTTGATGTGTACTTCTTACTTAGAGAATGCTTCCTATTCATTTCCCTTACTTAAAAAACAACCATTTTTACCAATAGTTATGTAAAAAAAATTAGCAAGGGTTTTTATATCCAAGTCTTATGCTAAGAAGAGCTATAATAACAATTATTTTATTTATTCCTTACAATATCTCTATTGCCCCCATTTTGCAGCTGAGAAAGCTAAAGTTTACAAATCTTAGATAATGGAATAGCTATCCACTTTCACAACATTGTAAAGTGTTGCTGCACATGGATTTGAACCAGTTTGAAGTATGGCAAAACTGGAATGTTCTAAAACTCATTCAAGTAAACAAAGAGTGACAATCCTCAACTCAAACAATCAAAACCATGTAAGGTAGTTGGTATATGCCAAGCACTATTTCATTCTCTGATTCTTTTATTATTTCTGTACGATGTAAGAAATAATAGTTTATATCATATCCTGAACATTGCTTCTGTCTATCAATCTCAAAGTGTGGTTCCTGGACCACCAGTTGCAGCAGTAGCATCTGTGCATTTGTTAGAAATGCAGATTCTGGCAGGTGTGGTGGTGTACACCAGTCATCTCATCACTGCACTGGGAAGGGTGTGGGATGATTGAGAGTTTGAGGTCACCCTGGGCTACAGAGTGAAACTCTGTCTCAAAAAACCAAACTAGCAAAATGCAGATTCTGGGTTGGCCGCAAACCTGCTACATTAGAATCTCTGGGGTTAAGGCACAGCCATCTGCATTTAGTAGGTCTTGAAGATGATTCTGAACCTCAGAGTAGTAGAGAGCTCCTACAGACAACAACAGAGGTTTATAAAGATAGGGAACAACCTTAGATGTGAGTTCTTGTAGAGGCCAGAGCATTCTCAAAACAGCCTGCAAAGTGAGAAAAATATGAAAACTCTTGAGAAGAGACCTGACTCTCAGAGGACCAGTGGCATTCTCTGAAGGCAGCACAGAAGGAAATACATACCTCAAAGGGTAGCATCCTTCCAGGTGCATTATGTCATTTCTTATCAGAAAGTTTAGAATTGTGAACATGCCATTTGAGGTATAAACCAATCCTAATCTAAAAACCATGCACCTGTCTCCTTTGCCAGCCACCCTCATCTACACGCAAAATATTTTATCTCAAGTCCATGAAGTTTACTTATGTAGCTACTCCAATTTATTCTTCTTTGCATTTTCTCCTTTATTCCCCCATCCTTGCTGAGTTACAGGGCTAAAACCATCATACCATTCAAGAGCAGGCTTTGAAATCACTTTCCATTATTCAAAGAAATCAGCAATTCCCTGAGCCCCTAATGCCGCATCTGCTGAATGGGTAGGTCTCCCTTCTGATCCCTTCTACTTCTAAGCTTGTCTGTTTCCAATGATCTATGACATCCAGAGACGTGATGAGCCTATGTGAATTAGGGATCCTTAGCTAGGATCAGTTCAGACAATGGCTTGACTAATGGCAAAAGCCACAGTCACACAGGAACCCAACTAGCCTGCTATGCCAGTGCTCAGAGCAGTACACCAGATTCATCCCACACATTTTCATGGTCAATAAGCTCAGAACAAATATTCTGAGAGAGAAACGAGACCATGAGATTGCTTTTTTATTTTTCCAGATTGCTACTTTGCTCTTCCATGGTATTATTTAAATTCCAAGCATGATGAACCCCTTTTATTTGTATGTTTGAAGCACACTGCTATTTTAATGAAATTAATCCCAGTTTTTCTAGAAGCAAGAGAATGGTCAAGATGAGCTGCAGCAGCACCTTGTAGCCTTAAGATGCCCACTTTTAAAGCTTTATTTGGAATGTGGCACATTAAAATTGACAGACCTGACAAGCATTCTGGTTCCATGGGCTGCATGTCAGGATTCCTGCCCTATATTTCCATATCACCGAGCACTTCCACGGTGTCCTTGAACTAATTTAAAATCTCCCTGGGTTTCGGGTTCCCCATCTTCACTGTAGGCCCCACATCGTTTGCGATGTATTTTCAGGATGTTGTTGCATGCAGTATTCTGTCCTACAGCCTTGACAGATTTCTTATCTCTTCCCCCACCAGGTGGATATCCATTTGCTTATCCTATATAGAGAGAAACTCGTATAGAATTTCTCATCCCCCCAAATAGCATGTAACTATCTGTGAAAAAAAAGTGACAATTGGTGTTTTAGAAACACAAACCTAGTTTAACTACATTATTTTTTCTGGTTTTTCACCTTTCTGATTTTTTTACGTGCAAGTCAGAAAACATTAAGTTTTCTTAAGCCAGTATTTCAGGTTTTGAAGTTTCCTCCTTCCCTTCATATTCCATGAGTTTTAAGTGAGTTTTAATTAATTCTTTGAGAGGGACAGAGGTACAAAATAAAGAAAAGCTCAGACTTACACGAGCTTTGTGGCATAAAGCCTACCTTTAATAATGACTGTTATATTTTAAAATCAGAACTGTATTTCACATTCTGCAGAAAGACAAAACAAAGAGCGTGTCTTGCTGTATGAATAAAGAAATAGAACATAATTGATAAAGATCATCAGATGGTACTAGATTGTTCTCAATAGCTATGAAAAAGAAAATGTTTGAATTCAGTGAGGTTAGATTCTTTTTACACCCAGGGCTTTGGAGAAGAACTGGCATGTGTAATCTTGTCCGCATTAATTTTTACTGCCATGGTCAAATAGCCCCATCAGAATGAAACTTGTAAAGAATTTTCTTTCTTCCTTTGACTTGATCTTAGAGGAATTAGTTCCCTAGTGAACCAAAGTAAAAGAAACTAGTTTGGGGAAATAAGCAATGTATATAGGAAAGTAAAAGTTTGAGGCAAACATATGGTTGAAATGCTCAAGTCGATTTCAGATCAAGCTGAGAGAGTTAAGATCTGTTGGTTCAGGGATCCAGTTCACTGCACATTCCTACTGTGCCTGACTACTAATTGCATCCTATGTTTGTCAATCAAATATTTGCAATTAACAAAAATATTCCCTTAAGAGACATAGAACAGAGCTGGCAAAAGATCTGGTGCTTCACTAAGTAGAGCTAGCTGCACACAGAAAATAAAATAAAATATGGTATTAAAAATATTCTGCAGCCGATGACACTGCTAGACACTCCCAGTCAGAACATGAACAAGCAGAACAGGTGACATGGGGGCTTTTCAAAGGGATTTTGTTCAAAGAACAGAAACTTTGATCTCAGTGTCTCTGACCCTTCCTCCACCACTGATTCTTCAATCTACAAGTACATATAGTGGTTTAATTTAACTCTGTGCATAATTTGCCTAAGGATAAAAGTTGATCTAGATTTTTTTTAACTCCAATTTTACAAATGCTCTACTTTTTCCCTCCCTGCCCCTCCTCCCCACACACATATTTCAAGAGGGAAGACTGAAGAGGAAGGTGACTGGAATATTAAGGACTGTCAGATATTTGGAGGAAAGTCTAATTTGTAAATTAGTAGAAATGCCAGTAATTTGTTGGGAATTGAAGACTTTCTGTATTCAAGAATGAAGCTTGGCAGCTGTGCACTGTTGTTTTATAAATCAATATTACATCTGAAGGTGGTGTTTGAATGCTTGTGTCATTGGGGTTTGTCTCCAACATAGTTCTGTGATAAGAAATGTTCAAACAAAACAAACACAATCCCTTTCCTGTCCTTTAGGATAAATTCCAAACATAATTCCACAACAGGGATATAGCACTCAAATCAACGAAAGAACTTCTGTAATTACACAAAACCCTTCGACCACAGAAATGCTATTGAATTGGAGATGCTTGCAATATTCCCCAAGAAAGGACTGTGTGGCTGTCAGATTAACAAAAGTCAAGAGGAGGTGAGACAATGCTCACCATTGCAAGAAGAGCACTGTGCATAATGAATAGAATATGCATGCCTGTTTAGGAAATTAAGGTGAATCCAAGGTGACTTGGGGTCGCACCAGGGGTCACAACAGTCGCTAACTGGAAAAGTGAGCATTAAAAATTAGTCATTTGGTCTAAGTAAATTCATCTCAATCATAATTAGACACCACGTAGGTTTAATCAAAATTAATTGCTTGAGTGAATTTTTCAGGTTTTATCTGGTTATTATCTGACTCCAAGATTCTGTGATTCCGGTTGCTCTAGGGGAAAGGAGAGCTCAGGGCAAGCTGATTTTTGATTGTCATCAATGGTCCCCAGTGCTAGATGCAGCCCACTTTCACAGTTATGACCAGGGTGAGATAAAGGATGAGAAAAGGAGTGACTAGTACAAAGACATTTTCATGGGCAAAACCTGATACTCTCCATTTATAAGACATTTCTGAACATATATCTGCAATATATGGATAATTGTGTTCCTAAATGAGATGCATTATAAAGCATTAGCAAAACAGAAATTTTAAAAGAAGAGAATAAAAAGCAATTAGAAATCAATGCTGTCTTCCTGAACTCCAACTTCTATAGACTTGAAGATTAGCACACCCCATTCTCCACAGCAGAGAAGCAGATGAACTTGGATGGACCCCAGGTTTTCCTGAGTGGTCTGGGTCTTGACTGGCCTGGTACCAAGAAGCAAGTAGAAAGCTCTCTTTTTTTCCATGGTAGAACACTGGAACTAAGCTGAAGATTAATGGGAAAATGGTCATACTTAGATTTGCAAAACTGTGTCTAGAACACTCTAGTTTATTTTGATTTCATCAGCACAGAAACACAGAAGCTTTGAGGCCAGTAAAATACCTTCAAATAATTCTCTTTGATTAATCTCAAGTGCTATCTAGTTGATTGATTTTTCTTTTTTGGCAATACTGGGGTTTGAAATTAGAGCCTATGCCTTGAGCCACTCCACCAGCCTTTTTTTGTGCTGGGTTTTTTTGAGATAGAGTCTCACACACTGTTTTTCAGGGCTGGTTTAGAATCTTAATCCTCCTGATCTCTGCTTCCTGTGTAGCTAGGATTACAAGTGTGAGCCACTGGTGCCTGGTGAAATGTATTTTTTGTTAAAACAAATAAATAATTTGCACAACACCCTTGGTATATATGAGGGAAAGGAAGATGCAGGTGTGTGTGTGTGTGTGTGTGTGTGTGTGTAAAAATTCCAGGGGAATCTTGATGGAGTGGAGAAAAAACTAATTCAACTTTAGCAGAGGATGCTGGCTCTGCCATTTTCAAGGTATGACTTTGAGGCTCAAGTTTGAGTTGACCAGGTGGTGCTCACTTAGCTTTTTCTTCATACTGCTTCTCTGTAAAATAGGGACAATACAGTTCATTTTCAAAGGCATCATGAACATTGGGAATAGTTTTTATAAAGTGATTCATACAATATTTTTGCAGCAGTTGCTCAATAAATGGCCACTCTTGTTACACAACTGAAGGAGACAATACATCCTAGGCTTTGCCAAGAATATCCATTAAGTTTTCAAGAGCAATTCACAATGATTATGGCAGTTGTGAAATGTTTTTCTTTTGGAATTCAGCATTATTTCCTTTCTATTATAATATTTAATCCTCATAGAAAAAGTATAATTTTCTCTATTTTACAGATAATGAAAGATTGATAAATCATTGTCATTTGGTAGTAGAGTAGAGAGTCAAAATCAGGACTACAGATTTCTAGACCAGAAACAGGAAGGAAGCAGATATATTTGGTATATATTAACTATCAAAAAAAAAAAAAAAACTTCAACCAGAGAGACTGTGTAAGTGTATGTGTGCACTTAAAGATATATTTTCTCTTAACTCTTTCTACCTCATTCTATTTTCTCTTTCTCTCTTTCTCTCATCTTCTCAACTCCTCTCATCTTTTCTCCTCTCCATTTTTCATTATCCAGCAAATAAATTCATTGTTAACAAAATAAATATTAAGACATGACGAACTGAAGAAATGAAAGGGCATCTGTTACATATGCTCTCCATTAAAATTTGCTTTGACTTGCTATCTTGAGACATAACAAATATAAAAGCCTGTACTTCTAAATTTTTTTTCTTTTTTACCTTTTGCCAACTTAAAAGTTGAGCGATATCAATGCAGTTTATAAAAAGAAAAGAAGGAACAGTGGGGGGGAAGAAGGGGGAGGGAAGGAAAAGGGGAGGGAGGGAAGGAGGGAAGGAAGGAAGGAAGGAAGGAAGAAGAAAGAGAAAGAAAGAAAGAAAAAGGCCAAAGGCAGGTTTCATATCCACCAACAACATCCTTGACTCTCCCACCTAACCAATATGACTGCAAACAGCAAACAATACTCTATGCTTAAGGAGTATTGACTGACTTCCTTACCATTTTAAGCAAGACAGAAAGAGGGCTATGTATTATTCAATTTTTACAGACAATCCAGTATTGTCTGTACTGGGTTGAATAGTGTTCCTCCAAAATTTATGTACACTTGATCCTCCAGATAGTTACCTTACTGAGAAAGAGGCTATTCGCAGATGTAATTAGCTACAATGAGGTCATACTGAATTAAGATAGGCATTAAGTCTAATATGGATGGTACCTTATAAGAACAGAAAAGGATGATCATATCCAGAGACACACTCAAAGGGGAAGATGACCCTGAGAAGACGGAGGCAGAAACTGGAGTGATGCAGCTCTAAGGCCAGAAAAGCCAAGGATTTCCAGGAGCTAGTAGAAGTTTAGGAAGTGGCAGGAAGGGTTCTTCCCCAGAGCCCTTAGAGGCAGCACAGGCCTTGAGAGCCCTGGATTTCAGACTTCTAGCCTCTAGAACTGCGAGAGAATAAATTTGTTTTAGCTACTCAGTCCACATCAATTTGTTGCAGCAGCCATAATATCACAGTTTTCAAATGTACTTTAGTTACAGAAATGAACTTGTAAGTTCATGTTCTATGTAACTTCTTAGTGACTATTTTATTTGCTTAAGGTAACCGTCCTCATGCAGTTTGATAAGAACATAAACAGGCTCCAAGAGTTGGAGACATTTCTATTTCTGTTTCCCTGTGAAGAATATGAGCTGTTCTAGAATAACTTGAATTGATTGATTCCCACTACCATTAAAATAAAGAGAAAAAAACCCCAAAACTATTCATTGATTCCATTTTTGTTTTATGAGAAATGATGAGACACCAGTTCCCAAAAGTAGCTATAATCTTTGGATTTGGGATACCAGTAAAAATGCTGGATGTGAGGGAGAGAATCTGAAGTTCTCTTCTAATGATTTCAAAATCTGTGAAAATATAACTTTAAAAAAATGTAAGTCATTTTCTGAAAAACAGATGCCAACAATCTTCATGCTTCCAGGACCCCTCCAGCAGCATCTGAGCACTCCACAGGCCCCTTCTAACATATTGATAAAGTCTTGTGTGAGGTGCTAGGGTTGTAGATTTTGAAGTCCTTGCTCTTATTTTATTTGCTAGGAAGCCAGTTCTACTCATTTTAACTTCATAGTCCTTATCATTTGCAAAGGTCCTCTTCCAGCCTAGCATGGGCACAAAATTACTAAAAATCAGGCAGAAAATGGAGAGAATCAACATAGGTGTTACTTTTGAATATTTATTGTTTATAGTAAGTGCTCCTCATTTATTTCTTACATCTGAGCTAGGCACTATCACCTATAGATAAAAATAACTGAAGTTCAGAGAGGGGAAGAAAGTTGACCAATAACACCTCACAGCTAGTAAGTGGTCAAGGTAGAAAATTCCCAGGCTTTAACTATTTTATTTTGCTTTCCAAGTATAGTTATAAGGGGCCTGAAGGTGAGAAATGGATTATAGAAAAAAATTAGTGTCAAAAATTAAAATACCACATTTAAACACTGCATAGGTGAAAGAATGTAATATATTTCAAGTTTTTAAAAAGAAATTTAAAATCTTTTGTCTAATCAAAATTTTGATAATGGTCCCAGCATTGTCAAAGGTTTTACTTTGAATTTTTTTCAGATTTTATTGACTGATAAACCACAGATTTAGAGATAATCTTTGATCCCTACGAGTTAAAATTCTGTATTTTCTATGCAGGAAGTTAGAAATTTATAATTGTTCTTACTTCCTGGACAGGAACTGACAGTATAGGGTGTTTAATATAACTTTTAATTTTTTGATTTTTGTTTTTTTAGAAACAGGGTCTTGCTATATAGTCCAGGCCAACATCAAACTCACAATTTTCCTGCCTCAGCTTCCTGACTGCTGGGTTTATCAGTGTGAACCATCACATCCAACTCTCAAATTTCATTTTCATACACTAGTTTATCTTCTGGGTCAAGAGCATGATGCCCAAACTGATCATAGACGTGACTATGCACACAACATTAAAAGGACAGTGCTATGCTAAGTAATATCCTATGCACTTTATTTCATTCATTTAGATAGCCCAAGAAGATTGCTCTTCATGGTAAAAGCTAGAAAGTTCCCAGAAAAACTTTGGGTAAGGGTTGCCTGAGGTTAGAAGCCTGGAAAGAAGTATACTAGCTGAGGAAAGCCTCCAAGGCCTATGGAAAGCCTGTATATGGAAGCACATTAGGAGATGTACTGTCTAAGGGATACCCGTGCTCAGCCACACAGACCAGAAGAAACCCCTGGAGTGCAGCTGGCAGCATATGGTATACATAACACATGTGAATCAGATGCTTTAAATCCAAGATGGCTTTAAAGACAAAAATAAGCAAAAGAAATATCAATTATTGTAAAGAGCTTTCGATCTACTCAGAAACCATTTGAAGATCAGCTGAAGCCTCTGCAGCAAGAGGAGTTCTAGGCCCGGCCCCTGGGGTGATCTGCCAGTTAATATTGGTTACAAAAAAGCCTAGCAGCACAGAATATTTATTTAGTTCATGATCTCTAGGGCCTGAACGGGGCTGGTTCATCCTGCTGTTTTCAATGATGGATTTGCAGTTGTCTATGGATCAGTCAGGTAGTGCTGCTGATCTTGACTGAGCTTTCTCACATGTCTGGAGAAAGGCTGGCTATCAGCTGATCTAGGAACTTCTCATTGTGGACACCTGAAGCAACAGAGTTCTACTCAATGTGTCCCTCATCCTCCAGCAGAAAGGTCCAGGCAGGTTCTCTTGCTGATGACAGAGGGGAAGAAGAGCAAGCTCAATAGCACAGGACTTCTCAAGACTCTGTTTACGCCAATGGTGGCTGTTTCATTAGCCAGGCAAGTCATATGGCTCAGTGAGAGTTGAAGAGTAGTACTTCATGGTACATAGAAAGTCACTGACACAGGAAGAAGTAAATCATGGAGCAATTAATCAGCCACTGGAGGTTTTGACTATATGAAGACAATGGACTACCTTAAGGAACTCATTCTCAATCTTACCTATTTTATAATTCCAATTCCTGTATTGTAAGGTCAATAAATGCTTTACCTATGGATGAATGAAAGAAGGAAGGAAAGGAGAGAGGGAAGGAGGAAGGAAAGATGTGAGGAAAGATGCAAGGAAGGAATAATAGTCCTGCTCTGAAGTAGTTTAGGCTATCTTGTGACTTTTTTAGGAAAAATTTACTTATTTTAGTGTATAAACACAGGAAAGAAAAAACACAATCCATTACTTAACAGATTTTTTTTTCTCTCTCAGAAAAATCCCACTCTAAATAAGCAACATGATTCCTGGGCACTATTCATGTTAGAGTGATATGGAAATATTCCAAGCAAAATAGTACATGACTATTTGGGAGAAGAAACCAGACCAAATTGTGCTGAATTCAACTTCCAGCCTTAACCTGATGTTGTGCCAGATTAGTTATGCCCCCGTCAGGCAATTATATGGGACCTGAACACATCTTCAGTTCAGGACTCATTTTCGTAATAAACTCTAGTTTCACTTTCTCTAGCACTGTTTTCTTTAAGATTTACCATTTGGGAATAACAAACACTAAATAGAACAAGTATTTCTGCTGAGTTAAAGCCCAACCACTCAGCTTACATTTTCATGGTTCTATCTAGCTGTCTATAGCTTCCTAGGCTATAATCTATATTTCTCTCCTACGGTAGTTATAGCATCTGTCTGGCTCTAGCCTAATCCTATATTTTTAGAAGCACAGGATGAAGGTGGGAATAGAAGCAGTCCATAAATTTGGCTGGAAATGTGTCTTTCAGTATGTTGCCTCTTTAGAAACAAAAAGAGTATTTTAAGTCTGCTACAAAGCAGACAGAGATACCGGAAACATGTCTCACCCCTCTGTTTGTTATGCTGGTTTGCAGGTTTGGAAATAAGCCACAAGGTATGTTCTACTTGGAATATGGAGCTAATGAAAGAAGTATGAAATTTTGACCTTTAAAATACAATAATATTATATTAGTGTCTTTCCAAGAATTTGGTAGCTTAAGTCACAGTAATCTAAAAGTTTGAACACCAGGGAATAGACGGAAATTCCTTCTCACTGCCAAGTTGTGCTTAAAGTTTAGATCCATAGGAGCTAGGAGTAGTGTAGGATAAATAGCAATCAACTGCTTCACTCAGGGCCTTGTAGACTGTCCATGGGCTCTAATGCTGCCCACTGAGCTACTTTGGAGGCAAATGATGCATTTTTAAATAGTACATTAATATTAAAAAGATTTCAATGAGCAGATCAAGGACAAAGCCATTCATTCCTTCACAGAAATTTAAGTAGAATAAAACTTATTCTACTTCCTCACACATGTCAGATGATTCTGTTCTCTTAAAACTCAGATTCAGCAAACATGAGTGGAAATTAACATGCATGGTAATGTTGAATTGTGACACAGACAGGCATCTCATAGTGGGTATGCATGTATGAAAGAATATCCACAGCAATAAAATATGTCCTTTGCTTAAAGTAGTGCTTTTGTTCAGAGGCCATTTTATAGGTATAAACAATTTTCCTATTGCTTGAATTTCAGTGTTGTTTTTTTTTTTTCCCCAGGGAAAGTGGAGGAAAAATAAACCGTACTTTTCCCTCAACCTCCCTCCCAGCATTCCTTACAATCTTCTCAGTATTCTGTTCTTCCTTGATGGTGGTTCAGAAACAGAAAGAGTTCTAGCCCATTGACATCTTGGGTAAAGTCCCTCAAAATCTACAAAATGATCCCAATACCCATGAGTTGGATGCCATGGCTATGTCACAAAAGTGCTGATTTTCTGCCAGCAAGAAGTGCATCCCTCTGTGTTTGTCAATAGAATACAAAAGAAGAAATTAAGAGGTACAAGTCTTTATACATTAAAAAAATTATGGTATTAATTCTCAGATAGGAATTTAATGATATTTCCAGAGACACCTGCTCTATTGCTTCAGAGAATATGGGAAGAAAAGTCAATTAAGAGGAGAGACCAGACAGAGAAGAGATGATAAAGGATGAGATCTCCAAGAGTAATTACCGAACTGAAGTCTGGTGCAAAGTGCTTATTAAGGATCATCGCCTGTGAATACAAGAAGGAAGAGGAAGGATAGAATAGAGAAAGAAATCTACATGTTATGTAGTCCCCAAATCCTTGTCCATCTGGAGGGAGCTCTGGAGAGAAATTTACCTGTCAGAATCCTCACTTTGGACCAAAATGGCCAGGTCTTGAAGACCTGTCTGCATTCTGTCCCTGAATCAAAGTTGCCACTAAAAGGATAGGACATCAAAGTGGTCTTCCCAATTGTACAGACCCTGAAGGAGCCAATAGCCGAAGGCAGCATGCTATCTGTATTCCCACACTTTTTCAACAAGACCTTCCTTGCAGGTGTCGGCCGCCAAGTAATGTTAAGGCTGCATCTTTTGTGTTAAGTATTACTGTTCTTCCATAAAATTGGTGTTTCTAATGGGAGTTTTCGGGAATCCAGTTCTGGAGTCTCAGGTTTCCTCTATTCCTCTCCCCAGCATATACATATCCCAAAGAAAGGCTTCATGAGCTTCTATGACGCTTTAAATTTATAGATATTCTAGAATATTTGTGAGTATGTATACCCACTGTTATCTGGAAATGATCAACAAGGTCTGGGTTAGCATCTAAGCCTTGTACCTACTGAGCAATAGTGTGGATAGTTTGGAGTTGCAGTAGCTCTGATTGTAGGATCTAATGTCCTAGCCAACAGGTGAAAAGATGCTGTGACTGATGGAAGCACCTTTGCTTATTCATAATCGTCAGATTCTTCTGATGCATAAACAGAGCTTCTAATTGTTAAAGGTAAGTTTGAATTCTAGGTATTTGTTACATGTTGAATTGTGTTCCCCCATATTCACATGTTGAAGCCCCAAGCCCAGTGCCTCAGAATGGGATCATGTTTGGAAATACGATCATCGAAAAGGTGATGAAGTCAAAATGAGACTTGTAGTGTTGAACCCTAGTCCAATGTAACTTGTCTTCATAAGAAGAGAAAAAAACACTTAAACACAGAGCAAAAGCCACTTGAAGACAAAAAGGAGAAAACCCTATTGCCTCTGAAAACCAGGGGAAAAAGAAGCAAAATCTGTCCATACACTGCTTTTGGGCTATAACCATCAGAACAGTGAGAAAAACATTCTGTTTTTTTAAGCCATCTAGTCTGTAACATTTTGTTAATATAATCTACTTCATCTTAGATTGTAGGAAATGGATACTGTGTTAGTGAAAACCGACTTCCAACAAAATAAATATTGGTCAACAAGCAGGCATGAGTAGTTATTCACTGTATGGGAATTATGGCTCTTTTAAGTTGTTGCTGAAAAGGTTACAAGGTATAGACGAGACATCTATCTTCTGGTAGGATTCAACTAGATTTCATGTTTGAGTCAAGCACAAAATCTTCCAACCAGGGACTAGTGTATGAATTGGTTTGGAATTCTCAGCTTGATGCACTGTTACAATGGGTGAAATATTAGGGTTGGCTAGATTTGTATGCCCTATTCATGAAAGGGTGAACAGTTCATATATTTTGAACCCTAGTTAAACGATTAAAAAATTAACATTGTTAGATTAATTTGCGATATGTAGTTATCTTTTCTGATATGAGATTCCTGATTTGAACTCTCCAAATACAAACTCAGAACCCAAATTTGGTATTCAGATGTTATCTAACAGTCCCTAGGGAATAAAGTTAAATCAACAAACTTATACATATATCACATAAATGACATATGATAAAGTATTTTATTTTATTAATTTAATGATTTTTAAGTATGACAATTTCAGACATCAAAGATTATAAGAATAATGCAAAATATCCCAGGATAATTTTCTTTCAACTAAATTTATTTTTCATCTCTCTTGCTCTCTCAATTTCTCTCCACCCCCAAAATACCTCATAGCATATTGTCAGAACCAAGCCATAATCTGCATAACTCCATGAAAATAATCAAAATATAGAAATTAACACTTGCAATCATGATTCCTAATGACATCATTCCTTCAATAATTTTTAGTTGTTTATTTACTGCAAGGGGCTGTTTAATCTTCCTTATTATAAATCTGTATCATTGGGAAGTTAGGAGTTCTTACTTTACCCATTAAGTTATATACTCTTCCTAGCCTTATTTATCTAGATGTTCAAATTGTTCCAGAGTTGGCCAGTGGAATTTGCCTTCATACTAGGTGCTTTGTCTTTTTAATACATTTTCATCATTCTTTGAGCATGTCCTTTCTTTTTTTTACATAAGATGTTCCAGTCTTTGGTCTTATGTTGCACACACACACACACACACACACACACACACTTGTAAATTTATATGCTGACTGTATTAAAGTAAATTGCAAATAATAAAAAGGCCACTTGCCTAGTACAACCAAAGTATGGTGCCCAACTCCTTCTCTAAGCCCTGGTAACTCCCAGCCAGTCCTTTCCCTATGTGCTCCATCATATCGCCTTATTCCTGTAGAAAAGCAGCTCTTGTTTCTCTTTTTCATTTCTTTATAAACCATTTACTATTTGTGCCACAACCCCCATTATCACTAGGAGGAAAACTGGCCCACCTTTAATAAAGGACAGTGCCAATTAGTTCTTTGCTTTGCAAGTCTTTCTAAGGATGCAAAGAATAAGCCAATTCCTTGCAAAATATTTGAACCCTTTTTAATATAACAAATGACAAGATATGGGGACAAAATAAGAGCAATGTGGTTGGTTTTCCATGAAAAATGAACATTCACTTTATAATATTTATTGTCTGGTTTGTAGGTGATAAAATGGAGAGATTAATGTTCCAAGACCCTCAGCTAGTTAGTAGAGGATCTTAGATGCAACTCCTATAGCCTGGCGTTACTCAACCTGCCATCAATTTAAAAGGTTCTCAAGACCCATTTAGAGGGTTCTTGAGCAATAAAACTATAATTTTGGGTTTTGCTGCCTTTCTGCTCCTTATGTAATCAGTGTACATTACTCTGTAATTTTCCTGAAGTTAAATGAAGAATGATAGCGATGGCATTATATTGATGACTAATGGAATACAAGCTCACACATTCCAAAATTTTCTAATGCTATAGTTTTAGGGAGTAAATATGTGAATTTCCAGAGTATTCTTCAGCTTTTTCTCATTATTTCTACCAACCTCTTACTGTCTATCTTTGTTTATGCTAACAATAACATTTTGAACTATATTAGTATCTAATATATTATTATTTTGAAATTCAAAAATTAATTTTCTTGAGAAATATCTCCCTCCCTCTTTCTGGCAACTCAACAGGAAGTATATATACTCTGTGATCTTGTTTTGTAATAACATGTGTATTAAATTCTCTGTTTCACTTTGTTGTATGTAACCCACACATGCAGATGCTCTTTGATGTCTTCTGTAGTTTTTAATAGTGTACAGGAGTCCTGAGACCAAAATGTTTGGCAATCACTGGATTCTTTTTAGTATGAAAATACCACATTTATTTGCAAGTACACGTTTTCCTCCCTTTGGCTCTAAAACAATTATAATGTTACCTTTAATGTAGAATGAAATTATTCTGGAATGACTATTTCATTTGAAGAAAAGTATCAAAAATAATATGTAATGAGAGCATCACAAAGTAAAGGGAAGGACTCGTTAAGCTGGTAAGTACTCTACTTGCAATCGTCTGCAAAGCTGAGTGATGACCTTCAATTTGCTTACAGCCTCTGGTCCTCACTTTCTTAAGCCTGGGGTAGGGAACAGATTGCCAACAAGATTGCTATGCTATGAGGAGTGGCAATCCAGGGCTTTAACTATGGCTCTGTAAGTTTTCACCTGTTTTGCTAAGAGGCAAATGAGCTTACCTTACTCCTGTTGTGTAATCACATGATATTTATAAGCCAAGAAATTCTGCAGGTGTTTCAGCAAAGCAGTGGCATTTAAAGAGGGCAAGGCTAAGTATTGGAAGGCTGTGGAATAGCCAACTTTATGCTCTCCAAGTGTTTGATAATGAGCAGAAGAGAATAGGTTTGTCTTTATAGGAACTTTGTGAATCTTAGCTTTGGGACCAATCTCCTGAAACACTGTCACATTACAGCTGTCCTATTCTCTTGGAAAAGGAATGTCCATGAATGCTCCCTGCACTTTAGACAATAAGGAGCTAAACTCTTACCCATTGTAATAAGTTAACTATGAATGAAGCAGATGGGTCAGATTCAGTTCCCTTCCTCTTCCCCTACGTAAGCACCTTTCTCTCCTCCCTCCATCACTCCTTCCCTCCCGTCTTCCTTCTCTCATTTTATGTTAAGTGAAAATATACTTAGCCAAAACTAATTTTCCCAAGTGCCAAACATTTGCAAGTACTTTCAGACATATACTAAAGACAAATTGCTATAGGTCTAGTTTGGTGGCTCAGATAACACCACAGCAACAGAAAACATACCACCTGTGGCCTTTCAGCTCTTTCACATATGGGGTGGTATGTGTTTGTTACCTTCCTTCCCATTCCCAAACTTCAAACAATACAAAAGTTTTCCTTACTTGCCAAGTCAGGTTTGTAAAGTTGTTTTATCTTTTGTGAGTTTGGCCCCATAGGCTCTATTGACTTTCCAGGAAGCCACTTTAGGGTAAAAGATCTCTGACTGGCAATGCCCTGACTTGGTACAAATTTATTCCATCCTTTTCCCTCTTTAGGCATAGCTCAAGTCCTATCTGTGCCAAACTCAATCTTTTAAAATGCTCACAAGTATCATTTGAGCATGGGAAGTTCCAATCATAACATAACCACTAACTCAGAATCATAGAAGCCATAACTCTGTATCCCCAACTGAATACAAATTAAAAGCTGAATATTCTTTTTTTTTCTCTTTCTTTCTTGTTTTATTCTGTGGCTGTGAACATAATATCCATGTCTTATACACGAATACACGGATGCTTCCTAAAATTAGGGCCAGAAAGTTTTCTGTGGCCTTCATTTACATATTCACAAAAGCATTCCGCTCTGCCATCAGCCTCTGTAACGTTTTAATGCCTGTGCAGCATTTCATTGTGTGGGCACTCAGTAACCTTAAAATCCTATCGCTTTATTCTAGGGCATTTAGGTTACTTTATGTTCATAGTCTTTTTTTTAGTGAAAGTGATAAAGTTTATTAGGAAAGGAATATACTTTCAATAGAAAGTGGGTCATCTCTAGAGAAAGAAGAGGAGTGACCATTTTCTTTTGAGATAAAATGTAGCTATCAAGAAATGCACAAATCTTAAGTGTTTCATTTAGGAGTTTTTGCAAATGCATACACCTATGTAACTCAACCCTCTGCCAGTATGTACAACCATCTGTGTTAAAACTTATAAATGGAACTGGGGGTATGGCTCAGTGGTAGAGCACTTGCTTAGCATGCATGAGGCCCTGGGTTCAATCTCTGGCAGCACAAATAAAAAACAAAACCAAACCAAACCAACCAACTGACCAAAAAGCCCTTCTAAACAACACTTCACAGAACATCTTCAAACACTGATCTTTGTGCAGGTAATAATTAGACCCCTGGGGTTTCATGTTAGAGAAGAGGACTCCAACTAGCTTAGGCACAAAGGCAGGTTGTAAAAAGTATGACCAGTAGGCAGACACTGATGGCTATGCAGCAGGGACTGGGGAAAGTGGGGGCTGGGCGCTAAGAGACTGTCCAAGCTACTTTTGTGTCCCACATCTGCTGCTCAGATGTCCTCTGAGGAGAACCCACTGCAGAGAGCAGTTGACCAGCCTCGAGAGACAGCACGTGTAGGTTCAACACCTGACTCCTACTCCACTCCAAAAGCTGAATATTCTTAAAGGCCTCCTATATTAGCTAGCAAGGTTTTCTGTGACAGGACAGGCCTTAGAATAAGTATGCTTACTTTTACCTTCAAATACCAACTTATCTTTGGTGTAAAAGAAAGATTTGTCATTTCTCACTGGAAAGTCAGCAAATGAATATTATACATTTGTTAGGATAGAATTCTTGGTGGAGGCACTAGGAGTAGGAATAATATAAAAAAAATAATTGATTCTTAGCAGATACTATCTAGATACTACCAAGCATATCCCTTGCTACTACTCAGCCTAAAGTTTGGAAAGCTAAGTATTCCCCTTTTTTCAGACTCCTCTGCAACTAGAGGCTGTTGTAAGCTGCACCTTTGGTCTACAATATATGAAAAAAGTTTTCTGGAGAGTTAGTTAGTCAGCCTCTGGACAAGCTTTCCTTCCTTGGTATAGAAGGAAAAGGAACAATGAGGCCCATGTGAAATTTCTTCCTTCTCACTGCCTCAAATGTAGCATCCTGGCTAGAAGTGAAGTTCCTATACTGTGACCATGAAAGAATTCAAAAAAATGACAACAGAGTCATAACTAACTTTGCCAAGCCAAAGAAAAAATGCCAGTTACCACCTGTCTCTACATACATTGTTACACGAGAAAGGCAAACACCAATTCTTTTTAATCTATTGACTATGTTTCTTGTGTGGGATATAGAAGATAAAGGTGCACAGTTTGCAGAAGTTATTTTAGGCATTTTTCCTTTTAAGTCTGGGAGTCACTTTGCAAATCACATAAATGTGGAAAAGACATTGTTTGGGAAGAGTAGTGAGTTGTTTTTCATCCCTATACATATATATTAATTGTTTAACACTCACAAAGTAATATTCTAGTTTTTGAAAGTACACTAAAGACCCAGTTCTTAAGAAATTTATAATTTATTGACACCTTCACAAAATCATCTAATTCCTGATAGAACACTACGGAGAATAAAACAAAGTATTAATTGCTAAACTACAAGATATTGAGAATCAGTGCCACAGTAATCTGAAAATAATGTTTAAGATCTATTAAGTGCTATGTTCAAAGAACTATTCTAAGTATTTTATATGAACTAAGTAACTGAATCTTAGGAAAACCCTGTGAATAAATATATTACCTTCCATATTTCTCTCATGGTGAAATTGAGGTGCAATGGAGTTACAAGTGTTGACAGAATTCACAGATGGTAAGTGGCAGAGCCAAGATTGAATCCAGGCCCCCTGGCTTAGATCCACTGCTCTCCTGGGAACATCAAAATGTCAGATACATGGTTTCTAACCCCTGCTCTGTTGCTTACCTAATTCTGTGACCTTGGGTAAAACCTTTATATACCTGCTTCCTTAACTTTATAATGAAGATAATAGTTCCCCTAACAGTATCTTTTTTAAAAGATTAAATCAATCTTGTATATAAAGTTCCCATGCAGTAACTGGCATATAGTGGGCATGATAAATGATCACTATTATTGATCTGGGAGTGTACTATTTACTTTTGCATTATTATGACCAAAAATACATGAGAGAACAACTTAAGGGAGGAAAATTTTATTTTGGCTCAGGTTTCAGAGATGTTAGGCAAGGAAGACATGGTGGAGTACATTATGGCAGGGAAGACATGGTAGATCAGAACAGCTCACATCATGGCAGCCAGGAAGCAGAGGAAGGGACTGGGACCCAAGTATAACCTTTAAAGGGTGCCCCTAGGGCCCTACTTCCTGCAGCTAGGCCAAAGCTTTCAGAACTTGCCATAATAGTGTCACCATCTGGTGACCAAGCATTGAAACATGAGCCTATAGGGGACATTTCATATTCAAACCACAATAGGGAACTTGCACTGGAAGCCTGAGCCCCATTCCATTAACACAAAAGAGATGAGGCTGTCCCTCCTGACTGTGCTATAGATCTTAAAATGTAAGTCAGGCCCCAAAAACTCTCAAATGCAACTGTTTTTAGAAAAATTATATCAATGCTACTGATTCACATTGGGCAAGATAAAAGTCATGCAAATTCTGTCGAGACAACTTTTTCTGAAAAAAGAAATATTGTTATCTTGATGAGAATGATTGTCAGGAAAACCAGTCAAGAAATTAGTCACAAATGAAAGTGAGGGACTTAATAGAATGGGAGTCATAATTCATTTATTTGACAAATATTTATTGAATACTCACCAAGCGTTGAACTTGTTTTAGGTGCTACCTCATTCCCATTTCCCCCCTCTCCTACCACATAGTTTATTATTGTGCTTGTTTATAAGACTGTATAAAGAAGGGTCTTGACATACACCATCATTCTCCTAAAACAGATAATGCTAAGGTAGAGGGCAGATTAGTTAATAAATTTCATTAACTTACTTCTTTAGACTGCTATTTGCTCCATAAAACCCTGAGAGAGTGAAACAAGGTGAATAGCTTGATCGAAATGAGTTTCTGAACATAGGCCTGGGATGTATCTCAAAGGACAGGTGAAAATGAGTCATAAAACTGGGTGACTCAAGACATCAGAAAAAGTATGTTATAAGGAACAATCCTCAAATAAGAAGGAGCACTCCTACAGTGGAATGAAGGGCATTTGAATAAACTACCTGTCTCATAATATAGCCATGGGTTATCAGTCAGGAGAGTTAGCTCTGAGGACGACCTGGTGCTAATCCACCAGGAAAAGACAGATTTCCTTGGACCACCATGGGAACATATTCCCTTGTTCAAGTGCATCACCTGGAACCAGCCCTTGTGTATAGAAGGGTCGAAACAGAGTGACTGGAGCCTGCACAAATGGTTCTCATTTGTATTCAATCAATTCGTGTCTCTACCTCTGCTTCCTGTGGCTAATGGGAAGGGGCACAGTCAGCACTTCCTTCGCTTAATCCTCACCTTGGGGGAGTGTCAATTATTTATATAGTAATCAGCTCCGAGCAGGGAACAACTCCATTTAATAAGGCTAAAATGGGCCTTGTGGCAACAAGTGACAGTGTCAATTTAATAGAGGCCAAAACTTTGGGCTTTTCACTTCCACCTCCAGGATGAGAAAAGAGACTGTGTCATTTGAGATTTCTTTCCTCCCAAGGCTTCTCTCCTTTCTATGTGTGCCTCCATCTGTATCCTGGTCTTCTCCCCTGCTTAGGGGCAAAAGTTCCTGAGGTATTCCTTTTGTGTCCCACCACAGAGCTCTCTCTGCCTTCTTTGCTATTTCAGCTCAATCATACTACTAGGTTCAGGTTATACATTCAAGTATTGGGGGCCATCATTGCTCTGGCCTGTTTAGATACTTTTCCATCCTGAATCTGTTAACAAATATATTGCCACACCTTACAACTTGGTGTCATCCATATAAATGTGATATTCATTCTATTGTTTTATCAACATAGAAATCTTTAATAAAAATATTGGGCAGACAAAACCACACAGCTTGTTTCTTGTCAATGAAGATGCTGAAGATGAACTTCCCAATTGGTATCGATCTGTTAACTTAAAAATTATAACTAATCAACAGGGAATGAGTCAACCTAACTATAACATCACTCTTTACACACTTCTTTGTATTGACCCACAGAACATTGCCAGCAATTTGGACGAATCTCAATTTAGACAAATGTGTTCCTCTGATTTATGTGTTGAAGTAGCCATGCTGCATTTATTTTATTGCACAACTACCACTTGCAATACCCTTTCTTTCAACACAAGGTTAATAAAAAGTTTAAGACGGTGACATAGCACTTCAGCAAAATTTAAAATGTCTCTCATCTGTCATCACTTGTTTTTAGTGAACCTGTGATGGCTACATTTTCCATCACAAGTTGGAATTTCGAAACTTAATTTTGAAACTTCTAATAAATGGATGTAAAAATTATAAACATGTAGTTTCCAGAATTCAGATTTTTTATTCTTGGTTTCTATAACACTTACCTATTTCCTGTGTTCTTAAATAATTCCCACTCCCATTTTCCACAAAACTGTTTGAGGATCTAGGGAGAGGAAGGAGAGGAAAAGAGAATGATAGAGAGTGGATAATGTTGAAATACTTTTTATCGGGATTGGAAGATAACATAACCAAATGCACTAAAAGCTGTTGATTAACAGGTGGGAGGAAGGGCAAGGGAGAGTAATAGAGGGAGGTTAATCTGATTAAAGTACAACATATTCATGGTTGAAACAATATGGTGAAACCCTTTGAACATGAATATATACCTAAAAATATGAAGGATGGGAATATAAAACAGGTCCTGTTAGGAGGTGGGTATTAGTGGGATGGAAGAGGGTGATGGAAAAGTGGGAAGGAGGGGGAATATGGTTGATGCACTTTCTATACTTGTATAAAAATAGAACCACAAAATCTAATAAAATTGTTTTAAGTAGAGGGGAGGCAGATGAGGGAGAATGATGGTGGTAATGAACCTAAAAAAGAACATTGTAAGCATATGGGGAGACATGGGAATGAAACCCCTACTTCAACTACCATAAGCTAATAAAATGTTTTTTAAAATACTGAGAGTTCTACAACTATTCTTTGCATTTTTTCTGTGTGTTGACATAAAATTCAACCAGACCAGAGACCTGAGAACTGTGACACACTAACATATGTGATAGAGTAGTGCCACAAAAACAGCACTTTCACATACTACTTCATTACTCTTATTACATGTACTGCATTGCCATTCTATTAGTCTCAAGATGTTCCAGAAATTGGCTTCTTCTTCCCTTTCCATATTATTTCCTTTTCTCTGTTCTTACTGCCCACTTAGTCAAAATGTCCCCATTATCCTTTTCTATTTGTATGCTTCTTCTCATGCAACTTTCTCACACTGAAAGGTACTCAACCTCCTCTGCAACCTGAACATTAACCCTTTAGTTTAAAATTTTTCTTCTTCATCAAGTCATCACCTGCTATTAGCATTCCTCTTTGACTTGTCCCTTCCAATTAGTCTCTGACTATGTGGTTCAACAATTTTCTAATTGTTTCATCTGTGTAACCCTTATTTTCTCAGTTACATGATAAATACCTCAAAATGTCATTGTATTTCCTCCTGTGTCTGATAGGCGTTGAGTACACAATCTACTTGGCACAATAGTTTAATTAATATATAATGAAGTACAAGCATAAACCATGAACTAGAGAAAAAACACAAAAATACCTCTTATGGAGATTTGTGAATATTTTATAGGTTACCTTTAGATATTTGCTGGCAATTGCCAAATTTCACCCACTATTTTACATCACATTTGATAGAGTTATTTAAATAATCCATGGTATTCCTTTTTCTTTCCTGAAACATAAAAACTCCCCTTAGGACAACTAATGAACACTTTAATTTAAAAAGTCACATCCAAGCAGGAAGATAAGTTCTATAAACCCCAATAATTGTCTCAAAAATCAATGCATTCCTACAGTGTTTGAAATGCAAACAGGCAAAGATAATAGAAACATTTTTCATTGGGTATTCAGGATACTGATTTTATTGGAAAAATACGTATACATAAATTATATATATATATTATATACACACACACTTTGTGTATGGGGGGGGTCCAGTTTAGTATGTTTGCTCAGTGAGGTATTAACATAGAAATTGAGCCTGTATGAACCATGTTGATTGGAGTATGATAGCTACAAACATATCTAGTTAAAATAATTCTAAGTTATTCAAAATGTCTCACCATGGAGGTCTTGAGGTGACCTTGAGTGAAAGCTCCAGGCTGCGCTCTGTGTATACTGCTGTGTCAAAGGTGATGATATAAGGTAACAGGAAAAAGAAAGCTACATTGTGCTGGTGGCCCAAAAAAAAAAAAAAAACACTGAGTAGCTTTAGAGATAGAATAATTTGAATTTTAGATATTACAAGCTCTTAAAGGCACAGAAGTTCAGTGATGGCAATGACTGAATGAGAAAATCCCAGGGAGTATGTTAACCTTAAGTACTTTTCTAATCCAGCCAGCCTCTTTGCTGAGCTTCCCTTTATGTCCCTGAGTAAAATCCCTGGGAGTTATAGGTCATATCCTTAGATAAAAACAGAAACATTTATCAATTGATGTTCAGATACTAGATCTAATCTCTGATCTCCTTAACCAATGATTGTGGTGGGTTGTTTTGTTTGTTTGCTTGTTTGGTTGGTTGGTTTGGTGTTTGGTTGATGGCGATTCAAGGACAAGATTAATTTGACCTTTCATGATAAATATTGATGAACTTGACCTTATTTCAAATCTTACTTCAGCTTAATCTTATCAATCTTTTTTGCCACTCCTTTCCAGGGTGTATTACAACATTCTATCTAAGTTTGTATTGAATTTTGTCTTCTGGCAATGGAAATTAAGAGTTTGAGTCTAACATTCCTTTATATATTAGACACAAAATTAGATGAGTGCTCCAAATCACAAAACCCATTGGGTAGACCTACATTTGTTCTTATGGAAAATGAGATTTCTTTCCCTAATAAATTAACATTAAAAAGAGCCACTAGAGTAGGGACAGATGGTATAAAATTGAAATTCAGACCCTGATGTGGAAACTACGATTACGTGGCATAGACATAGGTCACTAAAGCCACCCACGCCTAGAGATATAGATGAGTCTTCAGTGTGTGTGTGTGTGTGTGTGTGTGTGTGTGTGCTTCTGAGAAGAAATACAGAGTAAGGAAGAGGAAAAAAACCTAACACAGATCAAGTTCCTACTAGATACCAATTGACATAGTTAAATAATATTAGTGCTCATACCTGTCTATCACCCTTTAAAAAGAATTATATCTAGTTGATACACTAGATATACTAGATACTAGTAAAAAGGTTTTGTTTGCATGCCAACATATCAGCTCTGACTGTCTTCTTTTAAAGAGAACAAGTTGTTTTGACATCAAAGCAAACTCAACAATTATGTGAGGCAAGTATTACATATCCCCTGTATTGCACATGAGGAAACAGAAGTTTGGAGAGATTGATTAACTGTCCCAGGGTCAAAATAGCTAGTGAGTAGTGGAATTTAGCTTAGTTTCTATCAGACTAAAAAACACTCTTTCTAGTATATCATGGCCACCTAAAAGGCAAATATACAGAAATGACAAAAAAAAAGTAGAAATAAGAGAAGAATATCAGGAGGGACAGAAACAAATAAGCCCCTCAAACACCAATCACTGCTGAGGGAACAAAACTGATAATAAGACAGGTAGAGGGAGTTAGATGGAAAGATCCACTGGATAGGGAAATTTGTCTTAAAGTCTCCAGTAATGCTTATTTCTGATTTCTTCATAAGCAAAGTAAAATAGATCCATTTTTCATTTAAAGAAAATCTAGGCAAATACCTAATTTTAATTTGATGAAATCCCATTTGTCAACGTATTGCAATATTATAATGAATCCCTTTGTATAATTAATATATGCTAATAATGAAAGCAGAGCAACAATAATAAAAATAGTTAATTTTAATAAAAGTACAAGAATAAGCTATTTTTCTTAAAAAGAATAGCCTGGAATATCTCTTAACAGTTTAGTTCACTTTGTCACTATAAGAATAGTCTGTTTCATACCTAGCTCTGGTTTGCCTCCATATAGTGTTTTACAAAAATCACATTTAACTCCAGCAAATTGCTTTTTTTTTTGTATCTTCAGAATGAGTTGGATGGATTTTCACAAATTTCAACTACTTCTTTTAGTCTCAAATGTTTTCCAACAGCCTTAAGATATGTTACCTGCATTTTTGCCCATCTGGAACCCTTAAAGACAAACTTCAGTTTTAGCATTTCAAGTCCTTAAGGAGTTTCAGATGATATTTCAGGGAGTTTGTTAAGATCCAGACATAGTCATAGAAAGTACTCTGAAACAGTCCACAAACCTCCATGAAGGCTATCATGTTTGAAATATAAACCTCAAAAATTAGCCCCTAAAATGAATGAGATCTACCTGGAGTCCAAAAATCCTCCCTCAAGTGATGTCAAGCCTTTACTCAAGAAATGTATGCCTAAGCCCTTTGTTGGTGTGTGTATGGGGGAAAAAAAAATCTCAGGAATTCTCTTTCCTGGATTTAATGCCCCCAGATTTAAAATGTAAGTATTAGATGCTGAGCCCTTGAACGTCTCCCTTCATTTCTTGACATCTTTATGACAATGTATGGTGCAGTACCTCACTTTGCTGCAATTACTGAACAGACAGCACTGTAGGCAATGTAAGTTGCTCTTAAGTGCAGCAATCCATTCTGAAGAGATGTACAAACATAAACTCTCGATCGTGGCAGGCTTCTATGAAACCTGAGCATTATCTGTGAATTTTCTCTCTCTCCTTTTTAATCATTCTATTAGCTCACCTCTAGAACCCAGTGGCCTAATTTACTAATTAATAACTATTATTACTTAGTGGAATTGAAAACTGAAATTACTGCCTGCCTTAAACATAATAAAAATTGGCAATCCATTCAGTTTTTGAGGAGCTGCTTCATTCATTGCACAGCCCTGGCAGCTGGGTAGATGTCATTGTCTGCTTGCTACATGGCCCTTGTTTCCAGATGGAATGGAAGAGAGGTGGGAGACAGTCTTTCTGACACATTTAGACTAGAAAAAAACACTATATCCTGCATTATATACCTGGAGGGTCTTAATAGACAATATTCTTTCAGCTAATAATTGCATCATTTAGAAATATCCCATTGTCTTCTTTTCTTCATTTCTGCTTGGTCCTCCCAACCTGAGCAAGTGCTTTCTAATATCCAATTATTATTCTTCAGTTGCTAAATGAAAGTTTTCAAAGAGAAAGGAATGATGTTAAGGTCATTGCCTCTTATATAGTTAAATCAGTTAGAAACCAGGTCAAATCTAGGAGACATTAACCAGAAATTACTGTCATAGGCATTTTTTCCTTTTGTAGGTACATTCACAGTTGGCCAATTCAAATTTGTTAAGGTGACAAGAAGTGCCCTCCCACCCTCTACATCTCTTCCCCACTATCATTCCCCCAGAGGTGTCAATATCATTTATCATTGTCTTCATCCAGGTTAACCTTCAATTGTCATCACAATATGTTTGCATATTAATGCACATGTGTTTATTTTGAAGTCTTATGTCAACCACATCAAGCACCAGCAGAGAAGCTGAGATTACAGACATACAAAAGTCCCATCCCTGCTCTCAAGGAGTTCATTTCTGGTAGGGAAGTCAATATATGAAGCCTTATGAACAGTACTATTTTAAAAATCCTCAAGATGAACAAGAGACTCCTAAAGAAGAAATTACTTTTAAGACTTTTTGAAATTCTGTTGAGTTCTAAAAGTTTACAGCTACAAAGAGAAAAGATTATTGTCCTTCATATCATGTAATCTGGTCCAGATTCTTATAAGACCAGTCATAAAGGCAGCTTCCACAAGGAGGCAGTGAGCCATTCTAACAAAGCAGATGCAGGGGCTCAGTGAAGGTGCCTGAGCTTGCAGCATGCTTAGTGTGGGTCACTACTCACTCAGCTTGGCAGATAATTGGTAAAAAATGGCAGTTAATTCTCAGTCATTCCAATTATCTGCTTCATACAACTGTGATAAAGAATCAGCTCTTCATGATGGATAGTTTGTTGAGATTTTCTTTCCATTTCCTAAAGATATTGTTGGGTCCCTTAGCTGAATTTCATTCAAATAATCAATCACTCAATCAATCACCTATTGATGACCCATAATTTTACAGTACTATGGAAGTCATCCAAGAGGATACTGTTCTGTCTTCTATTTTCAATCTTGATGAGAAATACTAAACACCAGCCACGAAAAGAACAAGCCTATTCAAAGAAGTCCTTTGAGTGACTCATCAGTCTTATTCCATGTTGTGTTGAGAAAAATGCAAACTTTCATGAACAGTTTACAATTTGTTCATCTGCTTTAGCTCAACTTTATGCTTTCTCTTGGCATTTCTAATTAAATGAACACAAAACAAAGCAAGCAGAATACTAAAAAAAATAAATGTTCAGTCTGACGTATTCAACCATAGACTACCAGAAGATAAAGTCAAGTCTAAAAAAACCTACATTTTTTTTCTTAGAATCACCAACCCAAGAGTTACTGACACCAAAAGTTTCTAGCTACTCCTTGTATCAAATGATAACATCACATAATATTATCCATGAAGTAAATTATAAATTAAATTGTAGATCTCATTCAGATTTAGGCACTCTTCCAGATAAGAAGTATTTTAAAATATCTTTTGTGTTGTTAAATTAAGAGGAGGTGACAGCATGAGCATAGCAAGTCAAAAAAATCTCTTACCTTTCTGGAAGAAGTCTTTCTCATTCTAAAAGTCTTAATTCAAAGCAATTATTATAAAGTAATATATACTGGATATACAAGGTATAGAATTTTAGACCAATGAAGACACTCTAAATTAGGGGTTGGAAAACTACAGTCCCTAGGCCAAATCTGGCCTACAGTCTGTTTGCAGAAATAAAGTTTTATTGAAACACAACTACACCCAAATAGCCAAGTTTGGTAGTCGAAGTAGAGACAATATAATTTGCAAAGACTAAAATACTTACCACTTGGCCTCTTATATAAAATAAACATTTGTTGACCCTTGATATAGAACAATAATCTCATATTAGCAATACACCAAATCTGAATTTTTAAAAAATACATTTAACAGCAAAATTTGAACTGACCTGAAAACATTTTGTTGCAATCACATAAATTTACCTGAAGTGATATGAGGTTGTATTTACTCCACTGGAATATTTATGTGACTGACTACAAAAATGCTGATATACCTCATTATGGGGAGCTCTTAGACCACCACTGAGGTTGTTACATTCATTATATTTCTCTCTAAACTCTAAAATATTCTTAATTCTGAAAAATATCTTGCATTTTGGATGCATTCAATAGATCAAAGATACTCAAATTATGAGATAAATGAAAAAATTTAAAAATGTTTCATCATTAAACATTCTAGAGTATCGGGTCTACTTATTGAAAGTGGGAATGGGAAGGCCATGTACAGTATGTCTCTCAACTCTCAAGGAATTTTCAGATAGGCGCACAGGGTGATTTGAATGTTATGCTTTGTGTGTTAAGGCATGTGGACACAGTATGTAATGGTAAATATCATCGGTATTTAAAAAGAGTTACTAACACATATCTGAATGCTAGAATATATTTGGATACTACTTATATTACTATAAAAAAGAGCATTCTTTTAAGAACCCTACAACATTTATTCCTAGTTATTTTAAAGCTTCAGTCTTATAGGATTAATAGTTTTACAATATTAGGAAACAAGTTTCCACCTAAGGAACTCATGAATCTTGGGAAATGACCAAATCACAGCTTAAAAAGTCATGCTCTTTAAAACTCAAATTTAGTCACTTTTAATTGTGAATCCTGGACAGATCTACATGTTGTTTTCAAGCAGTCAAAGAGTTAACATTTGTGCCTGTGTTTGTGTGTGTCCTCCTCACCACCTCAAGAGGTAAAGAACTTAGCTGGCAGCACAGTGATGGTGCTTTATGGCAGGTAGAAGAAATGGACATAAAAACATAATACATCTGAATAGGTGCACAAATTAAGTTGCAGCTTGAGTCATCAGAAAACAAGGAGAAATTTTTGACACAGAATATTCTTATTCCATAGAGACTATTTCATAGCACCCGTGGTATGTTCCAAGGGTCCTGGGGTAAGCACTGGCATCAATAAAGCTCAGAGACATAGCACAGTATTTTAAACTCTTTACAAAGTACAAGTTGTTAAAAAAAAATCAAGTCAACATAAAAAGACTCTTCTTTAAATGACTAAGATAAATAAGAAGAAGCCAGAATTAATTTGACCTTGTTTCTATCCTTGTCTCTATGTGTCTGATTATGTGTGCAACAGGGGATTTGGTTTGCTTCACCAGTGGTGTTGACTTTGGCAAGTGAATCAACCATACTGTACTTTGGCATTACCAGCAGACATCACACCATTCCACATGGGTTTTAACTTGGCATTGTGTTGACAGTCGTCCGAAGAATGTCTCCATTACTTTTCAGGTCTCAAAATCATGGGAAATACACATATATCTCAAAAATATGAAAGCTCCACCTCTAATAGCATTACCAAGCCAAATTGGTAAGTCATACAGAATCGACACAAGCTTCCATATTTGAAGAGTTCTCATGTATTTGCCAAATTATCAAAGAATTTGATTTGCATGCCACACAGGATAAATAGGCAGACTAATTTCATGAACTGTCTGAGTATATCATGTTTTGAAATCTAAGAAGAGACCTTCATGCCAATGCAATTCTATCAATGTTATATGGAGCCAGTCATGGGCAGGATTTTTCTTTCATCCAACATTATGTAGAAAATACATCTTAATGATACTGTCTTCCAATAGTGTGTGTGTGTGTGTGTGTTTGTGTACACATATTAATGGGAAAAAAAGAAGAAAAAGACAATTCTCAATACCGGGGTTTAGGATGATCCAGTGCAGGAATAGGCAAACTTTTTCTATAAGTGGACAGATAGTAATATTCTATGTTTTGCAGGTCCTGCAGTCTGTTGTAGCTACTCAACTTGGTGACTGTAGCAGGAAAGCAGAAATAGATAATACATTAAAGAATGTGTGTGGTGAGAGTTTGTCAATCTCAGATATAATGCCCAGAGCTCAACCAATACAGAATTGAGGCCAGGCCTGTGACCCAGTATTCTTAAATCTGTCCCTAAATCATCTATGCCTTCAAGGAATTAGTAATCTGTAATATATGTCCTTGAGAGTTATATAACTACAAATCAAAAAAGATTGAAAAGTTCATAATTCTATTTGTGGGTTTTTTAATTCTATGTGTAGAATGTTACTTTTCTCTACTAATCCTAGAATTGTGATGTGATGTCACCATCTGTTATTAATCTCCAGGATTCAGAGTTGGAAAAATACACTGAGCCCTTTGAAATTAAAGTTGGGAAGTTTTAGCAAAGGCAAATTAAACGATCTTAAGCACAGATTTAGAAGGACTATAGAAAAAGGACCATCCTCACAACTTAAAATGTAGGTTTCAACATGTTTAGATGCTTATAAATTTAGATGGATTTATATGTAAGTGACAAAAATCAGTACAGATACACATATACAAGCATATTTTCTAGCTTTCTGCTTAAAAGGCTTAGAATCAATCACACCTCAATGACAGTGAGCACCCCCAGAGCTCAGATGTTGTTTAAAACCAATCTCCATGAAAGGGAGCAATGAATCCCTCAACAGATAGATCATTTCAGGCTGAAACCTAGAGAGTGCAAGATGATTCTGAGTATCACTTGTGCGAGGAATTAAGAAAGTGCTCAAAGAATGATAAGATATTTCAAAAGGACGTAGAAACAACATTAAGTGGCCTCCATCGAGTAAATCAGAGAAAATTTGGATAACAAATAATGATAGTAGTAGGCTAAAATAAGAATCTGTGAGTATACATTGATATAAATAAATCAATAAGCAAATGATGGGGATGGGGGGGATGTCTTCCATACGGTAGAATTTCAATTTTTAAATGTAGAAAATCACCTTAATAATTATTTTAGGCAAGAATCATCAATGGATATTAAAACTTATAGGTAACATTATGATAAGAATCAGAATATGCATATTGTCTGAAAGACTCTTCCACAAGACATTTACTAATACTTCAAAAGAAAAGCAATTTTACAGGAAACAAAACTAGTAGATAATACCTTAACAAGTGGTCAAAGTTAGTATCACCAGTCCACACGGGGGGTAAGTCGGTATCACATGCTGCTGATAAAACGCCCTGAGGACACAGCATCTCTGCCAAAATTAGATAATCTGAATCCAATTATGGAAAATTAGCAAACTCAAATTGAGGAACATTTTAAAAATGTCAAAAAGAAAAGAAAAAAATATGTCTCTTGGGTTAGAGTGTCCATGCTTGACTTGGGAATATGAATTTTATTATTTTATTATCTTGAGCAGTGTCGTGAACTGAGTTATGTCCTCCAACAATTTCTATGTTTTTTCCTAATCCCCAGTATCTCAGAATGTGATTGTGCTTGGAAATAGGGTCTTTACAGAGACAATGGAGTTAAAATGAGGTCATTAGTGTGCTCCTAATCAATTTGATGGGTAGTCTTATAAGAAGTGCAAATTTGGACACAGAAAGGTATACATGTTCATTTACATTGAATTTTTGTAGCCTTTTGGATGGATAAAATATATTTTGTGGACAGAAATGTTCATATTTTTTTGTTTAAACTATATAATTATAGAAATAAGACATCATTTCCCAAAGTAATTTTTTTACAAGTTTCTATTGATTAGAAGGCACATATGTTAAGGGTGAGGACTATTTCCATGTTTATCTCCATAAGCAAATGGCCTGCTGGTATTTGTTTCAGTCATCTGTTCATGAACTTATTTACTATAGAGCTTGCTGGAGTGAGATGCATGAGCCTTTCCTCCGTGCTGATTGACATAAGCATCCCTGCTTTGGCGCATTTGTATTCCGGTTGCACATGTGGACACATTTGAAGTCTTCCTACCTTATTTGGTTGACATAGAACTATTGAGAATCTGCCATTTTTTTTCAAAGAAAGACACTTAAGTGATTATATACTCCTGTTGTGAAGCACTTGCCAGAGAGGTTTGCTTGAGTATGATTTCTGTTTTCTTTGGGTTTCATTTGGGATCTCTGACCATTCTACATGCAGAGGTTCATTTACCATGGTGATCTTCCTTTGTTTTTTTTTTCTTTTTCAAACCAGTCTAAGGATTTTGTTGTCATTCACCTACAGTTTCAGAAAACAGAAACACCGGAGTGTAAAGGGTTAGTTTTAGGAGCATATCACTGGTATAAAGCAATTCTCCAAATAAGCCTAGTCTCAAAAAATAAGAGCAGTATAGTCATCTTGTCTCCATTTGTTTCTCTGGATACCATGAAGTAATTCAAGGGTGGAGTAGGCTGTGTGCTTGGGAGGAGTTATGCAATACAAGTAAGCTTAGATTGAATTCTTCTTGTAAAGTTGTCTCAGCACAATACGTGAAGCTGCTTTCCAAGATTGTCTCAGAGTGTGATGTCCCTTTGCAAGAGAGTCTTGTGACATTAGACATTTCCAGTGTCTGTGAGAACTGAAAGTGTCTCAGGAGATCCACCTCCAGTCGTGTTCCAAGGGGTCTATATTCTGGATTTTCTTCTCTATCCTCTCATTTACACTTTTGATACACCAGCTACTCCTTCCATACTCTATTTTCAGTTTAAATCACTCCTGTGGCTCTCTCTGGACTACATTAGAGGCCAAAACAAGTATCTCAAGGCTTAGAAACAATTAAACGTAAAACTTCTCTAACTTTAAGCTTTCCTCCAAACCAGTTGTCTCTCATTTGCTTCTGACTCAAACTTCTAGAAAAAAGAGTTTACATAATCTTACCTCACATTCTTTTCTCATACCACAACCATAATATCTGGTCTTCACCATTTTCCAAATGTATAACCAAATTAGATGGATACCTTCTTGTCTTTAGAATACTTATCTTCTTTCTTGAATTTTAATTTCACAAGGTTTAGTCTAAATGATTTATATCTTTATTTGCCAAATGCCATATGAAAGTTAACAAAAGAACTATGAATAAAAAAAGAAAACTTTCTTTAATGTCTTTGTTTCCTATGGTTTTCTTCCCATTCCTCCCATTTTTAGTTCTGCTGGAGGACAAATCATTCAAGAACTGCCCTCTTCCCCATTCTTACTTGTCATTTTTGAGTCTGTACAAGCCTAGAGGGCACATTCACTTTCTTTCCTGCTGGTGCAATGATCTGATGAAAGGAAGGAAAAACAAACTCAATGACATCGAGTTTCAGGTTCCTAACAACATCAGGAAAGCAGATGTATCTGAAACCAGTTGGGATGGAGTAGGTGAGATAGAGGTGGTACTTCCCTGGAAAAATAGCTCAAAGTTTGTCTCCTCCAGACAAATATTCGTCCATTCAAAATTAGGCTATATATTCCCAGGTATTGGAAATAAGTTGTGAACAAATGTAAAATAACCCCCAACTACCTGGAGTTTATATTCTACTCAGACATTCAGGATCATGGTGATCCTGATGAATACCTTAGAGATGTATATAAATTAACTAACCCCAGAGAAATTAATGAACAAAACCAGAAACTTTCACCAATTTACAAAGGTAGATACTTGCTTCTTAGAAGAAAAGTAATTGTCCCAGAATGATCTGTAGTCTGTAGTCAAGCTACTTGAAGAAGCCAAATCCTAATCAGAAAGTTATATCTTTTTTTTTTTTTTTTTGGCAACATTGGGGTTTGAACTCAGGGCCTCATACTTATTAGGTAGACACTCTTACCATTTGAGCCACTCCACCAGTCCTTTTTGATGATGGTTTTTTTCAAGATAGTACCTCTCAAACTATTTGCCTGGGCTGGCTTCAAATCTCAGTCTTCCTGAGCTCCACCTCCTGAGTAGTTAGGATTATAAGCGTGAGCCAGTGGCACCAGGTTTACATTAATTTTTACTTACTTAAGTATTGTAGCATATTTATTTACAATGAAAATAATGCAAAAATGTAGATTTTGTCCGACAATCATCTCATTTCCTCCAAAGAGAATCAAATCTAACTATGGTGAGGACCAACTCAAAACAAAGGAAACTAATTAGGTGAACTAGAAATTTGTAGCATTAAACTTGACCAGACTCAAGCTCATCTCTTCCATACTAGTCCTGCCTGTAGGACTCCAATAATCAACGTGTAATGACCCACACTCGCTCTGCCCTGGATGGAGGTTGGAGGACTACTGTCAACATTTCCTCTATAAAGCTTCTATTGAGCACATCAGCATTTCTGAAGGAAGAACATGTCAGTCACACCACAGTCCAGTCATATAAGCCTGGGAGCCATTAGGTCTCTCTCTCTCTTTTTTTTTTTTGTTATTGTTAGTTATCTTACAATTGTTGTACTGGAGGTACATGGTGAGATTTACAAAAGTTCTTACAATATATCATAGTTTAACTCACCCCATCCATCATTCTGCTTATTCTGCCCTCCCCTCTTTCCTTGAATAGTTTCAAGAGGTCTCATTTTTCCTTTTTTATATAGTGGTCAGACAGTATGCAGTACACAATATTTCCACCATATTCACCATCCCATTCCCTTTCTTTATATCCCCCCTCTTCCTACTGGAACCAACCCCCAGACAGGACCTGTTTTACCTCCTGATCTCCTTTTTCAAAAAGACATTTTTGTTTGTATAGCACAGCTATACAGGGAGTTTATTATTTTTCTAATTTTTTTCCATAAAAATGAACAGTCTTTAATTTTTTAACAGAAGAAGTGGGTTAGGAAGTCAAAGTTAGTGTGAATGCATCATGCTACAGTATTGTGGAGTCTTGGATATGGTAGGCCTCTGAATTTTTTTTTTATTCTTTTATTCACATGTGCATACATTGTTTGGGTCATTTCTCCCCCCTGCTCCCCTCCCCCATCCTCTCGCCTGTACCCACCTCAGTTCCAGGCAGGTCCTGTTCTGCCTTTATCACTAGTTTTGTTGAAGAAAAGAGACAAGCCTAATAAGGAACACAAAACATTTTTGCTAGTTGAGTTGAGGATAGCTATACAGAAATATTCTTAGCATTGCTTTTGTGTACACATATTATGACCCATATTGATTCATCTCTAACTGATCTTTTCCCTGGTTACTGATCCCCTTCTCATGATAACTTCTGTTGCTTTAAGGTTTCTGTATTAGCTCCTCTGGAGTGGGGACATCAAATGCTTTCATGTTTTGGGTTTTCTAGCCATTAGGTCTCTTGAAGGAAGCTTTGCCTAATATTGCTCTCATAATCATAGACAGATTGAAAGAAGAAATGCTCAGAGCACAAATTTATCTCCTTTATCTCTGGACAAGTCCTCCCATCCTCTATGAAAATGGTATAAGCTTAGTCACTAAACTTAACTGGGAATCCGTTTTCTCATCTTCAAAGGAGCAGGTTAGACTGTACAATGACAGTGTTTCTCCAGTTTTAGGGTCAGAGTAAAGTGACATTAATAGTATAGTTCACCTGGGAGAGGAATTTACTCATTCTGAACCAGTGCCTTGTCTAGGGTATTCACAAAAATTATTGGAAACCAAGGTCATGACCAGGAAATGGGTTCTGAGTACCTACTTCAAAGAATGAAAAAGAGAATCAAGTCAAGAATTGAAGCAAGAGGAAAGGAAGGCCTGTTTAGAGCTAAGATGGAATATAGTCAGGATAAACCAACTTTTTTTCTTCTTTAATCATTGGTTTTCAAACCATTCATACTCAGTGCCTCTTTCCTATAACATAAATTTTTGTTTTATGTTATGATAAAGAATCACAATAGCTATAAATGGAGATTGAGTAATACAGATGGGCTAAATGGTGAATCTCATACTACAAGCTGCTCTGTGATGTCATTTTCCAAGATGGCTACCAACTTCCTGAAACAAGCTATACTCTCCTTCAACTTAACGGTGATAACATTCAAGAAAAAGTCAATGTATGTTAAAATCATGCTATGTATTTAAATATTAAAGTGAAGTTCTGTTCTAGACCTAGTTAAATATAAATGTTTTTTTTTGCAGTTGTTTCAGGGGATTCTATGAAACCTCCTCATTATGCAAAATTATCTAAAATCCTCGGTTAGCATCCTTGTGATCATCAGTAATGCTCCTCGAAGTTTTCAAACTGTGTCAGAAAACACAGTGCATCTTCCATCTCCTGTCCTATGTCTCTAGTCAGTACTGTTAAGACTCTATGGGGTGGTGTAATGTAGATGCTTAACTTAAAGGAACATTGAAAGCCTGAGTACTCCCGAGATGAAATATTGTGATTTTTGTTATGTTTGAGGATGACTTCCCTTCACCAGTTTTCAACCTTTAGTTATTTCTACTGCTGCCTAAACTTTTCAGGGAAAGAGTATGCAATTTGTTCCCAAGATCAAACCTAGGTAGGCTTCATTTGAACAAAACAAGTTTAAAAATCCCATTTGCTCTACTTTGCTTCTCCTAGCTTCCCGGGCTACTCCAAGCCACCCAGAATTTCTCCCCAAGTGGCCAAACCACACTTCCAACTTACTTATCATTTGACCCATGAGCTTAGGTTCCCAGTTTCCTAAAGCTGACATTCTGAGTCTATACACATGGATTTTTGTGTCATAAAAGTAAACAGAATTTTAATTTTTATCATAAAATATTTTTCACAAAAATTTTTACCATATTACATGGTTTGTTTGAGGGCCTAGCACTCAAGTCTGTATGTGTGGAAGGGTAGGAACGTCTCCCTGTGTGCATATCTGGGTACATGTTTGCTCTGCCATATATTTATATGTTATAAAGATAATTTATTATTTTGCCAAGGAATTAATCAATATGGGACATATTTTCATATGTTTTCAAATTTTGTCAGCTAATTCAATATGGAAATTTAAAGGGAAATGGAAGAGAGAAAAAGTGATTAAAAGTGTCATCAAATTACTAGGCCCTCTCTTGCTTCTAGGAAAATCTCTTTTCTGATCTTCTTATATAACTCATACCAAGTACTGTGATATTTTAATATGCACAAGACAACCCAATGGAATCACAGCACTGTACATTTCAAGACAATAGCATCAGATAAAGAAAAATGTTGAAAATACTAACTAATGATTGAAAGAGCAGGTGATATTTTGGGATTTCTTAGGGTTTTAAGCAGAAAACCAGGTGTTACAAGGAAGTGATAATTTGAATATTTGATATATCTTGGCATCTGTCTGCAAGAATCAGACCCAAGAGATGGGTTTTGCCCAATAGAGATAATGCTAAATCTTGCTAATACAGCACTCACCAGTGGAAGTTGTCATTTTAATATTGTCAAGCAATGGATAGACTTTGTTATCAGGATAGTAGTTCCTAGCATCTCGAAAAGTCCTAAATGTCTCCTTGTATGTGGAAGGCTGGAAGGCTGTCATGTGACATTTATCTAGGACTAAGGGAGACCCCACCCTTTGAATTTTTAACAGGAGCCTTGTCACACTCACAAATAGCTCAGTGCTCTGACATCCTATAACAATCCCTGGTCATTATTGCCTCAAGTCATGGTCTCTGCCCACCATTGTCTTTTACCCCTCAATAGCCAGTGTCTTGTGGAATATTCTGTGTGCATTAGATACATAATTCATGTTTTTCACTGACTCACGGTCATTCCCACATGAAAGAAGTTAAAGAACTTCAGTAAGACCTCATGATAATAGCTGAAAACTTCCTAAATGTTAAGCGCCCATTTTGGGTGCATTTGCTAATTATAATTCAAATTAAGCTGGTCATATTTAGAAAAGCTACCATTTCTGATGGCTTTTTTGAAACCTTTTCAGAGCTTTTCTGTCATATAAATAGAACCTACTTCTAAAAAACTTAATCATTAAAGAACATGAAATTCCCACCCACAAGTTCAACTCACATTCTCTTCTGGCCAATAAAATTCCCTTGTTTTGAGTGATTATTTTCCTTCTCTCTCCTGAATCACAGAATGCTATTCCAGAAGCCAAAATCCTTTGCTTTTTAATTCTTAAAAAAATATTCTCTAGAGAGAGAGATGTGGCTTATTTTAGCCCTAGATAATCATCCCCATGTCTCAAAGATTCATTGGGCAAACACTGTCATCACTGTTTCTACAACAAAACATTCTTTCCAAAGAACTATCAAATAAATAAATAAATCATAGGATTTCTGCACACTCATAGAGTTAACCTGCCAAGTTCTCAAATAGTTAAGTTGAACAGTTTACTTAGAAAGGCTGACAAATTTGCTTCACTTCAAAATATCATTAACACCAATAACACATTTGCCCAAGCCTATTTCTAAGTTGTAAAAAAAGATTGCTACAGATTAAGACCCTTGATATAATGCTATAGGCTCCTAACAATGGTATCTTTTATAGTGAAGAGCAACTGCAGACACAAATTGCCCTCTTTCCTGCACCTTTTTCACAAAAATCAATATTAAAGTAGTAGCAGCCTTAACTCTCCCATACACTGTATAAGAAAAAACCACAGCTGTGCTTAGGACAGTTTAGGTCAATAAAGAATCAATATTGTGGTTGAAGCTGTAGAAAGATAAAAGACTTAGAACTCTCTACACAGGGGCCTATTGTTTTCTCTCTCTTCTATAAAGCCGCAAAAGAACATCACTGGTGTGTATGTGCTGGGGATGGGGGTGAGGACAGCTTTTTCTTTTCTTTTTTAACGTTGATATGCCTTAAGTGTTGGTGAAAAGTAAAGGAAGCACATTACAAGAAAGAAAGAGGATTGCAAACACTGTTTCTTCTCTTAAATATTTTGGTCTCATCTCTGAATAATCTTGTAGCAGGGCTGAGAGCTGGGTAGAGAGGAGTTTTTTACAAAATCCACTCATGGTAAATATGAGGTCAAGTGGTATAGAAGCAGATAGCCTAGATTAAAATCTTGGCTACATGTGTGCTTTTAGGCAAGTTACTTGTTTGTTTTTTTAAGAGGCTCGGTTTCCTCATCTACAATGAAAAAGAAGGTATTATTAGCTAACTTACAGAATTTGGAATGTCCTTTATAGGACTCACCAATGTCCTAGCATATGAGTGACTAAACTTTTCAGCCTTCTTGCAAATAGACTAGGCAACATGACTGCTCCTAACCAATGAGCTGGGAGAGGAAGTGACACATTTTACTTTCAAGCTGATGCAATGAATGTCTCTTTCCCTGCTCCAGAGAACTTACTAAACGCACCCTGTGGAGGGGTGGAACTCCTGTCTGATTCACCACAAAGAGGACAGATGTCTTGGAGAATCACTCAGATCTGTATTTTTTGATATAACTAAGTAAACAATTTATTGTGTTATGCCATTGAAATTTGGGGATCGTTGTTTTGTTGTTCCCACCGTATCACAATGTAATGACTATTAGCTATATGGACTGACATAGAAAATGTGAAAGTTTCCATCACAAAACCCAATACTAATACTTGATTAATGTTTTTAGACAAAAGCTCCATTCAAGGTGGGCGGGCAGTTTAACAAAAGTGATAAAATAAAAAACACAGTACATTCGGGGATTCTGAGAGTAGAGAATTCTTAGGAAACAATCATAATATCCATGAGCAATGAAAGTCAACTTTTAAAATACCCAAATTAGGATTCCTAAAAGATTGCTATGTAGAACATCAGTCCTGTAAAATGCAGAAACAGTGTTATTTGGTTTAAGAAGTTCAGAAAATGCTGCCTACTTAAATCTCCCACTTGAATATTCTTAATGTACATTAAATTACTAAAGGCTCTGAGAAGTAATACAATAGAAAAATCTGATAAACATTTTTTCTTCCAGTACTACTTTTCAAGCTTATTTGACCACAGAATGCTTTTTCCATGTAATGCCAATTAACTTCTTGCAGAACACATTGTTAGTTAGCCTCAAAGAGCTTATTAGCTAGGTTGTTAGTAAATTGTTCAGCTATACTTAGCACTAATATTCGTTATGGATTAGGTTCAGCTGTACATAACGAGAAACCTATATAACAGTGGCTTTAATAAAACAAATAATTGTACTTGGAGTCTTATTATATGAAGTATTCTCATAAGCTTTACATGTATCTATCCACTTAATCCTCATAATATCCTCTCCTGTAATAAGAGATCTGAAGATTGAAGAGATCCAATACTAATGCAGTAACTCAGTGCTGTAAGTCCCTGCATTTCTGTTGTTCAAACTTTCTCTTATGTTTAATTGCAAGATGGCTGGCCATATAGTTTCAGACCTCAAGGGAAATGAAGGCATGTCCAAAGTATAAAGTTAATATCTCTTTAGGGTTTGCCTCTTTTTCCCATAACACTCATCTAAAAATATGTATTTGTACCTCTTGGTCAAAATTACATCATACAGTTACATATAACAGCAAAAGTGTCTAGAAATACAGATTTGTATTCTTACTACCAAATGGTGTTCTAAAGAAGGAAGAAAGAAAGAATAACATGTAGGCAACAAGTAGTTTTGGCCACAGACCTACCATACTTTCAGATTTTTTTTCAGTACTGGGGTTTGAATTCAGGGCCTTGAGTTTCCTAGGTATGAGTCCTATCGCTTAAGCCATGCCCCCAGTTCTTTCTTACTTTAGTTACTTTTTCAGGAAAGTTCTGATGTTTTGTCTTGGACTGACCTCAGACCGAAATCCTCCTACCTATGCATCCTGCATAACTGAGAATCCAGACATGCACCGCCATGTCCAGCCCTATATAATCAGACTTCATCTCTGTTTTTAGTTGGTATCAATACCATACCTCATATTTATATATATGTGAGTGAAGTACAGATGTGATAGAAATTTGGAAATAATATAGTAAGTACAACTAAAATTAAAAATAAAAAAAAGAATAATTATTTAGGTTGAGTCCAAAGGACATTTAACTTTTCCTCAGAGCCATCCCACAGGAGAGGTCAAACTGTACACTGAAGAATGATGTACTCCTAGATGGTGAGTTCCATCTGTAATCTTAGTTCCTTCAGCTTTAAAGTTGACTGTGAAGTGGGGATATTACATAAGTTCATTCATGTAAAACCCCTTAAACAGTCTGGTCTAGTGAGTGTTCATAAAGTTTAGCTAGCTTTTCTTTCCACATTGGCTTTTAATGACTTGCAAAGTGGCTGCCTATTCAGTCATCATGGAATCTAATTTAAGAACATGATATAGGTCCCACACATAGGAAATAGCATCCATCATTTCCGAGGGGAAAAATTCCTAATAAACCCAGAGATTGTCTTGCAAAACTGGGGAACCAGACTAACCTGTGTGGACATATTGGCAGATATTAGAGTGGGAATTGGAAGTAGGGAGATTAGAATATCCTTTCTTCTTCTCTAGTAAGTGTAGGGGACCTCCAGCATACCTCCATCCCCATGAGATATCAGTGACATCGTCGGAATCATAGGACTTTGACCTATGAAGTTTCTGGTCAGGACTGTTTTTCCTTTTTGCCCTGGAAGCATACTTCCTAAATCATGTGTAAATCTTGAAGCATGCCACATGCTTTTCCTATTCAATATCCAAACCTTAGGGCAGAACTCTTTCAGTGTTTGTACATTTTCTCCCTTAAGATTAAAAGATGCAAAAATGTTCCCTGAAACTTTCACTCTACAAGCTATAAACACTAAGGAATATCCTTCGCCAATATGTTATTGTTTCAGCATGACTAATCAGGGAAAATTGCAACATATTGTTTAGTTTTCTAATTAGACAGAGTTATTAATTCTCAACCAAAGGTTCACTGCTCTAGCCCCTGCTCATCTAAGTACTCTCTTCTCTCACCTTCTCTAACTTCTAAGAGAAGTTGAGCTCACTGACACCTAGGAAGAGAGCAGGTGTCATTCATTCTGCACATCCTTTTGTTGCCTTGTGGGCAGTCATCACTCAGCCAGGAGCAAGTACCTCATCTTACTGCTTGCCATTGCCATTTTGGGGACACCTAGGATTCAGAACCATAGCGGGATGAACCTTGTCAATACCCCAGTGAGTTGCATCATGTGTGGAGGATCCATGTCATCCAAACCTGGAAATGTTTGTCTGGGATCAATGTCAAGCAGGCAGGAAATGGGAAAATGAGAAAAGTAGAGCTATCCTGGTCAAAGCAAGAATTGAAGCTTTCCTCAGCTACCACAGACTGTGGGTCTGACAGACTCGGGATTATACCCATGTTGGTTTGTTATCTCATTGGCTGGGCTTTGGCAACTTGCTCTTCAAGTTGTGGCTGTCTAATTTTAAAAATGAGGATAGTATTATTGACTTCGCTGAAGTTTTATGAAGGTTAAAGAGGCCACTGAAGTAAAGGGCTTGACACAATGACAGGAAAGAAATAGCTGTTAAACGTACTTTTCTTTTTCCTTAAAGACCCTTAAAGTGACATAGTGGATAAGGGAAAGATAAAAATTGATAGAAAAAATTTATACTCGTATTTTCTGTTTCAGTCTTATGTCTTAGGCAACCCTCATCAAGTGAGAGAAAAAAAAGAGAGAGCCATGGAGAGAAAGAGAGTAAGCAATGATGTATAATATCAGATTCAATACATTTGTGCCCCCTAAAGAAGAGGTTGTAGCACTAGGAGTATGGGTGCAGCAGGGGAGCTGTCTCCCCTCTTTCTGAAGCTCCATTTCCATTCTTTGAGACACATCCAGGTCCAGTGAGGCGGAGGTACACTTCACCTCCTTTCAGGTTACAAGTCTTCCTCTGGTCATGCTCTTGTCAGTCTACAGACTGACTGCTCTGTCCACCACCCCCACCTTGTTCCCAGGCAGATCTTGCACCAACACTGTCAACCGGCCTGGGAAAAACTAAACATCAAAGTCTTCTATTTGGATTTTCCTTCATCTCCAACTGACTGTGTCCCAAACTCAATTTCCTCTTTCCTCTTTTTCAATTAATTACAGTTGCCCAGAGCTGGGGAGATAGGAGGAGATACTAGAGGCATACATCTGTCATCATTTATCTGGTAGTGAATAGGGTATGCTGGCATTCAGGTCCCTAATATAGCCTGTTGGACTCAAATAATTCTAGACATATTTGATTTTTGTAAAAGACAGAAACAATACACAATGAGCCTTTACATAGACCACCCAAGGGGGCATTTAGAGAGAATTTCCAGTCTATTCATGATCTGTAATTCCCAGCCCCAAAAGTTTCCATGTTATAGCAGAATACCTAGGGACTCCATATGTTATGGGAACACAGCAGAACCAAAATGAGCTGAAAGAAGAATGCATTAGATTCAAACATGGGATGAAACAGTACCCAAAGAGCCCCTGTTCCATTGTCTGTACCTGGGACCCTGGGACAACAGAGCCATCTCAGCCCCATTCAAGTGTGACATTTCTTTTGAATATGACAGTGGTGACGACCTTGTCATTAACTGATGCTATGAGCAACATTTCAGCTTTCATAATTCAGTTAATTTTCAAGCCACTGGTTACTGAACCCCCAGTATAATTTTCATATAATTAAACCACATGCACACACACACACACACACATGCAGGTTCTCACACACATACAAAACGTTCACAAAAATGAAAACAGCAGAGAAAAACCAAACTCAAAACCCACAAAAGCAAGAAGCAAGATCCAAATCTATTTTTCAGTTTCCTTTTATTGTAGGCATAGGCATGTGAAAGGGAAGTGAGCAAATGTCAGTTGGGGCGAGAGAGTGTGGGGACGTGGAAGAGTTCATTTTTCTAGCCCTGTTAGTAATTTGCACAGGCAGACTACAGCTCACATTCTTCCTTTAGTGATCAAGTTCATGTTACTTGGACACAAGAAAAAGTGGGCAAAGGAATTATACCTTTTCAATTTAGATTTGGTTGCACAATTTTATGGAATTTTTGGCTTTAGGATTTCTGCTTTATGGAGTCAAATGTGCAAAGCACAATGAAAGTACATTTTTTATTATCATATTATTGTTGTACTGGGAGTACACTGTGACACTTACAAATGCACTTACAATATATCTTAGTTAAATTCACACCCTCCAACATTCTCCTTTATCTCCCCTTCCCTCCATTCTTAGAATAATTTCAACAGGTCTCATTTTTCCATTTTCATATAGGAATATAGAATATTTCCAGCATATGCACTTTCCTTCACCCTTTCCTTATATCCCCCCCCAAGAAAATTCTCACAAAAAGGCATTTAGGGTATGTCTTCATACCTTAAAATTTTAACAAAAATGCTTCAATGTAATGATTTTTCAAAAACAACTGGTTATTTCATTTCAATTAATGCTGAAAATCAGTATATCAGAGAATTTATGTGTTTCTTTTTAATTGGAACAGATGAAATCTACTGGATGCTTGTCCTCTTGGTATACTCTTCAAGATTTTTAAGTTATATTCACATAAAGGATAATCTAAGATTTGGAAATTTTAGTTGCTTTCCTAATTAGATATGATCTTTTCTCACCTATTTTTCTACAAGTGACTTGTTACATACTTATGTGCCCTTCTCTTTTTGACCTTGTTTAAATAACATTGTAATTTTAGGATATTATGCCTGCTGCTAAGAGAGATACAAATTAATATTAGCCTTATGCTCATACTATGTTTACTAGTGAAAATACATATGAAACTTAGGGATTTGAGATGGTGGAAATAGTAGCCAGACTGCAAATCTCTTGAAATTGGTTTTATTTCCTGTCTTTATTCCTCTTTCTTTTTTTTCCCTTTCAGTATCTCTCTTTTTTTATTTCTCACCTCATAGCCTTATTTGCCCTTCATAATTCCCTAGTAACTCTCAGTGGGTACAGAACAAGAAGAAAGTAGGAAATCTTTAAAGACATGTTGTTCTAACATTTTCTGGTCTTACCTCTCTAGTATATAAATAATTTCAACAGAATCTTGTCAGGATTTTCACAAGGAGTCAGTTAAAATCCCATCACTTGGACAAGAGCTCTTTTTAGAAGTGAAGGCAGTCACATGGGCCTTAGCTTTGCACTCTGCTTATATTTCAGATAACCAAATATACAATGTGACAGAGAAGTATAGGTGGCCCAAACTTGGAGAAATTTAGAACATCAACAGTAGTGAAAATTATTTAATGCATACATGTTATTGAAAGAATGACCCACCAATTTGTTAACACTAGCTAACCTTCATCAGTGGATTTCAGTGAACTTAATTCTTTTTTTTGTATTTAGCAATGCTGGGGTTTGAACTCAGGGTCTCCTGCTTGCTAGGCAGGTGCTTTACCACTTGAGCCACTCCTTCAGTTCAAGTGAACTTAATTCTTTTTCTGATACTGTTCAAAGCATTTTATCTCTTCAGAATAAGTATGAAAGTAGGTATTTCTTTTCCCTAACTTTATTTTATTTAACATATTATGCATTTACCAGATTCTGGACACTGAGACTAACACAGAGAAAAATGAGTATGCTCTGGAGAAAAATCTGAGGGGATCAATAGCTGGGGATCCTTATCCCACCCACCACTCAGCAGCTCTTTTGCATTCCTGTCACTGTTGTTCTACATTGTTTTACAAAGACTTGAGGCTTCAAAATGATGTCCTTGCAAATACAAAACATAAAACAAATAAATGAAAAAGAACTGAATCAAAGAAGGCTGTCCCTCTTACAATTGTCAGATATCTGAATGTTTCCTATAGCAAAGCTTGCTCCCCAGCTGGGCATTCTCAGCTCAGAGGTTGGGGCCTCCACAAATTCTCCTGACAGATGAGCCCACCCTCTAATGGATCTCAATATCAGAAAGACTTGTGTGATATCCATCTCCTATCCTCTCTCCTGAGTTTCTTCACATCACTCTTAGTTAGAGCCCAGCTTTTAGGTGAGATAATTCTCCCCTCGGCTTGTAGTCCCATTCCTTCCTGATTTTAGTAGATGACTATCAGGTGCCCCCAATCTCTGCTTAGCCAAGCTCTACACATTTAGCTCTTTTAATCTTTCTTCATAAATAAGTTTCTCAAGTCCCTTAATCATTCTTGACAGGTGATTAACCAATATTTACCATCAGAACGTGAGATTGTTGTCTTTGAGAGCATATCAATATAAATTATTCAAAATACATTATTAGTACTGAGTACTGAGAGACACAGAAGAGAGAGGAGAGAGAGAAGGAGGAGAGAAGACAGGGAGAGAGGGAGAGAGGAGAAAGAGAGAGAGAGAGAAAGAGAGAGAGAGAGAGAGAGAGAGAGAGAGAGCACCCTTGGACAAGAATTCCAGAACCTTAAGTGCAAATACACAAATGATTGCCATTCTAGTAAGAACTTTGAGCAGACTCAAGAAAAGTATCTTTCTACTCCACGGAAAGTAAATGCTATTTCTAAAAGGATGGCTGACCATTTAATACTTCATGTAGTAGTTAAGTCAAGGAACTTTTAAAAACAGTTTTACTACAACTCTGTTAAGGAATGAATAAGTTCTAATAATAAAAACAGCCTATATTCCCAGGGAGAGAAAGGGAATAGTGGAGCTTGCCTCATTTTCGTTCTTGGCAGGAGTACTTGCAAAGGAGGTAGAGGCAAGAAATAAAAGAACACTGTACTTTCTGTTTAGCATTGCATATAAACTTCCCAACATAGCCTAAGAATTTTCAAAAATTTTCTGATCTTTTTATAGCCTGACATCATATTCCTCGACAGTGACATCATGGTTTTTAAGGATAGGAACCCAGTGGCGCTCATTTCTTACAAGATTCCCAACACATCAAAATTTGGCATTTGATGCTTTTTCTTAATAACTTTAAATATCCAAAGTTTTCTTTGGGTTTTGAACCCAAAGATGCAGATAAATTTCTATGTGTTTACAAACTGTGAGGCCAACCCTGTGAATAGCACCTTATAAAAGAGGCTTGGCAGGCTGGGTGGCTGGACTGGAGGCCAGTTAGAGCGTTAGAAAAGAGACAAAACAGTCTGGGTTCAAGCAATAATGCTTTCTTTTTCTTTTTTTCTCCAGGTCCAGTAATTTTCACCTCCTTCCCCATCCCCCTTGGGTCTGCTCTAGCTGATTATTTTTCACCACAAGTTCAAAAAAGGAAAAAAGAAATATCCACACTTCTTCATGATTCATCAGGAGGAGTTCATGCTACCTGACCAACTCCCCAGAGCCAAGCATGGCCCCTTATTTCTAGGACACCATCAAGGCAAAATGGAGAATGTTTATGTCACGGTCTCAGGCAGGTGGACTCTATGCCACTCTCCAACCTTACTTCAAAAGAGACAAATAAGGCAGACACTGCAGCTTTTCTCCCCCCTCAGGGATCTGCTACAGCTGACCTTCAGACTGCTCATGGTAAACAATCCATCTACCGTTTTTGTTTTTAAATCCATCATGGACCTCTGTGTCCTACTCAATGACCGATGCACAGTCTTACCACAAGCAGAGCACTATAGTGTTGGGCATCTGAGTGGCCTATCTCATCTTCAATGGGAAGGCAGGATCATGCCCTTGGATGTGGTGGCAATGTCACTCGTCACTTACTTTTAATTGCTTTCCCACAGAGTATTACTGAACAATTTGAAACTTGTGCCTGTTCACTACACTCTGAATAACACTGTCCTAAAGTAAAGGTCTCTGAACTAAGCCTATGGGCAAAATCCCACCCAATATCTGTATTCACAAATAAAATTTTGTGAGAACAAGTATGAATTGCCTATGGTTGCTCCCGTGTGGTCACAAGCCTAAAGGTTTACTGTCTGGCCCTTTGAGAAACAATCTGTGCACTCCAGTTGAACTATAGCACTCCATGTGACAAAAAATGGGGTAAATTTCAGCAAGTGTACACCACCTATCCTCATACTGTCTCCTCCCCTTCAAAGGAGAGAAGAGGGCTGATGTTTCTTACCAGCTGCTTGGACAATTATTTCCAGAAAGGAAGATATAAGACGTTTGCTTAGAACCTCAGTGCACAAGACTAAAGAGGATTTACAACTCAATTATCAAGAAGAAAACTTTCTTGGCCCTTCTCCATATGTGTGTATGCTCATGTGCGTCTGCATATGCACACTTACCTGAATGTACAAGACCATTCCAAGACTGAACCGAAGCACTACAAACACACTGTGAGAATAACCAGCCAGGACCCGTGAACTCTGTTCATAAAGAAGCCCCTTTGTTAAAGAAAACCACTCAGGAAGAGGGCAGGAAGGGGAGGAGAAGAGGTGAGCCCTGCCTTGAAGAGGTCTACAGCATTTCAATCAGAAACAGCTGTGGCCAGTTTAATACTATCGCAGGACTCATATAGATGTGACATCACGCAGAACTGAAGCTTGGCCAAGGAGTTTTACTGGCAATATACCTTAGACTCTGAGGATTTGGTTACAAGTTTGTACGTGGCATATGTTTTTTGAATGAATTCACAACTGGGAACCAACACAGTATCGTTTCCTCTTCTAGTAACAGAGAGCTGAAAACAGGGTGGTGGGGGTTTTTTTAACCTTAGAATTAAAATCTTTATTAATTTTAAGCTAAAGGGAAGTAAATGAGTTTGTCATCATCTCAGTTCATTACATGTCTAACTAGAAAGATTTTCACAATCAGGCCAGTATCCTGGCCAAGTAGGAGGAACTGGGAGACATTTTATATTCTAATTTCAAACTACAGGGTATCCCAGGTGTACTGTATAGGATTTCCTGTAATTTACCAGCAAAATAAGCAGTCTACAGGAATATGTTTGCCATACTGTACATTTGTATTAATTACCCAGCAGGATAAAATGATTTCTTTGTGATAGAGAAAGATGTGGATCTACAGGAAAATCATTAAACCAAACCAGGGGAAACAGACACTTTTCTGTTGTTAAGCAGTTTGGCTGGATCCAGGCTTGGAGTCTGGGAATATTTAATTGGTAGAATTTTTCTCATACTCACTCAATTTTCTTCTGGAAAAGAGAACAGTCTCTTCAGTGGAAACTAGCAACCAAACCTGAAAAGTCCTTGCTGGCTACTCTCAGGATAACCAGTGAAGAGGACGCATAGTGTCTTCCCTTAAGCTACATGACCTGTTAAAAATAATTCAGTGATATAAAAATTATAGCAAGAATGCAAAGGAATAAATGCAAAGTGGAAAAGACAATATGTACCAGAAAAGTTCAGAGTTAGAGAAGGCGTAGAAAGCTACAGAGACAGGAGGAGCCTTTATGGAGAGAACAGAGTTTGGATGGGGTCTCAGAGGAGGAGGATAACTTAGGTCTCCAGGGTGAGAATTCCAAGCAGTGAGGCACACAGGGAAAGAGGGCTGTGAGATGAGGAGCTGGGGGGAGGGGGTTTCAAGAGCTAATGTGTGGTCAGAGAGGACTCAGTGAAACTTCAATGAGAGGATATCAAAAGGAATGGAGGGCAAGGAGACCAGGAAACCAACAGCTGTTGAGCGTGTCGTGTACCAGTGTTCTGTGAGCTAATTTAATCATGGAAACTTTTTGATACCTCTTATGTAAGAAATCTAAAATAGTGAAATGCAGAGAATGAGAGAATAGAATGGTAACTGTCAGAGGCAAAAGGGATAGGGATATATTAGCTAAAAGATACAAAGTTTCAATTATACAAGATGAATAAGTCTTAGAGATGTACCATACAGCACAGCATCTGTAGTTAACAAAACTACAGTCAACTGCGTAAAAATGTACTAAAGGGGGTAGACCTTATTTTTTGTGTTCTTAATACACACACACACACACACACACACACACAATTATAACCAAAGAATCCAGAAAGACGTTTTGGGGGATAATGGCATAGATAGTTGTGATGGTTTCCTAGGAGTATACTTATCTTCACACTCATTCAGTTGTATATTAAATATATACAGCTTTTCTTATATGCCAAGTATACCACAATAATGTGTATAAATATACACATGCACATATGTTCACTTCAACATGTACTTTTATGTTATCTTAAGCGTTTACAACCCTAACTGCCCATCAGAAGCATGCCTGGACTATAAAAGTCTAATAAATATTCTATAACCTATCCCATGAGACTCTGATACAGAAGCTCTGGGTAGGGGCTGGAAGGTTCTCCAGAGGCACTTCTGAAGCTCAGGCAGTGTGATTTCACCAGGAAGTTTCCAGCTCTTCTCCCTTCCCCCAGAACTCTTTGGATCATTCCTGAGGGAATCTGGTTGCCATCTTACAAGTGCCCTTCTCAACTTTTCACATGTTCTTGAGATGCTAGAACTTCCACTGACCACACAAGAAAGAAGTTTCTGTCCTCTGTTGTGAAATCAAATGGTTCCTTAACCTAGGTTTGTTGGAAAGCAGGGATGATGGCATCTGTGCTTCTATTTGAAATCCCAGGAAAGCAGAATGAGAGAAAAGGAGAAAAAGAAGGGAACCAGTGCATTACTGAACTGATACCTTCTGGGTCTCAAATGTCATTGCTTACTGCACACGGTAGACTTTATTCTGAAAGATTGCTGGATAAGGCTGCATCTCATAATACTTGGTTACTGGAAAGCAAGGATAAGGTTTATCTGCAAACTCCGGGGGTTATTAGCTTCCCCTCACTTTGGAGTTGTGCGTGGAGGAGGATTTCTCAGGGGTCCTGCAGCATGGCATACAGGGGCATCAACGGGAAGACACATGTGGGAGAGGAGGGAGCAGGTGCACACCGAATTGTCCATGAATTGGTACTTCTGTGGTCAACAGCTTTGCAAATAAACTGGTCTAATCTGAATTAACATATGAAATGTCTGACCCATATGACAGGACTTTCCCCCAATTTCATGAGGAGGTCACTTTTTATCATTAGGTAGTTGGAAATCAGTGCATTTGTGACATGGAAAGCAACAGTAAGGGAAGAATTAACAATAAAACACTGAGCAGAGTCCCCCAAATCAAAATGCACCTTGCCAGGCCTTTCACTGAGGTTTGTCAGGGATATGTTTTAAGTTAACAAATGTGTTATAGGCAATCATAGTAGCCTTTACTAATTAAATGAGAAATTTTGCCATGGGAATATCAACTGATGTCAAATAACAATAGTACTATGGAATTATGTGTGCCCTGTTTAAGGGGAAGAAGGGCCCAGATTAATGTCAGAATCCTCCCCATTTCAGCACTTTCCTACCTCCTCCACTAGGTAAAAAAAATGTATTATTCAAACTGAGATTGAGCATATTACAAAGATAGCCTTAAAGGATGGTCACAAAACACACGCACATGACAAAAGCTTGCCATCCCCTGAATGTGTATTTATCGCTTGAGCCAGTGGTTCCCAAACTTTAGTATGCATGCAAAACACTTGCAAAAGTTGGTAGAACACAGAAAACAGGCGTTCCTAAGTGTTGCTACTTCTACTCTGGCCCAGGACTGCAGTGGCATAAATTACCCTGAGTCTCATTTTTAGTCAACTGACTGCTAATTTGGAGAATATGAGAATATGTAGAGGTTATTTATTTTTCTGAATAATGTAGGTTTAACTCAACAGTCTCTCTCTCTCTCTCCTTTTAGAGTAAGTGTATTATTAACTGCTACTCCAGGTGTGGTACAGGGACCAGCATCATATACAATGGCTGAGCAATGACCCTAAATGCAAATTTGTATTCCCATCCCTGAACTATTGCATCAGAATCTATATCATGACAAGAATCCCTTGGTAATTAATGTGTACAATGAAGTTTAAAAAGTTCTGTGGTCACCCCATTTTCTTGCCTTAGTAAGATGAGGGACTAGGGCAAAATCAGGAAGATCCCATGATATTTCTGATCAGCCTGAACTCCAGGACAGAAGAATTCATAAAAATTGAATCAAATCTAAACTGACCTCAGAGAATTCCAGTGTAGTTTTTCCTCTTTTTTAAATTCAATAATTTCTTACTAATTAATTATTTATTTATAGTTTTTGGTGGTTCTCAGGACTTCACTCTTGTAAAGCAGATGCTCTAGTGCTTGAGCCACACCTCCAGCCTGAAATAATTATTTTAAATACTAATAATTCAATAAAAACCCTATCAATATTTTCTTGCCTCCTGTCTCAAAATCCAGTGGGCTCTGGATTAGTAAGGTCTGAGTTAAAGATCAAGTTTTATCTCTATCACATATATTAAGTGAAGATAACAACAGTGTTTAAACCAAAGGTTGGTGAATTTCTTCCATAAAAAGCCAGGTAATCAATATGGTTTCGTGAGCCATAAGGTTTCTAGGGCACCTACTACCTTTGCTGTGACTTCATGAAAGTAACCAGGTTTGATTCATGGGCCATGGTCTGCAGACATGTGTTTTAAATTCTGTGAGCCTTAGTACCTCTTGTTGATAAACTAGGCTTCAGAAGACCTACTGGCAGGAGGTGTAATGATTAGCCAAAATAATGCCTGCAGATGTGTCTAGTAGAAGAGTTTAAGGCTGTTATTCCTTTCTTCCTTTCACGTCTCCTAAATTTCAGGTGCAGAGAATTTCTAATTAATTGATGATTTTTTTTGATTACACAAGTTTCAATTTGTTTCCTACACACACACACACACACACACACACACACACACACACACATACACATTCTTTCTCTTTAGAAGCCAATGGTTTCTCTCAGCAGTGGTTTAGAAGTAAATCTAATCAAAAAGAAGAAAATGGACATGGAAAATTTTTAATTACTTATTGCATGTATTCCTGGAGAAAAAGAAGGGAGTGAAAGATCAGAACAAGGTATATCAGAAAGGCCTTTGTTCCCATGAACTTGACTTCCTCTGAGGCCCTAGGCACATAGGCCAACTAGACTTTTTAATCTTGAGATCACCAGCCTTTGAGATATCCAATTGGCTCAGAAGTTAAGAATATACACACACAGGAACGCCTTCACACACTTCCTACCTCAAGTTAGGCTCAGGCCACCTCTTGTACAATAATCAAGAAGCATTTTCTATGCCATCCTGAATATAAGACTTGTCCAGAGAATTTTCACAGGTATGATCTCAGCTTTGTCCTGTGACTTTCTTCCATCCCTCTCACATTAGCAACTCAGCAACCTTCACAGAAAAATCTACTGCATGTGAAATCTGGTCGTGTTTCCTTAACACTCTGCACTCTCATGTCCACAGTTAGCCACAGGAAGCCACTTTAGATTTAATATTCTGGTTTTGAGACACACTGCACCCATACTTGAGCCACCTTTTGGAGATAGAGGTTTATATGCTTCTTTCCAAGGTTATAAAAGAATTAAACCAAAGTCCCACCTCCCTTGCCTTTTCATACACCCAGAGCACTTCTAGAGACATTTTCTAGAGAAAATAGAGCTTAATTTCTTGGAGGTGTTTTGTTGACAAGAAAATGGAAAGCATGTGTCCCTGCTTCGCTTATTGTACTTCCAAGTAATGAAAGTATTTAAGAAGGTACAATTATGATCTTGGCAAGCACCTGGGGCTCTTGGAACTGTTTTTTCACACTGAATAAACACTGCAGATAATCTGTTTACGTTATTCTGTGCTGAAAAGCTATCTACAACAAAAGGCCAAAACCATTCTTTACTTTCCTTTTCTTGAAAGGAAAAAATATATATTGCACTAATAATTTGCTGAAAATGATTTCATTGTCTCCATTTTCACTTTAGCCAGACAGAGACAGGTTTGAGTAAAGAATATGAGTTTCTTGTTTTCTGCCACTTGTAACTGAACAGAGTAGCACATTTTTTTTCAGTTACCTGGAATTCTTTGTAATAATCCCAGGTAAGTGAGATCACTAACCTATCCTGAAAAATTAACTACAACCTTCCTTTGAATAATGAACCCTAAATTCATTCCATCCTTTCAACTTGATTGATTTGAGTAAATGGTGTTCTTAGTTTCATTCAAGCATGGTACAGCCCAGAGAAAGTGACACAATACATTTATTTTTAGGACAAAAATTAAGTGGAAATGGTAACAAGGTACTGAGTTAGGAAACACTACCCAGAAAAATGCCTGTCTCCAACTCAAATGGGTCAAAACCTTTCAATTGTACTGTCACGGTGGAGAATTATCTACCTTCTATAGTAGAATTCAGTGCAAAATCTGGAAAGGTGACACAGAAAGAAAAGAATCAATGGCATGTCCACATGTTTTATAATGTTCTGAGATTCAGAGAGCAAGTTTCACAAAGGAGAGAAAGATAAGCCATAGAATATCACATTTGAGGGACTCTCACTCTTACACAGCAATACATAGTCAATAAGCCACAAATTCAGAACAATTTCTATATTTGTCAAGCTATAACAATAGAAGACCCTATTGCTCTTGTGTTGCAGGAGTTGGGTGTATTCTAAGTACTTTCTGGGTCACAGTGAGACCTTTTTATGTGGTTCATGGTCCATATCCTACTGAGATATGAGAAACAGTGGGTTAATTGGTGAAAGGTCTTGCAGCTTATGAGATGGTTATGCCCTACTGTATTCCAACTCTGTTCACTTTCAGTACATTCAGAAATGGTACAGTGGATGTCCATGAAGAATAGAATTTTGTTCCAAAAACCACCATAGCTTCATCCTCTTCTGCAGTCTTTATCAAACACCCTGAAGGGAAAAACTCTTTATCTTAGCTCTTACGTAAATGTGACTGAACCCTTAATAAGCAACCATCAGAACCTTAAAAGTCTGCCTCTGTTGCCCTCAGGAAATATGGTGTGTTAGTACTGGTATTCTGTTTCTAGAATCCTCAACTAGTAAAAGGAAAAAGAATTGAAATCCTCATGCTCTAGTACATCGAATTTGCAGATATGGGGTGGGATCTTGAAATCTGAGGTCACACCATTGGTCAGTATCTCTACTGATACTGATTTCATGTGATGTCCCCCTACTTCACTCAGCTACCTCCCTTTTTCAATGCTGGGAGCCATTTAGGTCCTGGGGTCCCTAAGTCTCCAACCACTAGGGGGCAAAATCAACCCAACAGTCTCAGTAATTTATACCAGCTGAGCAGCCCCATTTCCTCCAGCCCCATCTGAGGAAATCTCTTTCCAGCAATGTTTTGAATTAAGAAATTACAATAACATTCTCACAGTCCCTTTCAGCTCTGTGGGTTAGCCTCACTGAAGGCCAAAGGAATTCACAGCAGCCCCCAGAACAGCCTGTGGCCTCTCTCTCTAACAGTTTTAAAGACAGAAACCCATGGTCAGAAATGACAGTTTGCTTCTACTCCTCAACTCAACATTTACTGCATCCATGACCATTATCAAAGCAGAGAGAGGTAGAGGACAGTCTATACCTGCTTCCAGTTCTCTTAGGAGTCTGTGAGTTGGGGGCAATCGTTGTCTCTACCTTTCATAGCTCAGAGAACAAAGGCAATCTAAGATTCTATCTGAAGACTCAGGGAGAGGAAGTACTTTTAAGAGAATGTGGAGGCAGAGTATGCTTGCACAGACCATTGGTATGTGCATGTTATACTGCTATATATTGACTAATAAATGCAAGATGACTGAGTGATTCTGTTAGGAATATATTCTTAAGACATCTGCGAGTTATAGAGAGAAGAATTTATTAACCCATCTTACAGATGAGAAGTGAGGCAGAGAAAAAGTGACTCTCCAAGGATCATCTAGTTTTTCAACTGGAATAAGTGAGGCCACTGAACTACTCTCTCCCTAACCACCATGTTCACATTAGGAACATTCTAAATTTTCCTCATATTTGATGTCATATGTACGTATGTGTGTATGTAGTATGAAATTGGGGAGAAAAGCATTTTGGTTTTTCAGAATCAGTGTCAATCCCATATTATAACCCATTTGACTCTATGCTTGAGGATGAATACTGCATTTTTATAAAAGATGCATAGTTTAGTTTCATATGATGTCATCATGTGATATAGGAGAAACCTCTAAATCCACAACTGGGTATAAGAAACATGAACATGGAAAGTCTATTTTTGGAAACCACTGACAAAACTGCATTTGACAATTACCCTCAGTATAGGGATTTTTGGAGCAAGGATTCCAGATTGCATTGCAAATTATATTTATTTACTTCTATTAAGACTAATTGGAGGTGCGGTGCTTGTCGGTAGAGGAGGGAAGTATTTTAAACCAGAGGGAAATGCATTCTGAATATTACTGTTCTCCTCACTATTTTCAACTCCTTCCAGTGCTTGGAGGAAATTCTAAAAAATCAAATAGGCTTTTCTTCCTTAAAATTTTAATGCATATACATACACACACAGAGAAAAAAAAGCCAAAATGGAAAAACCAGCTTTGTCTATCTTCTAGGTATAACTAAGGAACATAAGAATGCTTAAGAGTTTCTCAACCTCCCTTTCACCACCTACTAGAAAACAACATTGAGACAAACAGCATATACAAGGAATTTTGTACCCATGAGGCCACACCAAAGGAGGACATAACCATTTTTGCATGGAATAGGTTTTTCTCTCATAACAATAATTTTTCTCTGACTCAATAATATAGATGTCACAGGGAACAAAAAAAATTACAAAAGTTATAAAAGATCCCAGTCTTTATATTGAAAGCAGAGTAAAAAGGAAAGTGAAGGAAGGAGGAAAAATAAACACTCTTGAATGAGAAGAAAAAGAGCAATAAAAGAGAAGGGTCTAGCAAGGTATGTCATGGGACCTACTCCAATCCTGCATCTTCTGCCACACTTAGCTTCTTCAGCCATAAGCGCACTATATTTCTTCATGGACTCTGCATTGGTACTTTAGATCCTCCCAGGAGTCCCATGGCCTGTCCAAAGAGTGTACCAGTGGCACAGAGAGTATGGCAACTTCACAACATTAAAGGGAAAATGGAGTCTCCTTCCCTGCCATTGTCATTTTTTAAAAGCAGCTATTGATGTCGCTTTAGAGGAGATTCAGAAACCCAATTATACCACATTTCATTCAAGTGTCAGCAATTGGAATAATAGTGCCCGACAGCAAGGGCCCCTGTGTGAAATGATGCTGCCATATTATCTTGCTTTGGCCCAATGTTTTCATAAATTCAGACTTGGAGCACAGCCCAGGGCTGCTTTCTTTCAAGGTCTTTGCCTCCCTCATCCTTTATTTCCCAGTCTTGCTGCTTAGTCCTTGTTTTTTTTTTTCCTTCTGCAGATTGTACCATCTTGCCCTCTCCTCCTCAGCCTTGACTGGCCTGTGGCACAAATGGCTGATCTGTTTCCTGAAGAACATATGCACTGTTGGAATATTTACCACACCCCCTGGGCCAAATGTTTCATGGATTTGGCCCTGAGCAGCCTTTTGGGTTCTGTGATGGGAAGCCACTAAAAACCATGTGACAGCCATGAACTCTCATATTATAGCTGTTTTGTATATTATTGCCATTGTTATTACTGTTGCTTTTCCCTGAGAGTAATGCACACCTCAACGAGCTTTCATTATAATAGGCTTGCTTTGCAGAGTGTTTTCCTACCAAGGGCCTCCCAGTCATCCTTTGTGGTCATAACAGTCAAGCAGACTGTATGCTTACCGACACAGACATTCTAGTAACAGAAGAGGACACCGTTGGATACTACATCTTCCCCACATTTGTGTGCAAAGAGACCTTCAGCTTCTGTGTAGTTAGCCTATGTATCAGAAGATGGCAGCCACCCTTCTGCTGCCTCAGGTGAGAAAATATATGACCTGAAAAGATGGTCTTAAAGGAAGAATATAGCTTTATTGATAACAACTGGATCTTCTTCAGTTGCTGACAGCTCATTTCCTGGTAGATAAAATTTGTCCTTCCGTCCCACCATCTGGGGTACTTGCCATAATATCTGTTCTTCATTCTCCCCTCTCTCTCCTTTAATGTTTATCCACCAATCCTTATTTACTTGTTCCTGGCAATATATTAAATTCCAGTGCAGAGATAAGCCAACTTTCATCCTCGATTAATGATCATTTATTTTCTAGGCTCTCTAATATGTGTTGAGAAATAGAATGCCAACCCTTGTGTCTTTTTTTGGAGTTTACTTTTACCTGAAGATTTCTAGCTTGACTACTCTTTTGGGGACAGATTCTTGGCTAATTACTTTGAATTCACTAAATCCCAGGGTATTACTTCTGCCACATAGCCACAAGTTTTACACCTTCCCAAACTTGATCCAAGTGTCAACTTCTCTCCTGTTCCTACGTTATACTATTTCATTTGGCCCTATAAAAATCATTTAGGATTGAGTGCCATACACTGTATCCTCCAAAATTCATTTTTAAAACCTAATCACCAACATGAAAGCATTAAAATATAGGGGCTTTGGAAAGTGGTTAGATCATGAAAGTGGAGCCCTCACAAATGGAATTATAAAAGACATCTCAACGTGATCCCTGACCCCTTTTACCAAGTGAAAACACAGTGAGACTGCTTTCTGAGATCCAGGAAGTGGTGGGGCTTCACCAGACACTGACTCTGTAAGCACCTTGATCTTGCACTTTCTAGCCTCTAGAGCTGTGATAATAAATTTGTGTTGTTTATTAATGACCTACTCTATGGTGATTTGTTATAGCAGCCTAAATGGGCTGAAGCAATAGGTAAATGAAAATTGACTTTATTTCACAGATGGGAAAATCAGGTATTCCATTTGCTTCAGATAGATATGTCATCTGCCTCTAAGTACAGTGAAACACGTTTAAGTACCTGATATAGCATAGACGCCTTCACTAAGTTGTACCAATGAAGTCTCAGATGGGTGTAGATGTGAACAAACTATGGCCCTCAGGCCAAATCCCATCATTCCAGGGGAAAGTGATGACATGTACAGAATTATCTGGTGTTTAAGGAAGTTCACTATTTTTATAGATGTAGAATAAGTGGAGAAGTAGAGGAAGATGAGATCTGAAAAGTGGTTAGAGCTTAGTTCATACATTCAAGCCTACGACAGTCAGCATACTCCTGTTGTAGTAAATTATTAACAGTGCCCCTGTTTCCTCTTAAAGATATCACAGTTTGTATGATAAATTATATGGTCATGCTACTTACATGTCATTGACTGACTTTTATTTTATAGGTGATAGGAAATCATCAGGAAGGAATCATGATTAAACTTAAATTAGAAAAATAATCCTTTAACATTCAAGTTTTTCTGAGCCTGCTGAATCCTCTCAATGTGCTTCCTCTTCTTCAGAAATGAAATTCCTGATACTTAGCAGACCCAAAATTACTAAAAGACTGTGGCACCTACTGTCCTTTGAAGATCAATTTGACCATATCCCTACATTTTGCCCGAATTGTAAGTGGGAGTATAACACTGAACTTCGGAAAGGTATCATTAGGGGAAAGAGGGAGGTACCCTTACTTAGATCATAAGCATGGCTGTAGTATAGGTAATACAAAAGTTGCATATATCCTAGAGGTGACCTGGGTCTTTGGTGTCATCATTTAGCTGCCCTAAAATGCCTTCCTTTAGATCTCTCTGATGGGGAAGATAAATAAATTTCTATTTTGTTTAGGCAATGTTATTTTGGATGATTCTATCACATGATACTAAACAAATTGTTAACCATGAGTCCTTCACCAAGATTCAGTTATCATCAATCCAGTGGAGAAGTTTAAGAAACTATTTTGGCCTATATCTCAGTATCATCCTCCAATTTAACTTTACCAGGGAGACTCATATTTAGGAAGTTATTGGACCTTCACAAATAAAACCAACAATATTGATTGTCTTTTTGGGACCCTTTTCATTGATCAGAGGTTGGAGAAATACCATGCCTTTTACTTAGAAAGTTCACCTTAGAAACATAGCCCTTGGATTTGATTTTGTGCTTTTTAAATAATTACACTAAAAATTTTTAGTATATTTTAAAGTGTTTTCTGTTGATTGTAGAGTCATAACAATTTTTAAAGGGATCAGGGTGGGTATAGAATACAGGGCAAGGAAGAGGAAGGGAGAAAGAAATTTACTTTTGGAAAAACAGCAACATTCTAAACTAAATGGCTATCAAAAATAAGTGCTATCCTATGGATAGTGTCTCATCCCTATCTATATCACTGGACTTACTCTGTAAAAAGAGCAAAAGCAAGTGTTCCATTCATGTAAGACTTTTGAACCAAGAATACACACACACACACACACACACACACACACACACACACACATTTGATTTAATATATACATATTAAAGTAGCTAAAAGAATAAGTTAATGCAGGCAAGCAGTAAATGTAAAAAACAAAAGTGGATCCAGCAAGATTATATATTAAATAAAAGGCAATGAATAACCACTGAGTGAAATTTTATATGTGCACATTACACCAAACCAGTCAAAGATTCTGACCCCTGGCACTGCTGAAATGATGCAGCCATCTTCTCCATTCTGATGCTTTCAATAAAATCATTCCCATGAGGGCTAGGGAAAAATTCTGTCTCTCAATAAAATGTGAAACTGTTGGTATTATGAAAAAACATACTAATAATTGGATAGTGTTCTGAAGTCACTTTCATAAAGCCTCCCTTTTTGCTTCCCTTCTCAGGTTTTAATATTGCCCAGTGAGTCCATCAGATCACCGGGATTTTGCTGGAAATAGAAAGTTGTAGCATTGATTGGTGCCCTCGTGAGGTGCAGGTCAACAACACTCATATCAACAGGGATAACTTTAGGAATAATGCACTCTGAGTTCTTAAACACAGCCCACCTATAATGAATATGCTGGTCTACAGCCTCTGATAGCAAAAAATGAATAAAGCTGGTGCCTTAGTCCTCTAACAGAGGGGAAATAGGTTCTGAATATTAGAAGCCTTTAGCTAAAGTCACACTGAGCTCAACAAATCGTGGACCTCATGCTAAAGGACCTGAAAGGCTGTTGTGATGGTGAAGTGAGCAGTTCTGGAAATGAAGTCTTGTCAATGCCAATGAAACTACATGAAAATGTGGTATTGGCCCAGAATGTTGAAGGCAAAAGAAGTCTGCAATAGCATCCAGGATGGAATAAAAGTTTGCAGTCACAACAATTAGTACCAGTCGACAAGGTCTTTCAGAAACATGTCAGCAGAGAGAGTCCACATATGGTACCTCTTTTACACCTTTCCAATGTGGGGAGAAGAGTGGGAGGAGGGGGAGAGATGTTGACAGTAAACATTCAAGACAGAGGAGGTGAAGAATATTTTAAAAGCAGATCAGTGAACAGCAAGGCTTTAGTTTCAGATTAAACCAAAGAGAATGAGCATAGTTGATTTTCCCATCCTCACTTTTTTCTGCTTCCCCTTCAAAAGTGGTGTGCCCTACTTACAACTTCTTTACAAAATACAGCACAGACTTCAATCCTTATTCTGTGACTTGATCAAACCACATTAACACATTCTTTGCTTCACTGATTCTTTCTTAATTTTCTACTTCTTCCTTCATACCTTATGGGGTTGACACTTTCATCCCTTGTACTGACCAAGGAAATCATTGAGGACAGTACTAAAAATGAAGTGTTATGGTTCACTCAGTGTCTATCTGGTAAATCAAGTTCAAACAGACATCCATAGGACAACAAAGAGGAGAGCTGCAATGTAATGTGTATACCTGGAGGAGGCCAATCCTACAATGGTGGAGATAATGAAAACAATAGACTGCAGACCAAGAAGACTTGGAAGAATCCCCAGACTGACTTTAGTTCTCATAAGTTCATCTAGCTTCTGGAAAGATAGGCCTTGTTCCCATTTTAGACTCCAAGGAGTATATAATATTTTGGTGTAATATCTAAAAATGCTCTAATTTTTCATATTTTAATGATCAAGATAGCTTCACTACCAGTAATACCACCTAAATAGGTTAAAAGATAAGACTACTGCTTAGAGAAGATTAAGAAAGAGTAGTAATAGAGGTGTTTGCAGGAAAAATTGAAATGATCCATTTGCATCTTTGTTCTTACCCACTCTCCAATATCCAGAACTATAATCAGCTATCTACCCACTTACTAGTGTAAGGGCTAGATGGAGCACTCATTAATTTTCAGAGTTTATAGTGGATGGGAGCCTGTTCATATTTAGGGTATCATGTCATATTATTCCTTTTGTTATTGGGGCCACATGACTCACTTATTCCTCTTCTTTGGGGGTATCAAGGTATTTATCAAAGCTCTGATTTCTAAAATAATAGTGCCTGGAGGCAATGTATCCTTGAGGGAAGGTTTGGTCCAATTTTTCCATTGGTACTAGAGATCTGAAACTACAAGTTGCTGAGTAGGAAGGAAGAGGTGCAGGATTAGCATGGCTTTCCCCTGTTTAAGTACATTCAGTCTTATTGAGGAAAATCAGAACAAGCTCCAACTCCCGAACGAAGACACAAAAGAAGAAGGAATGATTATCATAATTTCTTCTTCTCTTAGTTTTCACTCTTCTTTTTCAAATCTTATACAGCACAATTAAAACAACCAAGGAAGAAAATCATCATTTTTCTTCAAAAGGCTAATTCATTCACATGGGTGACAGAAGTCAAAGTGAAGCAGTGCATTGATAATGCTGAGCAGTGCTCAGAGCACATAACAACAGTTGCCTATTATTGGAGAAGAGAAATGGATACTACCATTGAGGAGGGGGTGAAAGGAAGGGTATTATATAAGCACGGTGGGTTTGCCTCTGGTCACCTCTGTCAGAGAAAACCCAGGCAGAGAGCTATTTGCAAACACAGTCTTAGTACCAAATAGAGTGACTATGTAGGAGAGTCCAGTTACAGCTGCTTCTCAAGAACAAGCTTTTGTGATGGGTCATGGGGGAGCTGCTGAGACCATGAAGGAAAGAGCTTTACCTATGTCTTCCCAGATGACTATTGCCGCTTCTCACACTCAGAGGGCCATGCAGACCTCAGGTTTCTCCTCTGTAAGATAATGCATTTAAACAAAAGTTGTGTTTCTAAAGTTTCATTCTACATAGCAGCATTCTGACAAGATGTTTAGTGAAAAGGAGGCACAAATCTTCCTCCACTTCATAGCAAAGCTTAACAATTTATACAAACCACTGAAACTCTTTGCATTGGTTTCTTTTTCTGTAAATGGATTTGAAAATGAATATTAATTTATTTAAGAGCACTCATCATTAGACTTTCATGACTGAATTGTTGATATTGGTTCCATATCTTGTCTGTGTCCTTGGCAAATGAGAATAAAATGTTCTTTTTTTTTCAGTGAGCAGGATTGAACCCAGGGCCTTACATATACAAGGCACTCAACCACTGCACTATACTCTCTGACCCCCACAAATGCTCTCTTTCTAAGAGAGGTAGGGATCCTGACCTTCAAGGCTTACATTTTTCATTGCTCCTCATCATGAAACCTGGGCTCTGGCACTTAGGGAATATGTAGGCTGGAAGTGGGTCATTTCAGGGGATGGTAATCATCCATGCCATTCCTCATTATAAAATAAAAAAAGGGAGTTTACTCACTTCAAGAAATGTTTGTTCAGTTCCAACTATATTCAAGGCTCTGAGTCAGCTCTGATTATACAATCTTGCATGTTCAAAGCCCTTCAATGATTTTAAACAAAGCCAACAATTATAAGATGCTCAGCGAAATTCTGTGAGGAAGTGGATCTAGTTTTATCAGTGAATCCCAAGTGGGATGGGAGAGAACTTTCCTCAGGTTTGGGCAATGTCAGTCTGTGGCCTAGTCAAGACTGGACTCCAGGTTTCTAGTTCAAATACTCTGTTTTTTCCTCTGCTGTTCCCTATACAAACAACCATCAGAAATCTTTCTGGAATAGGAGAGTCTACATAGTGATGATTTATGTTGAAGGTAAATTCAGGTCAGCCAGCCTCTTCTTTTTATTGCTTTTTTTTAAAAAAATTGTTTCCTAAATGGATCCACTTGGGTAGAAAATAGTTGAACCTTTACCCAAGTTTCATTACTATTTAAGGATCAACACAACTTGGAATGAGAAAGCTTGGGAAAAATAAGAGAGATAATCCACAGATCACCACTTCAGCACTAATACAGGAACTAGACTCCTGTCTCAAAAAAATCACAACCACTCCCCACAAAGAAGCAGAGGGAGGGTCTTCTAATGCCCTGGGTTACAAATAGAAACCCAGACACAGAGACTGTATGGGTGTGTGAAACTGCTGACAAAGCCAATGATAACAGTTTAGACTTCTACCTGCACTCTGTTTAACACAGTGCCAATGTAATTCCTGGAAATGTTTTGCTTTCTCTTTAAAAACACTCTGAGCCTTTAAAAAATGAAAACAAGCCTCTTCCCTCTAGGCAGGTGTACATGCAGCTGACACACACACACAGTCATTTAGCAAGGATGAGAGGGTATGATCCCAAAGGCTTTGCAACCTCCTGCCCAAGGAGAGTTCCCAGCTAGCCTAATCACTCTGGAAACAGCACACCTGAGCATTCCCTTCTCTGCACAAAGGAGGGACAGAGGGCCTGGGAAGCTAGTTCTGTTGGACAAATAGTGGCTGAGGCTGGAACAGCCCTTAGATGCCATCCCATATGATGGACTTAAACAAGCAAGTGGGGGAAATCATCTTCTCAAAGGTTTAAATGTGACTTGGCCACTGCTTTGAAGTAGCTAAGTCAATAGAGACTCTTTTCAAATAATAATAATAATAAAATTTGAAAATTATGATAATTATATGTTCTGTACCCTGGATAGGGACAGTCGAAGTGAGGCATATTTTCTAATGAATTAAGGCTTTCAACTGATCCCTCCCAACTGCAATTGTTATTTCAAAAGAGAATTAATAAATCATGTCCAGCCTGCTCAGAATAAAAATTTGTCTAGAGTTTTCCTGTTGCAACCTGCAAACTCTGATTTACAGCAAGAAAATGTCTCTTAGATTGGCTGACATTGCTGAGTCCAAAACTTGGACAAACTTTTGGGGAGAAGGTTCTAGTTGAAACATCTGGAACTGTTTCTAGCTTTATTGCACACAATATGCAAATAGTCTTTCCCTATGTTCACTTATAGGTCCCTCTACTAAACTCGAAGCAATTAATGCTGACTCCTGGATGCCCAAGGGATTTGGGTCTCCTGTGGTTTACACAGAGCACTTTAGCCATCATGATGAATTAGTGTAAGGCCTGGTAATGCACCTTGGAGTATGTGAGGCCTTTTAAGGCTCTTGGAGGTCAAGTTTGTGGTTGCCTAAAGTATATTTTCCCTTGGCACACCAGAGACTCTGATGGCATACAAGCCTGTATTTCTGTTCTCACAGGTTCCAGGTTCCAAATGTCTAAGTCACCACTCAAATTCTCTGAAAAGCCAGTATTTCAGGCCTATGATAATTCAAGGCAAATATTTACCAAGAAGGCCCTAGCAGGAGAATGTTCCAAGGTTTGTGAGAAAGTAACATTTCCTTTCAAATAAGAGGCACTATTTTCCTTTTGTTCACAGGTGGATGCAAAACGCAAGTCAGGGCATTCCCCTCCTTGGACCTGGGTGGGTACCAGTGGGAAGACCTCTGATCTCCCTTTAAAAGGAAAAGAAGGGAGCAGGAGCACATAGCCTAAAGGACTATGTTATTTGCAGAAGTAGGTGACACAGTGAGATATTAGATTGCGAGCCACAAGGATTGGTTGCTAGCAGTAACTCCACATTAGCTGTTTGGCCTTCCACAACATTTTGAAGCTTTGGGGAATTTTTTGGATATTTATTAACAGTGCTAAAATTAGAGAGCTGCAGGACCATTTTCATTGTCTCTTCCAGAAATTAAGCATAATGGCACTGTTTTCTTCAGCAGTTTATTTTTGCTGGTCTGTGTTGTGTTTGGTGCAGAGAAATGCATTAATGATAAAGATGCAAACATGCTTCACACTGTCCTCTGCAGCTCCTCCATTCTTTCAGTTTCCCTCTTACCAACCTCCTTGCACTTTCCTAGCCATCCTTAATTGAGCAACTGAGAAGAATTATAAAACAGAGGGAGCATTTATCAGTAGTTAGCCACCTAAAAGGATCCAATGAAGTGCTTCAAATTAGCTCATATTCTAAACACTGACACATATGTGTGAAATATATGCATATATGCATATGTGTATATCTATATATACTTATAGATATAAGAGATCATAGTTGAAGTTTAGAAAAAATACACTCTTTTATACCCAACAATCTATACTGAAAATTTATGTGGGCTATACCTGCTCTTCTTCATAAAGTAACACCATTAAATAGTAACTACTTCAACCCAGGGAAATTTACTGGCCTGGGATGAATATCCTATAAGGATGAGGACAGGGTCAATAATTCATGAAAAAGAACGAATGATAATCCACACCCCTGTGGGGAATCACAGTTTTACCACAACACGAAGTGAAAAGAAATAATCCACATATACATGCTGATATCATGGAGCCTTACTTGTCTAGTCAAAAGCAAAACGGACCTTCGAAAACCTCAAGGTAAGCCAAGTCCTTACGGAGAATTCAGGTTAGCACAGGTGAGAGGCAGAGATGGGCACTAGCTTTAATTTATAGCAAAACCAGAAGGGGATGAAAATGAAAAAATATCAATAGACTTCGTATGTTCATAACTTTCTTTTGTTTTGTGAAGTTGATTGATTGAAAACTCCTCTGAGCCATTTAACAAAGCATTACTTACATTTACCTAGGTAAAATACCAAAGAGAACAGCACTTTGATTCTACTAATAACCTCTTACCTTATTAAAGTTGAAATTAAAAAAATAGTCTAGTTATCTCTTTGCCAGGCTTCCAGCTTATTTATGTTTTGCTTTTTTGCTCTGTATAAGTGGGCCCTGAAACTGATGCAAGATGCTTTTCAGTGTATTGATGTAGATGCAGGTTTAGTTGCATGAATAGAAAGCCTAAAGCAACAGCTAAAACTTGTATTTTTCTTCAATGGAAAAGAAATAAATTTATGTAGGTACTGTATCACATTGTGAAGGTGGCATAAAGATGCTACTCTAAGATGTTGCTATGTTATGAATCTGTCCCCTCTAAAATTCAGGTGTTTCTGACTTGATAGTATTACAAGATGTTAGGCCCATAAGGGCTCCTCCCTCATGACTGGGACTAGGTGCCCTTATAAAAGGAGTTTAATGGAGAGAGTTGCTCCCAGCTTGCTTTTTGGCTCTTCTGCCATGTAAAGACATAGCATTCCTCTCCTGCAGGGGGTGCAGTATTCAAGACACAATCTGGGAGGCAGAGATCAGGACTTAACCCGCCAATGCTTGACTTGGACTCCCCAAACTCCAGAACTATGAAAAGTAAATTTGCTTTTTAAATAAATTATTCAGTAATTTATTTATTCTCTGTTACAGCACAAAATGAGCTAATGTAGAAGTTATCCAGAGCCAGAGTTATCCACACACAGAGTGATCTGTGTGTTAGAAGTCCTGTCTATACTTTGCCACCTGTATAGTGCTAATCTTGTTCAAACCCAGGGCCTCATGCATGCTAGGTAAACACTAAACTACTCAGCTATATCCCCAGCCCTGCCCATCTCTTTCTTAGTGGAGCTATTCCAAAGTAAAAGAAAAATTGAAAATTAGTTTTTTCAGAGAAAATAGAGTACATATGAGATGATCAGCTTAAAAGCTTATTCTGGCTCACAGTTTCAGAGGTGTCAGTCCGTGGTCACTTCCTATTGTTTTGAGACAGTGGTGGTACAGTACATCAAAGCAGAAGCATGTGGCTTGAGAAAAAAAGAAACGTGTAGTGGAGGAGGTCTGTTCACCTCATGGTTTCTGGGAAGGAGAGAGAGAGAGAGAGAGAGAGAGAGAGGCTAACGATCCAATATCCCCTTCAAGGGCATATTCACAATGACCTAACTTCCTTCTAGTAGGGCCTACCTCTTAAAGGTTCTACTACTACCCAATAGTGCCACACGATATGGAACAAATCTTTAACAGATGACTTTTGGGGTACACTTAAGATCCAAGTTATGACAACTTACTAACAGGGAAGGTTTGTGTTTTTTCACCAGAGTCTAGCGCAATGTCTGAAATACATTGTTATCATAGTTTTTAAAAAAGGAATGCCTGAATGTGAGATATGAATGATATGCTATCTTAACAGTATGAAATTCTAAGATTTATGGCAACATAATGGATAGAGATTAAATTTTACTATTTAAGTAATTAAGATTTTCAAAATATGTTAACTTATTGACCAAACATAAGCTGAGAATGAGAATTAAATTACTTTCTAGTACTGGAGATTAGTTTGAAACAGTATTCACAATCTCTTTCCTGGTCCTTTTGGTTACAAATAACGTGGCTGACTGTGGAGGTACATCGTTTAGACAAGAAACTGGGTCTCTTCTATTGGAGATCAAATAGACCCAAGCAAGATTTTAATGTCATTTAATGTTGCACTGTAGAGCAGAACATGTTGGTCCCTGATACAGGAATTCTGATGCTCACAGCCATTACTGACTACTGAAAGGAATAGATATCCTGTCTAGGTCATGTATGAATACCACAGAGAAGTGCTTGTGCTGGGGTTGCTCTTTATTTTTAATTGACACATAAAAATTTTACATATTTTTGGCACACTGTGATGTTTTGATACATGTTAAACTGTATATTGTTAAAATCAGGATAAACAGATCTATTTTCTAAAGTGTTTATTGTTTATTTGTGGTTAGAAGAAAGCATTTAAACTGTTTTCCTCCAGATTTTTAGAAATATATAGTACATTACCATTATTTGAAATCACCATGCTGTTCAATGAAATAACACCTGAGCTTGTTTTTTTTGTCTTTTATGTATTAAAACATCACAGTGTAGTGGGATTGCAGGGTCATATAGTAGTATTTTTAGTTTTTTGAGAAACTTGCATACCATTTATCATAGTGGCTCTAGTGATTTGTACTCCTACCAATGTTATGCATCTTCACTAGCACTTATTATCTTTTCTTTATTATTAATAGCCATTGTTACTGGAATGAGTTGATACGGTAGCCTGATTCCCATTTTCTGATGATTTAAAGATATTGACTGCTTTATTAGAAATCTGTTGACCATTTGTATGTCTTCTTTTGAGAAATATCTGTTTAGTATTTTTGCACATTTTAAAAATTTGATTATTTGATTTATTGCTATTGAGTTCTGTTCCTTACATATTCTGGATATTAACTCTTTATCAGATATATAGTTTGCAAATATAATCTCCAATTATGTAGGTTGTCTTTTTGCTATACAGAAGCTCTTCAGTTTGATATAATATCATTAGTATATTTTTCCTTGTTTCCTATCCTTTTGAGGTATTCTACAAAGATCTTCACCCATTCCAATGCCCTATGTTTTCTACTAGAAGTTTTACAGTTTAAAGTCTTCTATTTAAGCTTTAATACATTTTAAGTTGGTTTTTGTTATGGTGAGAAAAAGGATGTAGTTTCATTCTTCTGAGTGTAGATATCAAACAATATTGAAGAGACTGTCTTTTCTTCAATGTGTGTTCTTAGCAGCTTTATTGAAGATCAGTTGGCTATAGATGCATGGGTTACTTCTAAGCTGTCTATACTGGTCCAGTAGTCTTTGTGTCTGCTTTTATGCCATTACCATACTATGTTTCAGTCATTCTAAATAATATCCTCTATTTGTTTATGATGTGTGTGCAACACATACATATTCTTAGTCAATGTGTAAATAAAAACGAAAGAGGACTCACTTTCCTATCTAGATAAAATATAAAATTACCCTTTCTCAAAAACTAAGTGATCATCTAAGTGATTCCAGAACCTGTAAGAAAGAGGCAACAAGAAAGCCACTCCTCATACAATAAGGATCTCTAGATTCTGAGGTTGAACATTTTGGAATCATTCAAAGTCATTGATAAACAATAGTAGGCTTAGTGGGTAGTAGGAGCATCACTTCCTCCAACCCCAGGAAGAGATAGGTATATGAATGGCAGGGAGCCATTCATAGCAGTTTTCTTGCTAGTATTTGCTCATTTGCTTATTCATTCATTTTTCACTCATTTTTCTACCTATCAATTTCTTTAAAATATGAAATGTGTATCACATTATCCTTTACTCATGTCTTAAGTTATTTACAGAATATCAGAAAACTGAAGCCTGATATTTCTGTGACTTTCCTGAAGTTTCAATGATACCTCAGGCTATCCTAGATGTTTCTTTTTTAAACTATTAAAAAGTATTATGTAGGTGGTTATTTCTTAAATTAGAAATATATTATTAATACAGTTACTCAAAAATATACCTAGCAATGCATCTTTCTTTTTTTTTTTTTTTTTGCAGTTTTATGTCACCTTTTTTTTTCTTTTATTCATAGGTGCATACAATGTTTAGGTCATTTCTTCCCCCTCCCCCCACACCCTCCCTACTCCTCACCCCCTTCTTCTTCCCCCTCACCCCCTCGCTACCAGGTGAAAACTATTTTGCCCTTATCTCTAATTTTGTTGAAGAGAGAGTATAAGCAATAATAGAAAGGACCAAGGGTTTTTGCTAGTTGAGATAAAAATAGCTATACAGGGAGACTCCGCGCATTGCTTTCCTGTACATATGTGTTACATTCTAAATTGATTCTACTCGAACTGACCTTTTCTCTAGTTCCTGGTCCCCTTCTCCTATTGGCCTCTGTCGCTTTAAAGTTTCTGCCTTAGTTCCTTTCCATTGAGGACATCAAATGCAATCTTGGTTTTTTTGGGGGGGTTTCTTGCCTTTCCTCATACCTCCTTTGTGTGCTTTTGCCTCATATGTGATCAAAGTCCCCTTGTTGTGTTCGCCCTTGATCTAAAGTTCGCATATGAGGGAGAATATACGATTTTTGGTCTTCTGGGCCTGGCTAACCTCGCTCAGGATGATGCACCTTTCTTTGTGTTTAAATTGTTGTGCTTGATTTTGCACAACAAAATCAAGCACAAGATAGGGTACTCACCTTAATTTTGTAAAGGCAGGCTTATTTCACATGGATCCATTATTTCATGTTTCAATGTATATCTTCTTGTATGATAAATAAATAAATATTCTTAAAAGCTTTGATAAAGATGACTTCAATTATGATGTTTTGAAAATGATGACAGGTTTTTGTTCTGTATTAGTTGCTTGTTTGTTTTTGACAATAGGCTTTCATCAGTAACAACAGAGTCAAGAAGACTGTGGACTCTTACCTTCAGGGAATTGAAGGAAATTAATTTTAACCCTAGAATTTTATGCTTAACTCTACTTTTCTTCAAAAGTAAGAAGAAAATAAATACATTTAGACATCCAAAAACTGAGTGCTTTTATTTACAGAACCCTTATTTTAAAAATTAGTAAATACATGATTCTGTTAAAAATGAAATATAAATAAATAAAATAAATCTAAGAAAGGTTTAGGAGAAAAATATATTGTGAGGAACAAGAAATTAATTAAAGTTATCAAAAAATTCTAAGGTAACATCGATTATCTTTTTTGAACTGTCATATAAGGTTTTAGGTTCATATAAGTAACATTGTAATTCTATACAATAAAAATCAAGAAGAGCTGGATGTTTATTGGGTATCTAAATTCTACTAAAATTATTCTAGTCTTTAGGACAAAAATAGAAAAAAATCTAGAGTTGCTATAGATCTATATTAAAACTTTTAATCATGCAAGTATGTTACAAAATTAATAGCACTCATTACATAAAGTAAAATGCAGTACATATACTCCACATCATCAGAGCAAAAAAAGTATATGGTGAGGAATGCAAAGTGATCCTTCAATCAAACAGAAGGTTGAAATGAAAAAATAGAAAAGGATGGTAAGCAGCAAACATAAAACATAAATATAAAAATGATCCAAATTATTCCAGTAATCATAGTGAGTGAAGTAAGTACAAATGCACAGTGAGTACCTAAAATACAGAGTTTTTCAGATTGGTTAACAGATGAAGTTATAGGTTACTTGAAAGAGATTTCCTAAACAAATCAACATAATAAGGTTAAAGATAAAAGGCAAAAAATACACAATGTAAATAACAACTGAAAAGATTGTGGTTATAATATTAATATCAGACAAAATAACATTTAAGGGGGGAAGTTCTAATAGGTTTAAGAAGATGAGGTTTAATCAGGAGCAAAAGATATAATCACCTTGAAGTCTATTTACCTAACAGCAGAATTAAGAAAAAAATCAAAAGTGCAGACACATAATGCAATGTTTTTTGTCCAGCCGGGCTCATGGCCAGTGTTAGAAGGTCTCATACCCAGGGAATCAGTTTGTGACCACCTCAACCTGTAGAGAGTGTGAAATTTGGGGCTGGAAGGAAAAGATATATTTTCATACTGTGCATTACTGTTACCAATAATCTATGTCTTCAGATAGGATAGGGAAGAGATGGGGTTGGAGCTTGAAGTAAAGAGAGAGAAAGGGAATGAGGGAAGGATGGAAGGAAGGGGAAATTATACAAGCAGTTGAAAACAAACTTTTCATGTAGCTTATTAACCTCATGCTAATGCATTCTCCCGTAAAGGTGAATTTATCCCTGCTGTAGAGAACAGCTGATAGTTAGGTGATGTCTGACTGGGGAAAGCATGAAATATTTAATCAGGACACGCTTGGTATTGGGCACAACTCATAACACTCTTGGCCTTGCCAGATGTTCATTTCCATTTCCTTGGCCTTCTCTCCATCTGAGCTGCTCTCAGTTAAAGGTGTCTTTGGAATGCAGGCTCTGAGGCATTGGGAACGGACTGTCATCTCTGGTGAAATACATGCAGAATCTATGATTGGCCTTCTTCCATTGAAGTTCAAGACCCCTGCTAAAACAACACTGCCCAGACCAATTTCAGAATCCTTTCAAGTCTGCTTTATAAACTACCATATCAAAGAAAAATAGACAACTCAGCTGAAAATGAAATCAAAGTTGGCCTGGAACATAGACAAGGACATGGAGGGTCAAGCTGATATTAAGCCAGCAGATGAATTTGGCTTCTGGAGAGCAGAGGTGGGCATCATTGTGTTTGTGAGACTGATTCTCTATGCTCTATGCTCAATTGCATAGCTCTATCTGGCAACTGCCTTGAGACATCCAAGCATGCAGATGCATAGCCTGGTATATTCCAGACGTCATTCAAGAGATAGCCCACAAACGTTTAGAGGGACCTGGCCAGAAAATAACTTTAAGAAATACTCCTCTTTATTGATAAGGAAACAGAAGTTTAGAAAGGGTAAGTGACTTCTGTTACTAGTTAGTAACAGACCTAAGACTAGAACTCTCAAGACCAATGCTTTTTTTCTAAATTTACTGATGGATTCTCTTAACTCACAAAAGTGGCCAATGGAGAAAAATAATCATAATATCGCAGCTTGCTAGTTTAGCTTATTCTCAGAAAGACATCCCACTAGTAATTAGACTAGACTCCTTGTGTATATGGTTTCAAAGCAGTGAGTGAGACTATACTGGGGTTAAGCATTCTAAATGAGTATGATTCATTGTGACAATAAAGCAGTTGGTTAATGACTTTAGTTTTGAAATAAATTCTTTTGAATTTTATAACCAGCCTTGGTGACTAATCCAAAGGACATTTGATAGCATTTAAAGTTAAACTGTACTTTGAAAGTCCTTAATGTTCAACTGAAAATATAGTCAAGGAATTGGGATGTTCTGATTCTTGGTTTAGGTTTCCTTTGAATAGGGAGATGTTTAGCAAGAAAATCCTTAAATGCTTATAGGCTTTGCATTCACTATTGAAATGCAATCCAGACATAGAGCCAAGTCAGCAAAATAATGATTACCGCAAATGGGTGTGCTAAGTTGGGTTGTTAGCAATTTATCCAAATTAAGAGTTGGGGCTTTATCATAATCACTAGAGAAGTATGCCATTCATAGCTTCATTTATTTTCACATGTGATGCTCGTCCTAATTTCTAAGTTTACCACCATCCCCTTCCAAAATATAAACATATATTCGCTTTCCAGAGTGCTGTCAAGTTAGAAGGTAATTTACAATAGAGTACAGCTTCTTTTGCTTCTTTTTTCTTTCAGAAAGTCCTATGCAACATGAATTTTAGAAGATGTTAGAGCCTGTATCCATTTCCTTCTTCTCAGTCTTCTATTTTTATACATGGTATCTATTAGGGTCAATGCTAGCAGACTCATATAGAATAACATTTAAAAGTTTAATATAGAGGATAATATGAAAGGTAAGATAGAATGGTTATGAACTATCATGACTACCAAGCCTGAATGTGCAAAGGAAAAGAATGGTTAGAGAACGCAGTTAGGCTCGTCCTGGCTAGGAAAGAGCTGTCTAACAGGAGTAAGTCCATAGTGATGCAGCAGGAAAGAAGCTGAAGGAATTGCTATCCACCCTATCCATGTCTTGCCTTCAAATCTCCTGTTAGTGGTCTCATTAGTTAATTTTAAGGCAGAGGGGTAAGGAGTACATTGAAGTAGCTCTTCTGTCAACCTTCTCTACCTAGAGCAATCAGAGAAGGATGGAGAATGGACCTAGGCAGATGTCTTTGGAAAACTAAGAATCACTTTTCTTGCAAACTGTTAAAAAGCTAGAAAATTCTGGCTTCCACATGACAGCCTAAAAGAAATCAAGCTAAATGTATTCACCAATAGGTTTTAGGGTCTCCTCTCCCCACAACCTAAGCTATCCAAGGACATTCCTTTCTTTGCCTTCTGAAAATTGGTGGCTGGAGAGCCCTATTTATTAACATTCATGAGGTCTTCTCAGAGAGGAGAAGAAGCTTAGATGATTTCATTGGATGGTAACTTGGAATTTTTTTCCAGACAAAATGAATGATAAACCTTACTTTTCTATGTGAGAGTCATATTAGTCACTGACATTTGGTGTGCCATCTTGAAAGCATTTGTAATTTTCAGAAGACAGATGACTCTAAGTTCTCCAACCCCCTAAAGTGCACCTGTCAAGTCCTTGGATTTCTCAGAGGAAGATCAGAGTCTTAAAGAAAAACAACAAAAAAAAGTTCACTAAAAGGCAAATTAAGAAGACATAGGCTGGGAAGTAATCAAGGAGTTAAAAGAATACTGTAGTGCTGGGGAGTTAGGTAGAAGCCAAAAGGAATGTTGAAATTGGTGGTAAGGAGAGAAGGGCTTACTTCGCATTACCAATTAAGTGCAGAGTGGAGATCAACTTGTAATAGCAATGCTCAAGCTTGAATGAGAAATAATTAATATATTTCTCTCTCCTTCCATGGTTCCCAGGACTGGTCATTCAGAAAAAATCATTGCCCTAGCTCAAGAGATCCAGGTTGTACTGTGGACTCTACCTCTAATATTTGTGTAATTTTGTAAAAGTTATGTTTTTTCACCTCAAAAGCGAGAGACTAAACACAACCAATTGTATGACTCGTATTCATTGAAAATTTTACAACTAAAAATTGTACTATTGGACTTCCAGTTCCTAGGACCCTAGAACTTACCATGTATCATAGTATTATAACATAAATAAAAAGCTTAACAAAGTTAAAAAAAAATTCTTAGGCCCACTAGAGAAGAGAGGTTTCAAGGCAAACTCTTACTCCAAAGTTGCACAGACAGATAAATGGTTATAAAGAATCACAACTTTCTGGAGAAGAAACGTCTATAGGATTCAGTGCCAGTGTAGCAAACCCCAAATAGTAACTGATGAATTGCTTCCAGGTTTATGTCTCCAAGGGGACAAGTAGTATAGGACTCTACTTATGGTGAGGTATCTAAAATTATCAAACTTGGAAAAACTGTAAAATGGTGGTAGTTGAGTTTGGTGGGGGAGGCAGGGAGTTACTATTCAATTGGTGTAAAGTTTCAGTTTTTAGATATGCAAGATGAATGAGTTTTAGATATCTGCAGTACAACTTTGCTCCTGGGATTAAAAATATTATATCATGCACTTAAAAATTGGTCTAGAGGATAGATCTCAGGTTAAGAGTTCTTATTGCAGTGAAAAAAATCATCTGTTGGATAATGTTTAGGAAAAAAAAAAAGACAATGGGTGGGCAGTCATGGGGGAGCCTCTATACTTTTTTGAATTTGACACTAAGACCTCTACCATGTTCCCTTAGTGAATATAAAAGATAATTCCTTATTGCTTCTGGCAGGGGAAGGGGAAATGTTCCCTTTTTTAAAATTCTAGAGCATTGTGTTCTTAACTGGGTCTGCCCTCAGGAGTAACTGTCTTCCCAGAGCCCACCATGCTAGGGTTTTATCACAGACTAAATAACCTGGAAAAAGTAAATACTAAATTTAGTTTCTTTCTAATCATCCTGTCCTACACAAGGGGAAAATAGTGAGAATTAATGACGTTCTGAGACAATGGGCACAGGCTCAAAGAAAGACCTCATCATGGGACTATAAAATGTTTCCCTCTTCACACACATTACCACTATATTACTAAAGCCTACTGAACACAGTTCCTATTACATAGTACAAGTCTGCCTTTCAGCTAAAAAAAAAAATTACAAGGCATACAAAAAGACAAAAACATAGTTTGAAGAGACTGAGCAAGCATAACTATGATATGGCAATAATGTTAGAATTATCAGACCAGAAATTAAAAACTACCAACCCAGATGAAGCAAATCAAATCTAAAGTCAGAAAAAGAAAAGAAACAATTAAAAATAGAGCAAAACTTGCCCAGCACTGGTGGCTCATGCCTGTAATCCTAGCTACTCAGGAGGCAGAAATCAGGAGGATCACAATTTGAAGCCAGCTGGGGCAAATAGTTTTCAAGACCCTATCACAAAAAATGGCTGGTGGAGTGGCTCAAGGTGTAGGCCCTCAGTTCAAACCCCACAACTGAAAAAAAAAAAAAAAAAAAAAGAACAAAAATCAATGAAATTAAAAACAGGAAATGAATAGAGGAAAATCAATGTCAAAGGCTAATTAAAAGTATTAATTTTATGTGTAAATTTGAGAGAACTAAGGGATGCCCAGATAGCTGGTAAAACATTATTTCTGAGTGTGCCTATGAGGGTTTTTTTTTTTTTTTAAAGAGATTAGCGTTTTCAAAGGCTAAATGTTTATGTGATCTGAAGAAAAAACAGAGTGAGATTAGCATTTAAATCATTAGACTGAGTAAAGATCACTCTTACCAATGTAGGCAGGCATCATCCAATCCTTTGAAGGCCTAAATAGAATAAGAAGGTGAAGGTAGGTAGGGAAAATTCATTCTCCTTCATCTGGAGCTAAGACATCCATCTTCTCTTGTTCTCAGATATCATTACCCCATGTTTTTCGACATTGGACTTGGGGTCTTACACCAGATGCTCACTTAGTTCTCAGGTCTTTGAACTCAGACTGAATTGCACCACCAACTTTCCTACCTCCCTGGCTTGCAGACAGCATAGGATGGAGTTGTCAACATCTATAATTCCTTTAGCCAATTTCCATAATAAATCTCCTCTTATATATCCTGCTATCTATCTATCTAAATAATATCTTTATCTTTATATGTATTTATTTGTATTTATTTATATATAAGTCTTGTTGAGATATATAGATATAGATGATATAGATATAGGTCTTGTTTGTTTTGTTTTCCTGGAGAACACTAACTAATATACTGCATAGGAAATGGAAGGGCAAACCAAATGGATTTTTTAGGTAGCACCCTACTAGTCAAAGCTTCCATCAGGCTACCTAGAAAACTGTTTTTATCTCCAGGAAATAGACCATCAACAAAAAAACCCAGAAAATATTCTATGCCTCCCATAATATACTATTATATAACTAAAGTTATAAAAATAGTTAAAAGAAGGATGTACCACTTAGGAGAATAAGGTCATCTTTTGACCTAAACAAAGAAGTGTTCTGAAGGAAACATTGGCAGAACCCATCCAAGCAGGGTGGAAGAGAAAAGACAACATATCAAGCTCACTATGATGATGCTACAATGACACCATAACAGTAACTCATGTTTAAAGGATCTTTAGGCCAAACTCTATAGTAAGGACTTTATTGTATAACTCATTTAATCCTCAACCCAAAGTCATCGGCATAATTATTATTCCTACTTTACTGACTAGGGAACTGAAGCTGAAAGATTTTAGCAGCCATTTCAATGTCAGCTGGTAAATGGCAGAGACAGAATATAGCTCAATCCTTAGTGATGAAGTTCTGGGCTCAGTTTGTATGGATTTAAGTCTCTATTCTGTTAAGTTAAGTCTTGGTACATAAACCACTTTCTAAAACTCAATCTATTATCTGTACAATGAAGATACTGATAATACCTGCTTTACTAGATTGCCATAAAATAGTGCACATAGCTGGTGAGGTGGCCACATACATAGTATGCTTGGCCATTAATGCAGAACATCAATCACAGTGTGTTGTGTATAGTTGCATGAATTACAGTGTTAGATCCTATTACCATCAGAAGTCCACGTTGCCTCCTACTTCCCCAGGATCTGATCTGTGATTGCCAGTCTTCTCATAGTCCAGCTTCTTTTCTGATGGAAAATGATAGCTAGTAAGACTTTTGTTTGACCAATTGCCACATAGGTTATTTACTTGAAAACTGTATTAATAAACCATTAATACAATATTAATAGTATTCTGGGGATTTTTTTTCACTCCTCATTGGTTTCATTGCCTGAATTGTCACCACTGAGTCAAACACTGTCCTGACCCACTTTCTAACCCTGACAGTGAAAAGATCAGACAGTGCCAAAAGGTTAATTTACCAAAGGAAATCTGCTTTGGGGGATTGTGTTAGGACAACAGCAAGGCATTCCTCTGGAGAACTTCCTCTCCCTCATTGTAGGACCCTTTTAAACATCTACAAAAGTCTACTGCAGTATTTCAGATAGACAAAGCTCCCATATCCAAGGTACCATGGGAGTACTGAAAACTAATTCCTATCCCATAAAGAATTTCCCTCCAAGTAGCACCATCCATATTTCTCCTTCAAAACCCCCTTTGGATGTCTAGTGCCACCCCATTCATTGCGCCCATTCAGTAAAGAACTTAGCCAGCCTAGTGTTTAGTAATTGGGATATATGGGAATTCCAGCTCCCTGACTTAATATCATATATTAAAATAGTCATTTTTCCCTTTGAGAATTCCTTTTTGCTGCTATTCTTCCCTCCCCAGTCCTTTAGTTATTCATTTCTTAATTGTATAATGCTACCAAAGAGGCCTAAACTCTATGCAGTAAAGAAATCTGAATTTTCTTACTGATGCATATAAAATCTTGAATGCCTGGATTCCGTGCCACACTGCGCTCTGTGGGGATCAGGAAACAAAGGGGTGAAGGACAGTGGCTGCCTGGTGTCTTAATAAGATGCAGATCAGCCAAAGAGCATCAGACCATCAAATCCAGCGTCTGCTGCAACTGCACACCTTTCGTCAGGCTTGGAATGGGCTGAGATGGATACGGGGCTTTATTGAAAGATCATACAGGATGACTGCAAAATCCCATTACTTGTTGATTAAGTATTGATTGCCTCAGTATTAACAAGCCAGCTAATATGAAGTGACCTCTGAGGCCAGTGGTTTGGGGGGAGGGGGAAGATAATTTACTAAAACAGGCAGACAGATGAATAAGAGGGCTAGATTTGCTCTTGGCTTTTAGCTTCGGTTAAAATGTCACACTCGATAGTGCAGATCAATGCCCACTTTATTTCCTCACAGCCGTCTTATTACCATCATGAGACTGCCTCCTTTGATGCTTTCTAATGACCCTCTGAACCGCCGCTCAGCTCACCCTCTGCTTTCAACTAAAAGGAAAGCTCTTCCTGCCCCCTTGTTGCTGATGGAGAGGCTATGGCTGTAAGGCTGGGCCAGGAAGACCAGTCAAACATTGTCTGAGGTCACGGTGCTGCACTCACTGCACTTTTCCCCTGGTCCTTTGCTTTCCTCTGAGTGTCTTCGACTTCAAAGCTCAACTCCTCTCTTCACAATTTTGAGGCTGTGCTCAAAACTTCCACCAAGGTCATCATGGGGACCAAAGAGTGTATGACTTCCTTCCCTAGAAAGGAAACTCTTGCCCACTATTTGAAGTCTATCCCTCCCATACAGAAATTGATGCATTTGATAATGGCAAAAATACGTAAGTAAATAAATATCAAACAAAATCAATCTCTTCAATCAAGCAAACCATGATTTAAGAAGGCTCATGGCATGTACCAGTTAAAGGAACTTCAAGCAATCCTGTACAATGGAAATCACAATTTACTTTTCAATTTCTAAAGAGGAACTTTTGTGAACATGAGAGGTGTTTGGCATCTACTCTGCAAAATACTCCACTGACTACTTAGTCTAGCTTCTCTAAGTATAAATATTTTATGTGCTGGGCAGTGTGGATATTCATCAGTGTCCTCCGATTGGCCAGAGGTCTGACTCCAACTTTCTGCATAGAAAGAAAGAGGAGAAGAGAGTCTAGTAAAAACTTTCTCCCTGGCAAACAGACCCAATTGGTCTCTGAAATGAAAAGGTTTCCAACACTGGATGGCTAGAGGGAGGAATTCGAGAACAGAGAAGAATCTTCAAACTCTCTAAGGCTGGTATTCAAAGCCAATGTCGACCTGAAGATGAAAACCACAATAATTTCTCTGGGGCTTTAAGAAACTGCCTCAGTAAGTTTTGTTGCTGCAAAATTCATAATTTAAAAGTTTTTCTGACTTATTCCTAACTAAATTGTGTGAATAAAAATAATTTCTTCTTCTATATAACTATACCAGTCCTTTTTCTCAGACTCTTGTCAAGAATCTCTGTAAAGTCCTATAATGCAGAACCACTCACAGTCTTCACAAATAACACCATTTCCCTTTTCCTTTTCTCCTCTCTGTTGTTTTCTACTCTTACAGGAATATCTCCTAAATGCCTCCCTTACTTTCTCTGCTTCACTACTGTTTCGTTCAATCAGCTACATTCATTAAATATTTATTGAATGCAAAGTATGTATATATTATGTAGCATTAAGTTGCTTTTCAAAGATTTACTCAATGAATAAACTCATTGTTTTGAATTTTTATTGTAATTGTGAAATTTCTTCTTGTTTCTGTAATGTACGGAGACGATTCTCTCTATAGAAATTTAGAAATGATCACAGCAAATCTGGCTTTTATTCTTTCCTCAATCTCATGCCCCCAATAATTTTGCTTAAAAACCATCTGTAATAATAAGCTCAATCATGAAAGAAACTTTAGAAAGAAAGCATAAAATTTCCAGAAAAGAACGTTCTACACTTTCTACTCCCTGTAGGAGTCTACATGGAATGATATTCTATTTAATCTTTCTGATAACTACTCCTGCCTCAGAGAATTCTTTACCTGACAGAAGATGTTAACTTAAGATACAGCATAGGGGAAAACAGTAAGTGGTCTCACAAACAGTTCATACAAAGTGATGAAAAATAGATTATATAGCCAGATGTGAAGGGCCGTGAAGCTGTAATAGAAGACATTCTTAGTTTCTAAGTGCAGTGCCATACTCTGCTCTCACCTCCAGCCGCACCTTCCCACAACCTATTCATCGTATTGGAGACAGAATTCTGAACTGGATGTACTTTAGAATGTCATTCAGGTTAGTTGTTCTCATGGATTAGTCATTTCTTGGAAAGATGATCAGTGCTTTCCAGAAAGATGCACAAGAATTATTAAAATAAGATTTGAATTTCATCCCTCAATGTGGTTTCCTATTATGATGGACTGAAATATAAGGATTTTTCTGTCCTTATCAGCACAAATGTCAGTTAACCCTGGCTGTGTGGTTTCTTTGGCCACTTTCTGCTATGTTTATACATTTACAGGTTCCTAACATTCTGATGGACCGTCGGTAGTGGAGAAGAAAAGTTCCAGTGGCAAGACAATCTCATCATTAGCAAGTGACGGTGTAAGAGAGGAGTAAGCAACCTCAGACTTCTGTTCAAAACTGGTCATCAAATGGGTTTCATCCCCTGCCAACATCAGTGGAACGGTAGTGGTTGCCTGGATCATGATATTGAAAACACTCTCAGGTAGCCTCAGAGCACAGAGGAATACAAGAACAGAGAGGAATAGGTGTTAATTACCTATAGTTACATAACCAATCACCCCAAAACTTAATAGGTTAAACCAATGAGCACTTATTTTCTCAGTTTTTGTGGGTTAGAGCTTTGGAAGCAGCTTCACTGGATAACTCTAACTTGGGAAATATTGTGAGCTTGAAGGCAAGATTTCTGCTAAAGCTGTGATCATTTGATGGTTGGACTAGAGATTGAGGATACACTTGTATAGTGGATCACTCAACCTTGCCCGCTGGTGGCCAGAAGATTCTCATCAAGTCAGTCTTTCCTCACAACATGGCAGTGGGCTTTCCTAGTACTTGTGATCAAAGAGAAAGGAGAGAGAAAGAGAGAGAGAGAGAGAGAATATAAATGTTGAACGGCAACCTTTCAATGGGGATGACCAGCCTTATTCTGTTGGTCACACAGAGTGACCACAATGGGAGCTAATTAAAAAGCTAATGGCCATATTGTTTACCTTACTATGTTTGCAATGAATAAGGAAGTGGGTAGTAATGATACATGTTGTTTGTTGATTCTGTGCTAGAGGTTAGCATGATCAACTCATGAAAGATTTACATAATTTCATAGAAAAGGTGAAATATTTACTTTATCTATTGGCCGTATATTTGGAGATGAGTTTCTCTAGGAAAAATTATTAAATATGTAGAATCTGTTTCCTTTCTATTAGGTCAGATGCCTTTTCCTTATCTCTTTAGCAAGTATCTATGGGATGATGAGTATTTAGCCTAGAGACTTAACTAGGCACTATAGAAATACGCATGGAAAATGCATGGAACCTGAGTTAAAGAGCTCTGGCTAGTGGAAAATGAGATTAGAATCATAGGAATAAAGCAATATAATATATCTATAGCCAAAGAAGATTAAAACTCTAAAATTTTCTAGCCAAGTGATTCCATTATGAGTGACTGCCCAGACTCAACTGGAGTCTTGATTTCTGGCATCTTCTCCTTAACTATATGATAAACTAGTTTGCTAGACTTATTCTGCAACCAGAAGTGATATCACAGTCTTTCATAACTCTCAATATCAATAGGGCAAAAGCCAAACAAGTTTATTTTATGGGTTGCTTGGATGACTTTTAGGTAGTCTAAGAATCCAAAATAGTAATATTATTTGTTCATATCAGTATATTTATTCTCTGTGGTAAAGGTCATATGAAACTTTCAGATTTTAAAGGGCTTAGTGACTCCACAAAGTTTAAATACCACTGCATACCTATTAAAATATCCAAAATCTAAAACAGTGACACCACCAAATTCTGGTGAGAATGCACAGTAAGAGAAAATTTCTTTAATTGCTAGTGAGAATGCAAAAGGGTACAGCCACATTGGAAGACAGTTTGGTGGTTTCTTACAAAACTAAACAGTCTTACCATATGTTCCAGCAATCACACTCTTTGGAATTTTATTTGTCACTTTTGCGTAGCTGTGACCAAAATACCTGACATACACAACTTAAAGGAGGAAGGATATTTTTGCTCACAGTTTTAGAGAATGCAGGGAGTTTCATCATGACAGGGAGGGTATGGTGGACTAGAACAGCTCACATCAAGGAAGATTAGAAGCAGAGAAGAAGGAAGCTAGGAAGAGGCGGGGATAAGATACTCCCAAGGACCATCCCCCAGTGACCTACTTCCTCCAGGTAGGTCCCACCTCCAAAAGCTTCCAGAATCTCCCAAAATACCACCACCATCTGAGGAGCAAGACCTCAGCACATGAGTTGGTATTGGGGTAAACTTTATATCCAGACCATAGCATCCCAACCCTGGCTCCCAAAAGACTCATGTCAATTTCATAATGCAGACACATTGGTTGATCTCCAAGAGTTCTCAAAGTCTTAACAGTTTCAACATTGTTCAAAAGCCTGATTTCAAAGTGTCCTCTGAAATTAAAGGCAAATCTTAGATGTGAGACCTGCAAAAAATCAAAAACAAGTTCCATACTTCCAGCATACAATAACACAAAGTAAACATTCCATTTCAAAAGGGAGTAATGGGGGCATAAAAAAAGAGGAATGGTACCAAAGCATGACTGAATCCCAGGAAGGAAAACATTAAGTTCACATCCAGCATCTGGGACACATGGTGGCATGATGTGAACTCCAAAGGACTTGGGCAGCCTTGCCCCAATAGCATGTCAGCTGTGACACACATAGCTTCTTTACTGGGCTGGCTCAATTTGTTGCCTATGGTTTTTCTGAGCATTCCATGTTCAGAACATTCCATGTTCCTGGCATCTCCAACATCCTGGGGTCTCTATTGCATCTTCAACTTCACCTCCACAGCTTCGGGCATTACCCTGTCATGGGCTGCCTGTAGGGAGGAATCCTGACCCTGTCACATATTTCCTGGCCTCCCAAGCCTTCCTTTGAAATGTAGGTGTAAACCTCCATGAGCCCTTAACTCTTGTATTCTGTTTGCTTGCAAAATCTGCATCATGTGGATGATGTCAAGGTCTGCTTCTAGCTCAAGCAGGATCTGGGTACATTTAGGCCATGTGCTGTAGGAGCCTCTGAGGGTATTAGCAGTTAAACTTGGAAAAATACTTTCCTAAATGGCCCAGTGTCCAGGTGACCCTCTGTTCTCAAGAGAAACTATTTCAAATGAGTTTGCAATTTTACACCTTAAAGCCTGCAGATGTGTAGAGTCTGGTCAATTCTTGAGATGCTCTCAAAGCATACTTCCTATTGTCTTCGTGCAGAGTGCTTGGCTTCTCTTTAATAGTGCTAATCTCTTTATCAACCACACCCTCCTTTTCCATAACTTTCAACTTCCTCTTTTTCTGGAGAGACTGCACAGGTTTCAAGTTCTCCTGCTCTGCTTTTTGCTTCAGATTCTCATTATAAATCTGGATAAAAGCAACCAGTAACACACATTCAATGGCCTGAGTGCTGAGCCACCATAACTCCTCCTCTGCCAGATTAATTAGTCCACCACCTTTAAATTCACCCTCCCAAAAAGTCTCAGGACACAAACAAATTGTAGACAAATTATTTGCCAGAATGTACATGAATAACCTCTAGTCCAATTCCCAATAGAGTCTTCATTCACATCTGCAACCTCTTGAGCCTAACCTTCACTGTCTGCATTCCTTAAACTCACAGTATTATAGGACTTCTATAGCCCATGTCTCCCAAACTTTTCCAAATTCCTCGCACAAACCTGTTCCAAAGGCTTGAAAACCACCTGGTCAAGTTTAGTCAATTCTCTGGTACTGGTTTTCTGTATTAGTTATTTTGGGGGAAACTGTGACCAAAATACCTGGTGTAAACAATTTAAAGGAGGAAGGATTTATATTTTGCTCAAGGTTTCAGATGGTTTGGTTCATCATGGAAGGGAGTGCATGGAGAAGCAGAGCAGTTCATATCATGGTGAACAGGAAGAAGAGAAAGAGGGAGAGGCAGGAAGGGGCCAGGGGACAGCTGACCCCAGTAACCTACTTCCTCCAGGTAGGTTCCACCTCCTGAAATTTCCAAAACCTCTCAAAATAGTGCCACTAGCTGGAGACCAAGTCCCCCAACATGAGTATTTTGAGGAGACACTTAATGTTCAAATTATAACAGGTATAAAGCCAAAGAAATTGAAATCTTATGTGCTTAAAAACCTGCATATGGTTGTTTATAGCAGATTTATTCCTAATTGCCAAACTTGGAAGCAACCAAGATATCCTTCACTAGTTGAATGGACAAATTATGGAATATTATTGAGTACCAAAATAATAGAATACAATTTGCTGTCAGGCCACGAAAAAAACATGATATGTACCTAAATATTATTAAATTAAAGAATCTAACCTGAAAAGTCAACATACTATCTAATTCCAGCCATATATACACATTCAAGAAAAGACAAAACTATTGAATTAGTAAAAGGATCAGTGGTTGGCAGGGATTAGAAGGAGAAAGGGATGAATAGGTGAAGAACAAAGGATTTTTATGTCAGTGGAACCCTTCTGCAAAGTGCAATGGAAGATATATATCCTTACACATCTGCAATATCAATAGTGAACCCTACTATAAACTATGGACTGTGGGTGATAAAGATACATCAATGTGGATTCATCAATTGATGCATGGTAACACAAAGCACCATTCTGGTGGGTGATCTTGAAAATGGGGTAGGCTGTATTTGATTGTGAGGCAGAAGGTATATGGGAACTCTTAGGACCTTTCGGTCAATTTTTCTGTGACCTAAAACTTCTCTAACATAAAGTCTATTTAAAAGAAGGAAAGGTTAGAGACCAATGCTTAGAAATATGATTTCTCTCTAGGTGTTGTTTTATTAAAATCTATGTTATATACCCAAACTTTCTGAGCAATTGTTTCCTGCATTCTTATGACCTTCTTCAATCACCTATTCTATGCTTACGAAAATCTGAAACCCTGAATCCTTGCCCCAAATTCTCTGTATATGTATACACTGTTATCATTCCCCAGAGTATATTTCTTCTTCTTTCCTTCCCAAATACTATTCCTTCTTTGAATATTTCCTGACAATTTTTTCTATTCAGTTCAAAATATTGATTTTAAATGTTAACATGTAAAATACATTTAATATATACTATGTATGATTTATAGATATAAAATATACTAAATATTATCATAATTTTTAGACACTGTGCTAGGCATTAGCCATATAAAACTGAGTAAAAAAATGATTTCCAGACTTAAGGATTAACACAGAAAAGGAGCAAATGGTTCCTATACAATAAAATGTGTGTGATATAGAATATGCAGAATGATCAGTATTAATACAAAGGAGAAAATACTCCTTCAGCAAATGACATACAAATACAAGATACAACCCAGATTTGACTAGTGCTTTAGGAAGGTAGTATGGACTGTCACTTGGGACAGAGAGAACATCGGGGGAAAGTAGAGATGTGAAATTGTATTGTGTCCTGCTGGAGCATTTGAAATTTCTCTCACCACTTGCACCAGATTGTATGTGGAGTCATAATATGACTACCTCTACCCACTCAACTTTGAATTCCATGAGTGAAATTATTATTTTGTTGCCTCCACCAAGTTGGTACTCAACTTGCTCTTTTGAGTAAATGATATCATAAAATTCTCCATAGCTTTCTCAAGACATAATTTAAAAGATGAGTAAATACTTTTATATTTTTATGCTTCTCAGTATCAATCAGTTCAGCAGCACAAGAGAACACACCCAAAGTGAGACACCAATGGGCCAAATACTTTCCCTTAAAGGTGTATTATATATGATCATTGCTATAATTGCATATATGTAGGGATAATAATGGTGGTAGTAGAATACATTGGATTTGTTAGAACTGGAAATCAGAAACTAAGATTTTTATTTAAAACCAGCACTCATCACTGACACTCAGTGTTTATGGACTTGGTGGTGGATAGAATAAGTATAGCCCCAAAACAGATTCAGAGGGTTTGGTAGAGAAACTAAAAGATGGTTATATTGGGAAAGAGAATGGACCATGTTCTGTATTAATCATCTCATTTAAGTGGTAAGTAGTTTGTGGCAATAAAATCCAGAATATGGTTATGAAGCATATGAATGACGGGGACTGTAGGGGAAGAAAAGTCAGAGTGGTATCTGGTTGTTAGGTCAAACAATGTTAATGCTTAAAATACAGAGCAGCTTTAAAGAATCAAACTGAAAACAATGTGAGAGGAGCAAGATTTTGCATGGCATTCCCAAGAAAAAATAATACACTTGTTATGCATTACAGTCTGTGCTCAAAATGCTATTTCAGCATTCTAGGTATTAAAAAAAGAACCTTATGTGGTCTTGTGGTGAACGACTGTGAAGGATTATTTAAAGTAAACTGTAGGGAAATATAAAACAAACCCGGCTAATTTATCACAACAGTGAAGATGCATAAATAAGATGTTTATGAATTACAAGGACAGCTTACCTATTATTTCAAAAAAAATCATTTTAGTAGAAAATATGCCACATTTTATTTAAAGGAAAATGACCCCTATTTTTACCATAGCTCTATAGCTTCTGGTATAGCCTTACTTGTTACTATGAATATAACATGTTGCCTATTTGAGAAATGTTTTAATTATATGTTTAACCCTTCAGGAATATTGGCTTGAGGGATAGATAACTTCACACTCAAGACTAATATTACCTTAAGCCTCAGAGCACTCAGACTCAGCATATGTGGTTGCCAATCAATTGCCAATCAAAGAGGACAGATGGGAAGATGGATGGTGGGAGTCAAAGTATGCCCAGGTACCTATGAGCATTCAGCATTTTAGGGAAGAAGACCTAATGTGTCTCCCTGACCAAGTAGTTCAATGAGTGAACATTCACACAGTTTTTCATAGGAAGCTGCATTGTTAGGCTTGGGTTTTTACTTCAGTCTCTGAGTTTTATTTTGTTTTGATGAAATTGTCTTGATTTCTTATAGCACTGACTGTCAGTTGTATACCAAATAGCTTCCCTTTTTGTTTCTAGACACAGTTACATTGTATTTCTTAGCCTACCTTATAGTTAGGTTGTGCTTAATATCCTGTATTGGTTTTGAACAAAGTCTTAGTGCATAAAAACCCCCCAAGTGATTCTTATCCTGATTCTCCATCTACTGGTTGAATGAAGAAGTCTTCAAGAGCCAGAAGGTAGTAGAGCCTTGATGTAGAAGGACCTTGACTCCAGAATGACTACCAAGTGTTCTTTTTCACTGAAACCTGAGCAAGAAATTATATTGTGTAAGGTCACTCAGAATTGAGGTTGTTTCTGTGGTTAGCCTACCCTCTCAAATTTTTTTCAAATACAGAACCCTTCTGGTGTCTTTTACATGTTTTTCTTTTTAAGAAAGATTTAGGTAGCCCATATCCTTATACCTTATAAATAAATTAGGTGAAAAAGAAGTGTTTGTGAAATTAAAAAGTATAAGAGAGAGGATGAGCAGCTAAGTCATATAAATACCCTTCTAAGGGCAATATTAAGTATAACCAAACCATAGAAACCATCAAAAAGGAGTTGTTGGAGAAAATAACATGTAACAAATTTATACTGATTAAAACAGAAAACACTATTATTTGACCAAATATAATTCAGGCATGAAAATGTGCCCTGCTTGGCCTGTGTCAGCGATCATTGATCTGTTTCTTTCTATATCAAGCAAGATAACTGATATTTCAAAATAAAAAAAAAAGAAACCCTCTATTGTTACTTTATTCTACTATAGTGAACATTTACTCTATCTTATACTATCATATTGTATTCTTAATTATATGCAATAATTTTTATTTTAAAAATATAGTATTTCCAGGAGACTTCTGACATTGTGTCCATGCTTCTGGGATCAGGTTCATTTATCTTAGCTGTGTCATCCTGAAAAATCCCAAGTAAGTTTGGTGTACTTGGAGGCATTGACTCTTCTGCAAATTTGATGCCATCACAGCCCAGGCTCCCTTAAGTGAATCTTACAATGATGCAAAATAAGATGTGGCAGTCAAAAAGATGTTTGTTGAATGCTTTCATTATTCACCTTCCACTAGAAAGGTCACATAAATGAAAGCCCTATATCTCATTCCCCAACACATCCATTAAAAACCCATCAGGTAAGGAGAAGGAGCCTTCACCAGTTAAAGAGGCTGCACACAAAAATTCACAGAAAGGACAGATTTCAATACATCATCTTCAAGAAGTGATACTCTCAGAGGTTGCACCACTGCTCTTTTACAAAATCTTTGATTTGCTTTTGATATGCATTTTCACCCTTTCAAATGCAACCAGATCTCAGTACATGTCACATTTTTAATGAGAAGAAACAAGCAGGTGTTGATGTGTTATATATAACTGCAACAATTCCAACTACATTTGTCTAATGGGTATGAATATCACTTTTCAACAATATGCTAAGGAAAATGAAAAACAGAATAGAAACCCATGCTTGTATTTGGCAACTAGAGTTACAACAAAAGTGGTAACTTTTGTTTATTTTGGGAGGCTGCTGGAAATTAGAACATTTAGAGATTATTGAGAAGATATGAATCCAAATCAAGCTTATATCATTAGTAATTTGCATATTACTTAATAATCCATGTTCTCTTCTTGAAAGCACCTATGAATATGAAATAAGTATTTCTTGCCGTGCATCAATAATGAACATTTTTGTTGCTGCAGTCCATGCTTATCAAAATGATGAGTTTTACTTTAGGTGCTTCAACTGTTGTACTTGAAAAAAAAGAGGTTAAAGTGTAACCAACAGCAAGTCTGGAAAGACACAGGGTGCAGTGTCTCTGAATACAAGAGTAGAAGGATACAAGGATCAAAAGTGAGACAGGTTTTTATATCAAGCAGAAATCAGTGGCAAACAACATTTCAAATGGAAGGTTTTGCAGTGGAAACAGGATGTGGAAAAACTTTGAGAGAATGGCATTTTTTTAAACTTAGAAGTCTTTGTAAGGACAAAAGTGGAGGCAGGAACTTTACATGGTATAATTAGGAAATGTTGAAAAAAATAGAACTGAGTAGATAGTTTGCAAAGTAAGCAGTAAGAAATAAAGTGGAGAGGTTGTAGTGTGGAAAGTTAGATGTCAGAATATGATGTGCACCTTATTCATCAGGCGATGGAGAGAATTAAATTTTCTATTTATTTATTTTTTGGTGGTACTGGGGTTTGAACTCAGGACCTCATGTTCATCAGGCAAGCATTCTACCACGTGAGTGACTCTGACAGCCTGGAGAGATTGAACTGTTGTGAACAATGTGCTTTTGTGCCCCAAAAAGTATGGAAAATGGGAAACATGGTTGGTGGTTAATCTGACATAGCTTAATATGATGCTAAAATAGGGTTATGACAGAGGAAATAGAAGTTAAAGCATTGATAAAAGAAAAGTAAAGCACCTAACCAAAGACCTGCAAAGGAGTGGTAGAAGGAAAGAGAGAATTAAAGGTATCCTCAATGATTTGAGTCTAGAAAATTGGTAGATTGAAAGAATGAGTGAGAGGTATAAGAAAACAGGGAGATGGTGCAGAGTACAGAGGGTGAGCTTAGCGCTGGGGGTATAGGGCTTTATGTGATAGTTAATGTGCCATGTGGCTGTATATACTCCCTTTGCCTCCAGCATCTAAAAGTATGTATTTCTTTGATCCTCTGAACTGAAAAAAGTAGAATCACCATTAATAAAATTTTTGAAATGATGAGAAAAAATAATAAATGAGTTATTCCCTGATATATGGAATGAATAGTTAAAGTTTTAACACCAAACTGGACTGCCCTATAGAAATCATAAAATGAGACATATTCCTGAGGTCTCATATACAAGGTATTTAGGATGTTTCCAAGGTAATATAGCATTCCTACACTTTTTCAGAAGTCAGAATCCACAAAATGCTACTTTAGGTGTGGATTAATAATCTCATCACCATTTAGTCCACCACTCTCCAACCCTTGCTCCAACTCTCAGTTCATCTTCAAGTAAGTGAGCTGTGATACAGTAAATGACTTACCTCATGTCTATTGGCTTTCCTAAGCGTGTAAATAAAATAAAACTATCTCACAAGTGTTTGCTAAAATGTACTTCAGGCTCTGAAAACATCAAAGGAATACTCAGCAATTGAAAGTCATTGGTCCTGAAACATTCACTATCCTCCATACAGAGAAATGGAAAACGTATTCATGGTTTTCCAGAAGTATTCAGAAAGTTCTAAGTTTGCTGAAAGGGGATATCAGGAAATAGGAGAGAGAGCTGCCATTTTATAATTTTATAAACCTACTAAGTACTAACTAGGGTTCTGGCAGATACATAACTTTATATCATTTAATTCTCCAAATTGTCTCAGTTATGTATTGTAGCAATATGTTCAATCATCTTTATCAAATTATCTACTTCAGACATTATAACACTCCCATTTTAGTGTATAGTTTGAGAGATTTGACAAATGTACATACCCATGTGTCGAACACCATACTCAAAATGCTGAGTTCCTCAGAACTTCTCAGGGTGACTCACCCTTCCTGACTTTCCCCAGCTTTTTCTCTAGGCATCCATTGATTAGCTTCCTGTCAGTATACACTACACTGTATGTTTTCCTGTGCTCAAACATCTTTTAATCAGAACTATACAGTATGTACTCTTGGGTTTCTTGCTTCTGTCACTCAGCAGAAGGTTTTTTGATATTCATTCATGTTTTTCTGATTGCATAGTTCATTCTTAGTTATTACCAAGTAGTATTCCATTGTATGGATAAACAACAATTTATCACTCACCAGTTTTTGGACATTTGGATTGGCTCCAGTTTTTAACTGTGATGAATACGTCTGCGATGAACATTCAAGAACAAGTTGGGTTTTTTTTTTTGCATGTATGTGTGGATACATTTTCTCTTGGATAAACACTTAAGTGTGGAATTGCTGGGTCATATGGTAAATGTATATTCCACTTTCTAAGAAACTGCCAAACTGTTTCCCAAAGTGATGATAAAATTTTACACTCCCATCTGATGTTCAAGAATTCCAGTTGCTCCACATCCTCAACAACATTTGGTCTTGTCAGTTATTTTTTATTTTTATTTTTAGCTTTCCTAGTGGACATGCCATGTTGCCACATTGTGGGCTTCACATTTTTCTGATGATTACGATGCTAAGCATTGTTCATGTACTAATTGGCCACTCAAAGATCTTTCAGGCAGTGTCAGTCAAGTCTTTTCCAAGCATTTGATTGTCTGCTTTAAAAAAATAAAATTGAGCACTTAGTATTCTTATAGTTGATTTATGAAAGTACTTTATGTAGTCTGAATAAAGTCCTTTACAGATACATGAACTACAAATATTTATATCACTTGCTACATTATTTTCTTAATGGGGTCTTACAGCAGAAGTTATTCATGTTTTAATTTTGATAAAATTTAATGTTCTGTGATGAGTGCATCCTTTCTAAGAAGACTTTACCCAACCCAAGGATCATGAGGAGTTTCTCCTATGGTTCTTTCTTGAAATTTTAAAGTTGTACTTCTTAGGTTATGGACTAGAATCCATTTGGAAGTAAATTTTATATGTGATGTAAGAACAAGCTAACGAAAGCAATCTGAAACCCAATTCAGATGTCCAGTTGTTGTAGCAATGATTATCAAAGAGTATCCTTCGTCCACTGAATTAACTTGGTAAACTTATAATAAATTGACACACGTGTGTGAATTCATTTATAGATCATCCTATTCCTTTGATCTATATTTCTATTCTTATCCCAATATCACACTTCGTTGAATGATATGACTTTACAGTAAGGCTTAAGTTGTAAAATCAGGTGCTATACTATGTACTGAATGTGCCCTCCCAAAATTCATGTATTGAAGCCCTAACCCCCAATGTGATGGTATATGGCGTAAGGTGTTATAAAGGTAGAGCGTGGATCTGATAGGATTAGTATCCTTTTAAGAGGACACTACACATGATTATCACATCCATAAACATGTTCTCTCCCTCACCCCTTGTGAGGACACAGTGGAAAGGTGGCCATTGACACACTAAGAAGAGAGTCCTCACCAGGAACTGAAGCAGTGGGCAACTTGATCTTAAATTTCCCAAACCCCCAGAACTGTGAAAAATCCATCTCTGTTCTTTGAGCCACACGATCCATGGTATTTGCTATGGTAGCCTGAGCTAAAATAGTAAGTTTTGCAATATTATTCTTCTACTTCATAATTGCTTTGGTAATTTTATGTCCTTAGAATTGTTATATACATTTTATAAGGATCTTACCTTTTACTACAAAAGGAAAGTTGATGTGATTTTAATTGTGACTATGTAAATCTATAAATCAATTTGAGAATATTTCACATAAAAATTTTGCTGATCACCCTGATGCCTGAACATGATATATCTCTCCATTTCTTTAGGTCTTCTTTCATTTACACCTGCAGTATTTTCTAGTTTTCAGTCTAGAAGTCTTACATGCACATATAAATTTATCCCTAATTATTTCATGTTTTTATAGCTACAAATTTTAGTTGCTTATATCTAGAACTACAATTGATTTTTATATTGACTTTGTTTTCTAAAACCTTCTAAATTCACTTGTCAGTTCAGGTAGCTGCTTGGTAGATTGCTTAGGATTTGTTCAGTATACAATCAGGTAGTGTGTGAATAAAAATTTTGTTCCATGTTTTTCAAATATGTCTTTTATTTTCGTGAGAGGCAGGTATGTGTGTTGGGGGTATTGCCTTTTCTTTTGTTTTTGTCTTGCACTGATTAGAATTCTCAAAGTAATGTTGCGCATTAGTAATGAGAATGGCTATCTTCACTTAGTCTCAGAGAGACAGTTCTTTCACCATTAAGTGAATTGTTACCTGTTGATTCTCACACATGCCATTTATCAAGTTGAGGGAATTTTCTTCTATTCTGAGTTTGCTGACTGTACCAGGAGTGGATGCTGAATTTTTCTAATGGATTTTTCTGCATCTATTATGATTAACACACACACAGTCTTTACCTCATTTATTTTGGTAATATGGTGATTATTATGTATTGTCTGGGGAATATTCAAATAAGCTTGTACTTTAGGGCTAAAGCCCAATTGTTCATTGTGTGTCATACATTTCATTTGATTGTTGGATTTGATTTGTAGCATTTGTTTAGGAGCTTTTTTGATTATTTTGATTTTTGCTTTATTGTTATTTGTTTGTTTTGGGTGGTACTGGGGTTAGAACTCAAGGCTTCATGCTAAGCAAGCACTCTACAGCTTGAAAAAAAGGCCAGCCTTTTTTTCCTCTGGTTATTTTTGGGGTAGAGTCTTATTTTTGGCCCGGGCTGGCCTGTACCTTAATTAATCCTCCTATTTTAGGCTCCCTGCCATAATTGGCATGACAGATGTGCACCATCTCACCCAGCTATTGTTTGAGATGTGGATCTTTGAACTACTTGCCCAGGCTGGCCTCAAACAGCAATCCTCTGGATCCCAGTCTCCCAATTAGCTAGGATTATGGGTGTGAGTCAATAGTGCCCAACTTCTTTAGGAGTTTTAAATCTATGTTCTTGAGGGATATTAATCTATAGGGTTTTTAAAATCTGTGATGTCTTTGTCTTGTTGGTTGTCATGGAAATGATGACTTCAATTTCATATTGAGAAATGTTCTCTCTTATTCTAATATCTAAAGGAGGTCATATAAAATTTGCATCATTTCTTTCTTAAATGACTGACAGAATTTACCACTGAAGCTAACTGGACCTGGTATTTTTATTTTGGGAACATTTGAATTACTAATTCAATTTGCTTAACACATATTGCTATTTATATTTTTTATTTATTCTAGCGTCAGTTTTGGTAATTTCTGTCTTTCAAACAACTTATCTGTTTCATCTAAACTGTCAACCTTTTGACTTAATTTTTTTATAATATTGTCTTAATGTGTATTTAGATGAATTTAAGGTCTGTGGTGATATCACCTCTTTCTTTCCTGATGTTGAAATTTTTTTCTATCCAATCTGGCTGGTGCAAACATGAATGTCTTCCAGCCCTGTGTGAATTCTGTGTTTTGTTCAGTTTGCAGTACTCCAGTCTATTTCTTTTCTGAGCATTTTTATAGTTCCCCCCTCCACAATATCTAAGTGGAGACTCATGAAAAACCCCACTAGATTCCTGGAGAAGCTCCTTGTATGTATTGTAGCCACCTCTACACAGTTCTGCATCATAAATTCTAGCTGCTTCCTCTTCCTACACTCCAAAATCCATCCGTCTCCGTCTGTCAGTGATATGACTGTTTTCTTCTTTGATTTCCCTTCCCTCTCCTCTAGTTCATTACATGCTTCCAGGCAGAAAGCCAAAGTGATTGTAGGTTTTACCTCTCTTATTTCTTTTTTCTCAGGGATCACAATTCTGCATTGCCTGTTATCCAACATCTGAAAGCAGTTATTTCATGTAGTCCCATTTACCAGTTGTTTGCAGACAGAGTAAAGCTAGTCCTGGTTAGTCTGCCATGGCCAGAAACATTAGTGTCATATTACAAATGGGAGAAGCTGGAACTCAGAGATTTAACTTTTCCGGTGAACACAACTAGTAAGTATGACCTCAAGCTAGGCTTTTCCACTCTATCTTGCTGACTCTCAACTTGCCCAACAAATGATTATTGGACACCTTGATAACATTTTGCTAGATTTGAAAGAAATGTGTTTTATAATCCATTCCCTCAAGCTAATTAGCTAATTGGAGTAAAAATATATTCTACACGAAACAAGATAAGGCAAAGAATTGTGTGATCTGTGCTAGCAAAGTCTAAGAAAGATAAGACACACTATGTTTTGCAAAGTTGTTTTAGCAGAGGAAAATTATTGCATATAATAGAAGTATAAATAAAACAGAAAGAGAAAACAGGAATAACTACAAAATTCAAACAATTCAGTGGTTGACATTAGTGAGAACTTTCTGATTTTAATGCATCTTGGTGACAACCATTACAGTTTCATTAGGGCTACACAAAGCCACTTTTGCCTTTTTATCTTTTCTTTGACTCCCTAAGGAAGTCTATTTGAGAATTACTTAATATCTTGATTAAATTATAGAGATCCTAAAGGCTCATTTCAATAATGATTGAAAACCTTAATGGGAAAAACAACAAAAAAAAGAAAGAACAGAAAAAAAAAAAAACTAAGTACATTTTAGCTTTAGTGAATAATTTGAAATATTTTAAGGCAATAGACTCCATGAAAACAATTATGAGCATCTATGGCTCTCAATACAATGTAGTCAATTATTTAAGATTTGGTTTATTTAAAGATGTGTATGAAGAATCTAGGCCTATAAAATAGCCACAGGAAAAGGGGCTGATTTCCTTTGATATTTATTATTGTTAAGTGTCAATATGTATGCTTCATTGCCACAACCAAATGACAAGTCCAATGCCTAGTGGATTTCCTTGAGAGTAGGTTTTAAATAAATATTAGCATCCTATATATTGGTGGTTGCTGTGCAATACTCAGAAACAGGACATTAGGCCATTTTCCAGTTCTGTTCCACATTTCCTGAATTTGAAGGTTTACTACATGTTACATGTAGACATTTTTCTTTTTATTTTCCAGCTCTCTGGTTGTTTCTAGGTGTTGGTAGTCATTTAATTGTAACTAAAATAAGAAAAGAGCTTGGTGACCTTCAGACACACAGACACACACAATTATTAATGTGTTCTTGGAACACATCAGTCTATTATTATGTACATTGGATGAGAATGAATTCCAAAGTGGATTCAAAGAGAGAAAAAGGAAAATGTGCATAAGAAATGGTTCATAAGCAGATAGAATAAACATCCATTTGCCTCTCAGTCTAAATGTTTGAGAATATGTCTCTCACTGAATCATAATTTCCAAATTAAAGGTAGAGAAAAATATTGTTGGAGATCATTTCCACCTTGACCTGTGTGATAAGTGTGATGGTTTATAGCTCATGACTATCACTTCTTCCAGAAAGTGCTAATTAAGCATCTTGATATGCATAGAGAATAACACCACACTATAGTCCTTCTGGTCTGCAGTGGACACAAAATACACACAGAAGTCACATGCATCTTTTCAAATGTCTCTGAATAGAGTAGAATAAAAATGGGTAGATTTAGGGGTCTCCTGACTGCAATGAGAGAGGACACCTCAGTCAAACCTTACTCAATAGAAAGGGCACTTTTTTTTTCTTTTTTTATTATATTCATATGTGTATACAATGTTTGGGTCACTTCTCCTCCCTTACCCCCCTCCCTTACCCCCCACTTCCTCCCTGCCTCCCTTACCCCCCCCAACCCCTTGCTACCAGGCAGAAAGTATTTCGCCCTTATCTCTAGTTTTGTTGAAGAGTATAAGCAATAATAGGCAGGACCAAGGGTTTTTGCTAGTTGAGATAAGGATAGCTATACAGGGAGTTGACTCACATTGCTTTCCTGTATATGTGTGTTACCTTCTAAGTTAATTCTTCCCAAACTAACTTTTTCTCTAGTTCCTGGTCCCCTTCTCCTATTGGTCTCAGTTGCTTTGAAGTATCTGCTTTAGTTTCCCTGCATTGAGGGCAACAAATGCTAGCTAGTTTTTTGGGTGTTTTACCTATCCTCATATCTTCCTTGTGTGCTCTCACTTTATCATGTGATCAAAATCCAATACCCTTGTTGTGTTTGCCCTTGATCTAATGTCCACATATGAGGGAGAACATACGACTTTTGGTCTTTTGGGCCAGGCTAACCTCACTCAGAATGATGTTCTACACTTTTGACTGAGAGAGCTGGGACAGTTTTGAGCTTTGCCCACAGTATTGTGAGCCTCCTGGATCTGCACTAGCATGATTTTCATGCTTCTCTCACTTCTGTCTGTCAGTACTTGGGAACTTGAGCAGCCTAAAGTAGGGTTTCTTGTGCTCAGTTCTGTTGACATTTTGAACTAGATAATCCCTCCCTTGCTGTGGAGGAGGGACTTTCCTGTGCATTGAAAGGTGCTTAGATTCTTCTCTGACCACTTTCCATACAAACAGTTTCCTATCTCCCAAGCTTCACCAATCACAAATGTCTCTAGACTTTGCTAAATATCCCACCAGAGAAAAAGTAGTGCCACTTGAGAAGTACTGGCCTAGAGAATCATGACACAGACTGCACAGATTCAAATTCTCTATTGCTGTCTGTCTATGTGATATTGAACAAGTTTCCTTACCTCTGTGCCTGAATCTCCCCATCTCTTTAATAGATTATAGTATTATGTACAGGATGAAGATATTATGAAAATCAACTGAAATAATACAAACAAAACTCATAGAATAGTATTTGCATACAGTTAGCATTCAGTTAATTTTAGCTCTTAATACTAAAGCAAGATTTCCTTCAGATGGTAAAGAAATGGCTCTGGTATTAAATAGAGCTAGTTAGTAACTTTAAGGAGTTAGCAGTTTTTTTTCTCTCAGTGCATCAACAACTCCAGTTTGGGTCATATGATAACTCTGACAATGTCCAAGAGCAGGGAGTACTGAATGGTCAATCTTAGATCACACTACAATCCTGTGACTCATGGGAAGAAACTTAAAGAAGAGAGATGGATAAACATGATGAGCAAGCAAAATTAGTAGCTACCAACTAATCAGTGGAGAATGCCTATAATCCCAGTTACTTGGGAGGCAGAGATCTGGAGGGTCAAGATTTGAGGTCAGCCTGGGCAAAAAGTCAGCAAGATCTCATCTCTACAAACAAGCTGGGCATGGTGGCTCACCTGCCAGAAGACAGGAGGATCATGGTCTGAGGCCAGGCGTGGGCACAAATTCCAGACCCTACCTGAAAAATAAGTAAAGCAAAAAAGATTTGGGGTCATGTCTCATGTGATTGAGTACCTGTCTAGCAAGTGTGAGGCCATGAGCTCAAGCCCTAATACTACCAAAAAAAAAAAAAAAATTGATAACCAGCACAGTCTACTACTGGCTATAAAACTGTGCAAGTAGATTTCTTACCATGGCAAATGATCCAGGGTCATAGAAACCATCTGTAGGGAGTGCTGGTGAAACTTCTAAGGCAAAAAAGAAGTCAGCAAATTATCAGACCACACAAAGTTAAGGCATTCCAAGGAACAGTCTGGTATAGACTTGCAATCCCCAAAACCAGAGACAAAAAAAGCAGAAGAAATAGACCCTGTTCATCTTTAGCTGAGTAGCAGTGACAAGAACTACTGCTCATTGAGATCCCCCCACGTGATAGATGCTTCACATGTGTTGTCTCCAATAATGTAACATCTCTACATGGTAATAGAATTATTCCCATGTTAAAATGAGGAGACTGAAGCCTTTCTAGGTAGGCTGAGTAATTCAGCTAAAGCTCCCAGTCAAGAAGGGATGGAATCAACATTCAACCTTGCCTCAGTTCATAATGCAGATTCTTTGGCCTCACACACACCCTGGAGGTTAACTGAGTGGTAAAGAAAGAAAGCTAAGCTTCCAGATGCCTTTGGCTACACAGTCACTGAAGAAGATGTGACATGAGTTAGGTCTTTTCTGTTCAGCAAATGAGCCCAGCAAGCACTGAAGTGTGAGCTGCCTGTATTATAGAGCAGAGGTTCAAGCAGGCATGAGTCCTCTCAACCAGAAGTTCATTTCTCTTGCTTTATAGTTGTCTTGATTATCTGCACCTTCTAATCTTGCCTGTGTTTAGTAACCAACTTAAATGCTGCCTTCTCTTCAGGGCTAAACTGAGACAACTAGATACCATGGCAAACTCAAATTTGATGTTCTTTCAAAGACCAAATTTCAAATAATAAAATTGAAATATTTTTCTCCTTCTTCTTAAGATAAGTTGGACATGACATAACATGTCAACCTTGTTGGAACTGCTTTTCATGTGACAGTATCCCTTTCCCCTTATTTGTGATTAGATAGCACCAATTACTCATACTTGGTAAAGTCTTGATCTGGGGAGATTGAACTGAAGCACCCTTCCTTCAATTGCACTATTTTATCTTCCAGATAGCTGCTCTTTGGGTTGGAGGCAAGCCTGGTTGTTCCTCCCAATTTGCAAAATTTCTCTTCTGAGGTAGTAATATCAGTGACGCAGATTTGTTGTTTTCCACATCCAGTGATGTCTACTTTGGTGGTAGCTGAACTAACTTACAGTGTGAAAATTTTATGCAAGTAGCTTCATGCACTGTTTATTGGTATTATCTTTCTGATTTATGGTATCCTTTGCAGATAAGTTTGCCCCTTGACTGCTTGGTCCTACCCTTTATCTGGTTCTGCCTCTAGGGTAAACCTTGCCAATCACCAAAGACTGGGGTGATCTCTCCTTTATTGTTTCTTGCCATTTGCTGTGCACTACCTGAGTCTATCTCTTCTTGCCATAGACAGCCAAAAACTCCTCACACCTTAGTGTCTATCACTGTTACTGGTGGTCAGCCTCAAATCTTCCTCTTTTGTTTCTGTTCCTCACAGTGCATAACTAACTGTAAATATTTGTAACTTTCATTTTTGACATAATTAATTTTGGACATTTTCAGGAACAGAACTTAACCTTATGCATATTGAATATTTTACAATATGCAAATATCTTTTACAGACCAACTAAAAAGAAGTTAAGGATGTCCATTTTGGCCCAGAACTGAAGTTTATCCATAATGTATGATTTGGTACAAGGTGGGGGGTGGAGAGATTTGCAGTGGCTCTGATTTTTCTTTTTATGTCATTTTTGAGAGAAATTAAAATCTCTATATCTATTAAAATCTGAGTAACTTCATGCAGCTGCTGGAGTTTCTTGACCAGTTGACCAATTCCTACTGCATAAGAGGCCAAGCTGTGGACTTGGTCACTGTATTATCCTTCTCCCCTTTTAGCCAGGTCTTCTCACTGGTATGCAGTGGGAAACCAGCTTAAATTCCCAAAGTCTAGCCAACGGTAGAGTGATTGTGGCCATCACAAATTAGATGACAAAACTGATTTCCTGTATCTTTACATCTCATTATGCAAATGGTTACTATTCTAACTCCAGGCCCCCCAGCGCTCCCTGAATGAAAGCTAATCCTTGTCATATGATTTATAAAAACAAAGAACCAATCTTACAGTGGGTGGGACAGTGGAAAGATGCAGAAATACCTCTTGCCTTTGATGGTTTGGGTGATATCTGTGGCTTGTATAATTCATCGTCTCTCTTGGGTTTATCAGGGCCTTGTAGCTTTCTCTGGCAATCTACCGTTACCTTGGATCTGCCACTCTTATTTCACATGGCTGGCTGACCCATCCACAGCCTTTTCTGAAAGCTACCCTATCTATTGAACTAGGAAGTACTATGACAATCCTTCTGGACTTTTACCCCTCTAAATCCCTTCTAAGGATTATTAGGAAACTTTGAGATCTCTTCTGTGATACACTGGACATAAAAGTGGCCTGTGAAAGATAACAGGAAGGACTTATCTCTGCTTTATCAGTTCAGGTAACCAAATTTACTTTCAGATAGGTGCATTAAAAGCTGGTAAAGTAGGATTAGGATAGAAAGAGAAGAGTCAAAAGAGTCTATTCTAGAGCCCAGTTGGAAATCTGGGTAAAATTTCCTTTTTCTTACCATACTCCCTCTACTTCTCTCCACATCTGCCAACCTCACTCCAAAGAGGGGTTATCTTGACCCATTATATCTAATAGCTTTCTTTTTCCCACATCTCAATCATCTTCTTCCCACCATTATCCATTGTGGAAAGGGTCAGCTACCTGATGCCAGCCATGCCCGTTCCTTTTTTCTCTGTTTAAGCTGTGGTGACTATATGCAGTGTGTTAGTCAGCTTGCCACTGCTGTGACAAAATACCTGAGCAAAATGATTTAAGGGAGGAAAGATTTATTTTTGGATAACAGTTTCAGAGGTTTCAGTCCATCTTGGTGTGGAGGGCATGGCAGAGCAGAGCTACTAGCATCATGTTGGTCACACAGCAAAGAGAGAGAGAGTGCTGTCTTCTTCTCCTTTTATTCCATCTAGGCTTCCAGCCTACTGGATGGTGCTGCCCACAGTCAGGGTGGGTCTTTTCCCCTTAGTTAATCCTTTCTGGAAATACCCTTTCAGACACACCCAATGGTATGCTTTACTAATCTCCTAGGCACTACTTAATCCAATCAAGTTAACAATAAAGACTAATGATTCCATGTGGCTTTCAATTTCATGTCTTTCTGAAGATGACAAGAAATACTATTTCCTACTTGGAGTACTATATCATAAGGTGTGGTCTGCGAGGAAACAAGACATTTGTAAGAAAAATATATTTTTAAGTAGGGAGTTAGAATATGCAGGGCTTATCTTACAAAAATAAGAAGGACTAATTCTAGATCACTGGGGCTGATAATACCCTTTTTGTTTTGTTGGAGACTGGCTCAGGAACTTGTGAGAATGGAGCTTATCCATAGAACACACCAGTGTTCTGCATGGATAGGGCTCGAGAAGGCAACACAGGGAGAAGGTGTGGTGCAGCAAAAAAAAAAAAAAAAAGAATACCCATATTTCTAGATACTGTTTGGAAGGGGGTCAAGGATAAACATTTTTATATAATGACTTCTTTTCATTCATATATAATATGAGTTATAAACTCTGTGAAGTTGGTTCAATTATTATTCAAGTTTTAAAGATAAGGTTAAATAACTTGTCTGGGGTCCCAGGGCAGAAAAGTGATAGAGCAAAACCTCAGTTTCTATTCACTTAACTAGTCTACTTTACTTTCCCCCAGAAATGCGGGAAGATCTTATGCTAAGGGTTGGAAAAGGAGAGAAGATTCATAAGTATTGAGTATCTTTGTGCCAGCCCCACTTATGCAGTCATTTCATGTGATCCTCAAAATCTAAGGAAGTATCTTTTAATCCCCTTTATAGAGGAGGAAATTAATAATGAAATTAAGGAACTTATTCAAGGTCATACAGTTGAAAACTGTAGAACTAGTGTTGAACTTGCATTGTTTGCAGAAAATTTATACTTTCCTTACCAGAGCATGTAGTCTTTTGGATAAAAACATTGTACCAGCTGGCAGAGTGTCTCATTTGCCTGCCTAGCAAGTATGATGTCTTGAGTTCAAACCTCAGCACTACCAAAGAGCAAAAAGCATTGCACCATTCTTGCACTGTAACATGAAGGCTAAATCATATGATCCCAGAACAGAGTAGAATTTACAGCAATTTTTCTTCTATCAATAGAATTTTTCTTGAAAATAGTATGTACCAAATTATTAACTTAGGAGTTCTTAAGTTTGCTACAATCTTTGTTTTTGGAAAAGACACATAATATGCATAACTCTCATATAACCTGTGCTCATGGCTAGTTTGTTTTTTTAAATCATGTGTATGTGAATGGAAAGACAGGACCTGTGGAAACTATTCTGGGAATGTGGCGGGGGGAGGAATAAAGGAGAATGATGGGGAACTATGATATATTGTAAAAACTTTTGTAAATGTCATAATGTACTCTAAGTTCAATAATAATAAAAAAAAAAGAGGGAAAAAGTCACTATTTCCAGAGTAAATAGGAAAATAAACAGAAAGTACTGAGTGAATGTTTCATCTAAAGCATAGAGAAAGAAATAAAGGAGTTTCTACTTCCTTGATTTGCATGAGTATAACCACCCTACCATGAGTTTGGGTGGCATAGAGCACTGAAGATGCTGTTCCAGAATGCACCAAAGATTTGTGTTCAAGTGGAGGATATAGAGGATACAGGGAAATGGAAGTACTGTGAGTGGTCTGGCATGCCACAGACTGAGTGAAAATTGCTCTTACATTCAGTGTGTTGGCCTGGCTGTGCAGAAGAGAGATATTCTTCATTTCCCTGTGGGACAAATGTCAACAAACACCATATGGCAGGTGAGGTTGGGATTTGTCCTTTGCCTGTTCTGAGAAAACAGCTCCAACCTATGTTACCTTCAAATGTGCCATGTTGGTACCACAGGGACTTTAAGCATCTTGGGAGCATGCTTGTCCTCCACTTCTTTGTAGAAGCTTCAAGTGAGTGGACAGAACCCCTTACAGAAGTAAGTGTTCATGAAGTTTCTGTGGTTATGATAGCCAGTCACTTCCATTTCCCCTCTAGCAACTGAACAGATGTGCAATAAAAGGAGAATAATTCTTTAATTCATTGAATCTCCACAGAAATTCAGCCATGTGTTATGGATGTCCCTTTCCCTCCAAGGTTCCCCCAACCGTTCTCATGCAGTCATGCTTATATCTTCTTCTTTATCTAATTTCCCAGCAAACTACTCCGCCTTTTCCTCCATGCTTTACCTTACAACCTCCTAAACCAAAGGAGGATGGACGTTTGTGCTGTTACCTCCTTATGTACATCTCTCACTAGCTCCCTATAAAGCCTGGAGATACTTTTCTGTATTCTGGATTGCATATGTTTGCATAGTAAGTTTTGAAGAAATCAAACAGTGCTAATATACTTATACACCCCACTCGCATCCATACATGGAAGAGGAAATAGAGGAGGAAGAAAGAGTGGGGAGAGGGCGAGGGGATGAGAAACAGTCAAAACAATAATTAGGGTTTAAGAAATACAGACATTACTAAAAACTGAAGGAAAATAAAGTATTCTAATCCTTAAAATGATGGACAGAATGTGGGGGAGTGTTGCGGTTTATGAAAACACAAAGAAACTCAGTACAACACCCAGGAGGTAGGGTGGGAAGAAACAAACAAAATCAAATACTGTAATGTTATTCTTTAAAATACTGAGAAAGAAAATTAGTGTGATATGATCAGAGAGAACAGATTAAATTTCAAGACAGTGGGACTCAGCTTGAGTTATTGAGAGATCAAAATAATTGAAAAGAATCAAGTCCTCCCTGTTGTCCACTTCCTGTGGGTGTTTCTTGCTTCCTGAATCTCTCACATCTCTCTCAGATTCTCTGAGATGGAGTCTCTATCCAGTGTTGAAGCTTCACACACTCAACATTTGGTAGAATCATGCCTATCCTAGAATGTGTGTTCTGGGCACTGTGAGTGCTTTTCAGACTCAAGAGTGCATGTACCCAAGGGGAGTGGAGGAAGAGGGGAAATAACGGAAGGGATGAACCAAACTAGGGTACAATATATGTATATATGGAGATGAACAGTGAAACCCTTGTGTAACTATCATATACTAATAAAAACATTTAAAATAAATAAATGCTGAACAAAAAAAGAGTACATGTACCATGGATGCAAATATTAACATTTAGTTACTAATAAAATATCAAAATATACACCTGTCCCTTTCCTTGGTGAACACCATTTTTGATAACCTGGAAACTCAGGTTGAAAATTAAAACTTTGGAATTCTTTGGATTTACTCACTGGAAACTGGAGGTATAGAGAAAGCTACTCTTCAGTCCCCAAATTCTCCCTCATGCCACAACACCCTTGTTTTTGCACACTAGATATGGGGACATGCCTGTCTGCATATCCAGACTTCTTCACCTCCTGCCCCTTGGCTTACCTGGACCACTCCTGAGGCCTAGATGTGTGCTTACCAGCAGTGGCGTCTGCCCAGAGAAAGAAAGATTTGGCAAGGGGGAAGGCCTGGGACAAGGTCTATGCTGGCCTTAGAAGCAGACTCAGGGTATGTTGACTATGCCTAGAAATGAGGGCATCTGCTTAGACCCACTGCTGTAGCCTTACAATTTCTTCACCTTCTGAGGAGCATGGCCGGGGAAGGCAAAGAGCTACCTGCTAAAGCATATCTGAGGCCTGGTTTAAGGGGAGCAGTCCTCTTATTGTTATTAACTAATGTTTGCTGGGCAGTAACTTCTGGAAGCCATTATGCTGAGCTGAAAAATATGAATAGCAGTGCAAGGGGGATCCAATTTAAATGATAAATGCTTAGGATAGTTAAGGGCTTCATCAAAAAGTGGGGTAACTGATTCTCAGACCTCACAAATCTCTAGGTTCCATAGGTTCTTCATCTTAACAAATGGCCACACCACATCCACCCATGGCCACCAGAAATCTGAGAGCCCTCTAAATTTCTTCTGCTCCTTGGCTGCCATATTAATACACCATCCATTCCATCTCCCCAGTTCTTCTACATCCAGTCTTCATCCAGTGTGATACCACACAGCCCATACATGGGTCAGTCTGGAGTTTAGGAAACTCAAAGGAAGAGAGCCTGCTAGGCAAATGATGTTGGGGGAAGGAGGAACTAATTCACAGGAGATTTGTTACTTACAACGTTCTTACATGCTGTCTTGTGAAAGGACTGATTCTTGAAGAAAGGATTAGTCTAGGATGACAGAGAAGGGGTAAGGCCATTTTGAACCTGTATAATCTTGTTCAGCAATCCGTAAGAGGAGAAAGATATCAGGCCTTCATTTCATTAATTTATTTTTAGGGTACTTGATTGATACCTATCTTTAGCCAGAGCCACACTCTTCCGTGGAGACAAACCAGTGTGCTTTCTTAACAAACAAGCTACTTTGCAATTCTGTCTTTGTATTTATACTCCTCCATGCCCTTTACTGGTTGGCTGACCTTTGAGAATCTTTCCTAATGGCTTTAAGAATACCTAGTACAGCAGTGTCTGCTGCTCAGGGAAGATATCTCTGCATGAGCCTGGAGGAGCAGGCTTCTGGCTTGGCTGCCTAGCGGTGTAAGAACCTGAGTGTGATGTCAAATCTACCATGTGGACAATTTTAAGTCAGCCCTAATGTGTATTCAGCTGTGCAGTTCTAAATAGAAGTTTTGTGAGCACCTGGAACCTTTGCTGTTTTATAACCATCCTCCCAAACTTCAAAACACTTGGCTCAGATGAGCCAATGGAAACTGATACATATTTTTTATTTTTATTTTATGCTCCTTGTGTCCATGCAATTGGAATAAACTGTAAATTAGGTGTTGTAGCACTGTAGTTTGGTTAGATGCCGTGGTTTAGAAATGTAGCTTTAGTTTGTTATAAGATAATAGCTGCTTTGCTTTGTTGTGACAGTAGCAATAAAGTAAAGTTACTACAATGTAAAATGTGGTAACCAACCCAAACTACTGAAGCAAAACCACAAATCAGAGGCAGCCCAACTCTCAGAACTTTATGTGCAGAAGTGATGATTGGTCTCAGCTCTGAATACGTAACACAGGGAACTCTGTCATAGCCATTAGTATTATATGGTTCAGGAATTTGCCATGGTTCAAATCATGTTCCCCAAAACCATATGGGGAAAATCCCGCTGATATATAGAAAAGTTTCACTTTATTTACACCACATAGGGGACTCTGCTGAGACTAAGCTGGTGTTCACAGGTGCCTGGATGTGTATGAAGATCTAATATATTGGTTAGGATCTCAAGAAAGTAATTTCCTTAGAAATTTGGCTGCGAAACTGTGTTTTAGTACAGATGCCTAAGAAGAAAGACTGAGACACAGAGGAACTCATGAGGCTTATCTTAGTTATGGGTCCCATTTTGAACCTATGGATATCTGCCCAGACCTTGTAGAAGGGGTTTTAGGCAAGAGGTTGAAGAACTTTTTATAAGAAACTTTGAGAGGCTCCCACACAACAGTTTTAGTGATGTGGTAAGAAAATAGGTCATGGAGATACATTTTCACTGAGGGACTCCCAAGCAGTGAGGACCATAGAGGACATGACATCATCTCATTGGAGACAAGTTGTTTCATTAGAAGCAACAGGAGAGGGCAGGACCTTTGCCACTGGCCCGATGGCTGTAGATCATGGCAGCAGTTACAGTAGCAAACACTATCATCAAGGGCTTTAAGTTGAGCCAACACCAACAAGAAAAGTAAGGGATATCATGAGCTCATGTGACTAGCTCTATAAATATTGGTGAGGGCTGGGGAGAGGACATATATGTGGATCTTGCAGGATGTTTGGTTCCCAATGATTAGACAGATGCTGTGGAATTTAGGCCCTTACTGTTAATGTGTCCCCCCTTTTTACCCAGAAGCTGGAAAAGTTAAGAAAACATGGGTTACAAATGGGTTAATGGCTTAGGTTTGATTTGGATAGCTAGTAATAATTGAATATTAGCTATGTTGCAGATGGTCTTCAGCACTTTCCATGTGGTCCTCATTTAAATGTTCACAACACTGTGCAGTGAGTACAAAGTGAATCTCACTGTTTCCCCTCATTTCTTAGATGAAGTGTTTGTAGCATATTAGTGTTACTCAAGGTTATTAAGAGTGAGTGGACACAGTTAGGAACTAAAATCACAGAATCTGAGTCCCTAGCTGTCCTGGTGGCCAACAGATGGGTCTTCTCATGTGTACTCTGCCAACAGCCACTTTTGACATTTTATTACAGAGTCACATTTTTCTAGTAACTGATGTTCATGGGCCCTGAGACACCCACTAACACATCTGTATCAGTAACTTTATGTAGATATATAGTGACTATGAAAAATACACAGTAATATGCTTCAGAAACATGCACATCATAAGAAAAATTTTTCCTGAGTCTATAGTAGAGTCAAATTCCTATGAATTGGCAAAAAAGGAAAATGTTCTAAAAAATCTCCCTCATATGTGGACATTAGATCAAGGGCAAACACAACAAGGGGATTGGACTCTGAGCACATGATAAAAGCGAGAGCACACAAGGGAGGGGTGAGGATAGGTAAGACACCTAAAAAATTAGCTAGCATTTGTTGCCCTTAATGCAGAGAAGATAAAGCAGATACCTTAAAAGCAACTGAGGCCAATAGGAAAAGGGGACCAGGAACTAGAGAAAAGGTTAGATCAAAAAGAATTAACCTAGAAGGTAACACCCACGCACAGGAAATCAATGTGAGTCAATGCCCTGTATAGCTATCCTTATCTCAACCAGCAAAAACCCTTGTTCCTTCCTATTATTGCTTATACTCTCTCTACAACAAAATTAGAAATAAGGGCAAAATAGTTTCTGCTGGGTATTGAGGGGGTTGGGGAGGAGAGGGAGGGGGCAGAGTGGGGGATAAGGGAGGGGGTGGGGGCAAGGGGGAGAAATGACCCAAGCCTTGTATGCACATATGAATAATAAAACAATTTAAATAAATAAATAAAATATTAACTAGGACTGAGAAAATGGGCTGTTATATTTTGTGTATAGTGACCCATAGTGAAGCTACCCAGTTCTCTTAGAATTCTATTTAAACTCAGGCCGAATGGGCTTTCCCAAATGGCCTTCAAAGTAACTTTTGAATATTCTAATACCTTACATGCAAAAGGCACATGTTACTACATTCATAAAATTCAGGGGACTAAGGAAGAGGGCTCAACTTTGTTTATACACTTTCTGGATTTTTATTTATCTATTTATTTTTGGTTGGCTAAAAAGCTGACAGACTATATTACAGCTAACATTACCACATTGATTAAACCATTTCTGTGGCTGGCCTCTCTGTGACAGGTGCAACATAATTAGCTTTTTCCTTGTTAAATATTTGTAAATCATTTGTATTTTCATGGGGTACATAACCTGGCTGTTATCCTTCAAATAATGTTCTTGTAACTTGTATAAATAAGAAATAACACCTAGAGCGCAGGTCACTTTTGTCCTTCAGCAAAACAACATAAGGACTTTTCTCGCTGGCAAAATGCAAAAGGGCATCCATGCCATGCTTATATAAAATATGTGTGTAAGAAGTTTCATTTAAACAGACTGAGGAACGTCCACAGCCTAGTCACTTTGTTTACATCTAGATTGACAAGGGTGGTGGTGGAATGCTTGATTCCTTTGTTTTACTTTTTGTCTATGTTTATTTATTTTAATCCTACTAATAGCCATAATTATCAACCTTATGTTGATTAACAAGTACTGATTTAGGTTTCATCAGGAAGAAATATTAATATCTCTTGCTATTACATTATTACATAGTGTTTTTTTTTTAATTCTGTTTTGTTTTGTGCAGTACTATGGATTTAACCCAGGGCCTCATGCATACTAATCAAGTAGTCTACCACTGAGTTATATCACCAGCTGTTTTGTTTTTAATTTTATTTTGAAACAGGGTCTCTCTATGCTGCCTAGACTGACCTCAAACTTCCAATCTGCCTTCCTCAGCCTCCCAAGTAACTGGGATTACAGATGTGTTCACTGTTCCCAGCTCACATGGCGATCTTAAAATATCCATCACAATATATATCTGTAAAATATAACCTTGTCTTTACTGTGCCCATTGAGAGTTGCCACTTTAAAAAATGGGCGCATGGGAAGCCAGGCATGTACTTCATTGGGATACAATTTCTCAAAATGTTCTTGGAAATCCTCTTTGCAAATAGACTTTTCAATCTAATATCATATTTCTTGGAATAGCTTTAATGATTTAATAAATCCCATTATTTTTTGAAAGTTGCATGAGTTTTATTTTAAATAAAGTCCAAAAGTGACTTGAGTATGAATCTAACAAATAAACTGCACACAAAAGTCCATCTGTATCGCAAATTGCAAGCTACAAATCTAAAGTGATGTGAAGGATTGTGCTTAGTGATTCATAAAAAAGTAAGGTCCTTGACAGTGAGAACAATGTCTCTGGAATAGGCTGATGCCTTCAAAGATGAGCTTCTTGAGCCATTCAGACCATATTTTAAAAATTATAAGAATATACAATAAGACTCAAAATTGTAAGGTAGGAAGTAAAGTTGGGTCCCTTGAATGAATTAGAAAGCCATAGAAGGGAAAATAACTGTTGCTTGTTCTTTCTGGGAGCAGTAGACCCCATCAATGCATCTCATGGTGCTGCTTCTCCAGGGTATTTCTGAAGATCAGTTGGCCACTTCTCAAGGAGCCCAATTCACAAAATTTGAAGTTGAGCTGGAACTAGAAGACCTAAATTCCCAAAAAAGAGGAGCTACTAGATTCCTCAAGGAACATTATGGGAAATGTGCTGCACTATGCATCATGGAGCAGAAGAGGCTGGATGTGGGCATAGCTGGAGGGGAAGCTCAAGACACAGGGCCACTATTTGGTTACCTGTTAATACCCAGGTTGGCTTGCATTTGAACCAGAGCATAAGGTTTCCATGTCTAAAGGATGGCACATTTGGGCCAGATTTGGTACAATTATCCCAGATAATGGATGCAGAAAAGAAATAAAGATTTGCAGATAAGCAATGGGTTACTTGCTTCTTACTCAAGTCATTTACTATAGAAGAACTAAGTTTTGAAATCTCAATGGAGAAGAAAAGAACAATCATAAAACTTGGTTTGTGCCATGCAGTGCCCTCAACCCTTTTTGACTCCCAGGCAAGTTAATATGTGGCAGTTAGTATCAATTATTATTAACCCAGATGCATCAAATGGTTTTTCTATGTGCAGAAGCACACATTCATACAAATACATTATTATGAGAAAATCTTATATTTATGCAGATTTTGTAGTATTCTAAAATATTTTAAAATATTTTGTTTGATGCAATAACCATTTAAGACAGAGAAATATTAAGTTGAGCCATACAAAATTGGCATTATTTTTCATCAAAGTGGCCAAATACTAGCAATTTTATATATTTAAACCTTTTCTGGGGGGGAGGGGGCAGAGGGAGCAGTGGGTGGTGAGAAGTGGCCCAAACAATGTATATACATGTAAAAATGATAAAATAAAAATAAATAAAAATTAAAAACCCTTTTATTAATGTCATCATTTAATGCATGGTTCATCTAATGTATAAAAAAGTGTTAAATAATGGACTTGAGTTTACCTGGCTCCCAAGTGCTGGAGATAGGGCCAGAGTCTGTGTCTTCTTTTCTTAGTGTCATTTCCACTATAATATAAGACATAAGGAAAGAGCATATCTATCTGTAATATAAACCAAAATTTAGCATCTTGCGTATGTTTGTTTTTGTGATAAATTCACTACAGATATATATAAGGAGGAAAACGTCAAGAAATCTGCTGAGTATTCTTCATTTTCTTTTTTGCAACCTTATGTACTTTTCCCAAATAGTTAAGTACAAAGTCATTTTTGCAGTGAAAACCTTACATATTTTGTTTTTCAAATTAGTTGACTGTAAATTATTTTTTCACCTCTACTGTTTAGGATACAAAGAGCTAAAGAAAAATAAAATATTATGTTTGATCAAATGAAAAACAAGAATTATATCATGAAAAAAGTTCTTTATTTTTTCTACATCTTTTTCTTTGTTAAAGAAAATGAGTTAAATTCTTTCCATTGTGAGGAGATATATTTGTCTGTGAAGAGAGATATTTGTCTGTGATATAATTTTCCTAAATAATATCTGAATTGGAATTCAAATCAATAATCCAATTGCTCTTCTGATTACACTGTTTCTTTAAAATACAGATGTTTCAAATGAGTAAGTCATATATAACTTGTTAGCATTTTTTCTCCTTAATGCTACAGGGAATTTCAAGCATATTATTATATATGCAATGTTTTCCCAAGATTTAGCAAATGACTATCAAATGTGGAAATACAATTTAACAACTTAAACGAAAAGAAATGTACATCATTAATTTAAATTCAATTAGCTGGCTTCATCTCAGCAAACGGCTAGTTAAGTGCCTCAAGTGTGTGGTATGGGAATTCCGCTGGTCCAGCGAGCCCCTGATTTCCTTCAGCAGCTCAGCAGTTGCTTTGTCGCCCTTGAAGATGGATCCTCTCTCCCCATGCTGCACTCAGGGCTTCTCAGGGCATGAGGAAGATGGCCCCAATTTGTTTACCCATGAATGCTTCTTTGAGAGGAGAGCGGCCTCTGTGTTTCAGTTTTTCCCCCTGGACAGAAACTTGGTGCAGAGGAGGGAAGGAAATTCTGTCTCATTTCACCGTTTTTTCTTTCTAGCTGGTTGAGAAGATTCTTCTTCTACCTTCCAAGCTTTAAACCAATCCCCTCAGCTCTGCAAAAAAGAAATTTTCCACACTATTATTCATTATTCACACAAAAAAGAGATTATTAGCAAAAACTCAGGGTGGAAGAAAATCTCACAAAATGGTGTTTGATTGAATGTGTGTTTTATCTGATACCTGGTGGATTCAGTCCATATGGAAAGCTCTGAGACAGCTTCAGAAAAAAACTTCCTTCTAAATCTACTCTCCTATTTCAGTGAGATTTTTACCCACCACTAATTTTGCGTTACTGGTATATTGCTATACAAAGCTTCCCGTGTTGAATGAAAGCAGTACACCTCTAATAATCCTCTACTATCAACCTGTGGTATGATAATCTTCATTGATTATCTTTTTATGTGTACGATCTAATTTGCTCTTTCAATAAAGCCATTGTTTAGCATTGATATCATGAATAAGGACTGGAATATAAAATGGTCAAAAATTAGTAGCTATGTCAGTGACTATTACAGCATAATAGCCCAAAGCTTCCAGAACCCCAACTCAGCAGCATAAAACATTCAATATTTAGTATTGCTCACAAGTCTGCAAGACAGTTCCAGCCTCCTCTGCTAAGCTTACTCCTATCTCCTATGGGTTGAGTAATTAACTTTTCTGGTCTTATCTGGGATTTTTTATCACATGTTTCGGGGTCAGTTAAGTTCTAGCTGGCCTAGGATGGCCTCACTATTATGTCTATTAGTTTGCTGTTTGTTGGCTAGGACAACAGAGATGACCAGGTCACTTATTTCAGTATTTTGTAAGCTAGCTGTCATTCACATGGGGAATGGTGAACGAAGAGATTGGAGTTCTCTTGAGTTTTAGCTTCTGTCCCACCATCACTTTTTTTGCCACAATCCTTTAACTGAAGCAAATCAGTGCATTTGCCCAGATTCAGAAGTAAAGAGACTACCTTTTAATGGAAGGAGGCACAGAATTACCTTGCAAAGGGTCTAGATAACAGGTGTTGTGAACATTTGAAAATTTCTGATCATTTTTTAAATCATTGAACCACAATTCTTAGCAGAGTGTTTTCAATGTATATTCCACAAAGCACTGGTTCCATATGCTATTAATTGTTGAATGTAAAATCATACACATGCACATATATGAAAAGGAAGTAGGGTGGATTCCATAGTCAAACAGAACTAGGAAACTGCATTTATGGGAATCCTTTCTGTGATGCCTGGAAAAGAGCCAGCAAGAAGAGTAGCTGAAGCTCTCTTGTGAAGGATGGCTACAATTCCCCATAGGAATGGAAGTTCTTCTCTTCTTAGCAGTAGAGAATATGCTAAGACTCAGTTTCCCAAATGACTGGTCTGTTCAACATCTCCAGGTGTTGGAAAGCTAGAATTTCCAGCAATTTCCCAAATGGTCATTGTCCCAGCTCAGACTAAGATCCTGAGCACAATTCTCCTCACTGAAGACTCTTCTCATGCAAAGAAGGAAAGTTAGCCTGGTGCCAGTGGTTCACATATATACTCCTAGTTACTTGGGAAGCATGGATCAAGAGGATTGAATAGTGATTCAAAGTTGGCCCAGAGAAATAGTTCATAAGATCCTACCTTGAAAATACCCAACACATGAAAGGGCTGGTGGAGTGGTTCAAGTGGTAGAATAGAGCACCTGCCTTGCAAATGTGAGACCCCCCCAATATGGCCAAAAAAAAAAAAAAAGAAAGAAAGAAAGTGATAGGGCGGGAGATGCCTTTATGGGAATATGGCCCTCAGTGCATCCAGCTGTGCTCTGGCCCACCGTATGTCCCAGACATATCTGCCAGAGTCTGAGAAAACAGTGGCTGTGCACTTGCTGAAATCCTGCACTAAAAGATATTTGTTGGTGTTTGCACAAGGTGAAACAAAAATTGTCAGGAGTTTTGAATGTTGCTATAGTCAAAATATTTGTTCCCTAATCCCAAATTTATGTGTCAAGGCTCTAATCTCCAATGTGATAGTATTAGGACATTGGGTTGGAGCACTCATGAATGTGATTAGTGCCCTTATAAGAGAAAGCACAAGAGACATGTTCTTTTTCTGCCAGGTGAGTATACAGCAGAAGACATCTGCCTACAAGCCAGAGAGAAGGAAGTAAATCAGCTGACATCTTGATCTTGGACTTCCAAGTCTTGAAATCTGTAAGGAGATGTCTATTGCTTAAGCCACCTAGTCTATACACTTGTGTTATAGCAACCTGAATGAACTAACACAGTTCTTCCTGTTGAAACTACTCCAGGAGGGAGGGGAGGATTAAACGACACGGGAGAGAGGGTAAATCCAAGTATAATATGTTTAATACATTGTAAGAAGTTTTGTAACTGCTACAATGTGCCCCCACCCAGCAAAACAAGAAAAAAAATAGATCATAGTGTCTTCCTTGATTGACTTTCAAGTGGACAGAATACACAATTCCCCAAGTTTTGTTGATCCAGCAATCTTTTTTTTTTCCCAAGGAACACCTTGCATCTGGTATTATTACATAAAATGCACATTACTGAAAAATGTTCATTTAAAGGATAAATTTTGGTAAAATAAATACATAAAAATGCAAATTCATATAAAACACTCATTGTTTATTTTCTCACATATGTTTATTGTACTTTCAGTCCCTTATGAGGAATTTCTGGCAGTCAAAATAAGCAACTAAATAGAACACTAGAAAAGACAAAACAAAACAAAAAACAAGTAGAAGTGAAGGATAAGGCCAAGAAGGAAAAGACTTAAAAATGACATAAAATAGCCCTTTGTGTGTTCAATTTTAGGCATTCCAAAAATAGTGTAGTGAAGCAGAATCTGTACACAGAATTTAATTTGAATTAATAAACAATGAAAATTACTAATTTTTATTTATTCAATAAATCCTAATTATGTTTCTGCTGTATGTTAGTCAAATAGGTTCCTGGAGACACAGCCATAAATAACACAAAGCCCTTGTTTCAAAAGGGATACAATCTAGAATAGGAGCTAGCAAACTTCTATTCAGCATCTAAGCCAAATTCTGTTCATCACCTGTTTTGGCAAAATAAATAAATAAATAAAAGTTTTATTGGAAGGCAGCAGTGTTCAATTGATTATGTATTGTGTGTGGCTATTTTTATAACACAACAGCAGACTTGTGTAATTGATATGACTGGCACCATGGAAAATATTTACTGTCTAGGCTTTAAACAAATTTACCGACTGCTAATAGACTCTAGGCCCATCCTTAATTGCTCCAGTTCTCTATTTTTTTCTCTTATAAAATGTATTTTCCCCCTTTATGGTTTCAGTTGCTTCTCCTACAAATTTGACCCTGTAATCTCCACTCCTAGACACAGATAGGCACTGGAGGTATTTCTAGAAGTTCTCAATTTGTCCTAAAAGCAATTACATGCAGTGCCTACTCTGCACGTTATCCTTCTGTCAAGGTCAAAGTTGACATAGAGATTAGAGAGAAACAAGAAATGTGACCATTCAAATTTGAAGTGCATATGGAACACTTCAGTAGTACTATAATAATATCTTGCTTTACTTTGGAAGCTCTCAAAGCACTTTGCCATAATTAGTTTCTTTACTTTAATATGCCATGGAAATAAAAAAATGTTATTATTACTGTCCAGTTGTGAAAGCAGATACAATGGAGTTACATAATTCACAGAAGGGCTTCATTCCCTGGCAAAAAAAGTTACTCCTGTTAGCAACAGGGCTGTCTCTTCATTATTATATTCCATGTGTTTTAGTCAAGCTTCCATAACAAAATACTACAGAAAGGGTGGCTTATGAACAACAAAAATGTATTTTTCATAATTCTGAAGGTGGAAGTACAAGATCAGAGTACCAGCATGGTCAAGCTCTGAGAAAAGTTGTCTTCTGAGTTTTAGTCTGTCATCTTCTCATTGTGTTCTCACATGGCAGAAAGAGTATTAATAGAGGTCTCTGGGTCTTTTCTATAAAGTCACTAATAACCATTCACAATGACTTCACCCTCCTGACCTAATCTCTTCCAAAAGGCCCCCACCTTCTAAATGTTATCATATTGAGAGGTAAGATTTCAACGTATGAATTTAAACAGTTAGTACACTGTACAATGCAAAAGACTGGGCCCTGCTCCAGCCCAGGATGTCTTTTGAAATTAAACTAGAGTTCCATGGATTTTCTCCTCCAGGCCCTAATTTCAATTTAGCTATTCTCTGCCCCCAAATGGTACATGACAAGAGTATATGCCATGCTTAGTACTGTTATTAGGTGGAAGGATACTGGTGCTATTTCTCCCCAAGAATTCCCAAGATGCTATCTCTGCCTCTGTGTTTCCCTAAGCCTGTATCATGGTTTGTTTCCTTGCTACTTTTACTTATTGCTAAGGATGATTCTGTCCCTGTGTAAAGGTGACAATGGTAAATGCAATCAGCTCTGGATGAGTGGAAAATCTTCCAATCTTCCCTTTTTCTTCAACATAAGCACTTCCTAAGGGAAGGGATCACTTCCCTCTTTTGGTTCTTAAAAGCAGATTCTCAGGAATGGTAGGTTTTGGAAGACTGAGAGGTTTTCATAAAAGAAATGGAAACATGACAATTTTTCTCCTGGAATGCTGGAGCTCAGCTGCTATACAGCTCTGAAACTCCACTCACTCACTCTGTCCTCCATGTATTGTATTTCAATAAAAACTTAATAAACAGAATATTAAAGATTTGAAGAATTATACAAAGTATTAAATTTCTAACCTTGCCATTTATTTTATTTTTATGAGATATCAGGACCAGTTTAATAAGTATAATAAACATAAACTCTGGCATTTATAACACTACTTACCAGATTAATATCAGATAATATTTTCTAGAAGTGCCATTTTAATAGGAACAAATGGATAAACAGATATGCCCTGGACTTATTCTACCAAGATTGTAGGAACCCAATTTTTGAAAGCAAATTAACAACCCAAATCAATATTTTCCCTATTAGCCCCATATTTACTGAAAGAGTTTTACTACTTGAAGACAGAAAAAGATATGCTGTCATTGGTCCAGCCAATCCTGCCTTAGATTCATATTAAAAAGAGAATCCTTATTACTCTTTTAGTCTTAACCTACTGTCCTGGGTTTGCTGTTCTAGATCTCTTTAGAAAATCCCTTGCACATGTATATGAGCACAGTTGATGGTTAATCTGAAGGGATTTGAGGCAATTAATCAATTAAGCAATAAGGAAATATTAGACTATTCCATAGCAACCTATACTTAACTAAATAAAGATAGCCCCTGACTTAACAATTTTTCAACTTTACAGTGGTACAAAAGCCTACCCCTTCAAGTACTCTGTTTTACACTTTTGGTACAGTACTCAATAAATTTCATGAGCTATTCAACACATTGTAATAAAATAGGCTTTGGGTTAAGGAATGTGGCCAAACTATAGGCTACCATAAGTGTTCTGAGTACATTTAAGGAAGACTAGGGTAAGATATGTTGTTAGGCAGGCTGGAAGTATTAAATGCATTTTCAAGTTATATTTTCAATTTCCCATGGGTTTATCAAGACTTTCAATTCCATAATAAATAATGGAACATCTGAATATGCAAATGCTATCCTAAGAACCTTAAGTATTGTCACCAAAAGCTGGGTGTTTGGTAATGTTATATCCATTATAATCCATAATTATTTGAAGTTCATTGATGAATGGCTATGAAAATACAGTGAGGATGCAAACTTGGGAACCTGGTTTCAGAACTTAAGTTTCAAGTACAACACTGCAATATGTTTGCCAAATTTTTTTAATAGCTTGTTTCCAAATCTTCCATTCGTTAGAAATGGTTCTTTCCCTAGTCCTGCCTCAAATCCATACCTATTTTCAGAACATAGTTCACACTTCTCTGTCTTTAACAGTCTTTGTTACTCTCAAGTGGGTGAGTTTTATATCTTCCAAGTTCCTGCAAAAGACTGTGCTTCAATTAGGGTGTTGATCACATCTGTCTTGTACAGTATTCAATACCATTTCTGGTTGGCTGAAAACAGTCCCCAGACATACTCATTCCAATTCCCAGATCCTGTATGTTACCTGTGCAGACATGATTAAATTGAGAATCTTGATGAGATGGAAGGATTAGCCTGGATCATCGAGATAAGCCCTGAATGAAACCCAAGTCCATTATAATAGGGAACAGAGGGGGATTTCACAGACAGAAAGGCACACTCACATACTCACACACTCAGAAAAGGCGACGAGCACAGAGACAGAGACTGGAATGATGCCGGCACAAGCTAAGGAATGTTGGAGAGCACTAGATGTGGAAAGACAAGGAACAGAATTTCCCCAAGAGGGGTCTGGAAGGAGCATTAGCTTTGTTGACATCTTGATTTAGGCTTTATAACATAATTTTGTTTTTACTTCTGGCCTCCAGAACCATGAAAGAATAAATTTATTTTGCTTTAAACCATCCGGTTTATGGTAACTAAACATACATGGTACAGCAACTATGGGAAACTAAAAAAGCACTTACTGAATCCAATTAAATATTTTAAAAAATAACTTCTTCAAATCAGTTAAATATTACTTTCACTTTCCTTTTTCCCTTAGTATTTTTGTTTGTTTTTTGGCAGTACTGGTGTTTGAACTCAGGACTTCACACTTGCTAGGCAGGCACTCTACTGCTTGATCCATGCCTCCAGCACTACTTTTACTTTTAAACTGGATCTTTGCACACAGCCTTTTGAAAAATGGAACTGGATTATGAACATATAACTGTGTCTTGTACATTTTAGCTAACTATAAGACAAAATACAATTTATGATTTAATCACAGCACCTAATGAAAGGATAAATATGAGTATGACTATGTAATGTCAGTTCAACTTTCTATTTGTAATGTGATATATGATGATTTTAATTCTAAAAGTAGAAATTTCCTGAAACTAAAATCTTATCTGTGCTTTTACTACTTCTAATGAACTTGTGTCAAAGTTAAGTGATAAGTTTGAATTCTCATCAGAAATACCTCTATTATTTATTTCATCTAGTAGCAAAATAAAATGAACAATTTTAGAAACTCAAAAAGTATCTTCCCAAAAGTATTGTATGAAAAGAATGATACTTTTAGAGCAAGGCTGGTGAACCTTCCTCTTAACTACTAAAATTTACGACTGAGGATTTCTAGTCTTTCTGAAATGCTTAAGAACTGAAATACACCTTTGAGTAGTTTCTAAATTAAATATAAGCTCATCATAACTTTAAAAAAAGGAGAAAGTCATTGCATGAGATTTTGATCAATACAAAATTTATATTGCTGGTACAATGAAACTCTGGAGTTGGTTCATAATAAAAACTTCAATACGCCCCGTGAAAGTACTGCCAAAATAAGCAGGAAGTTCCTTTTCGTTTGAGCAGTCAGATTTTTCTTCTGTCTGCAAACAGAGCAAAATTCAGGATGCTTCACTACTGGAGAATCTCTAATGAGTGGTTAGTAAAATACCCACCTTTCTGACTGCCAGTGGATATCAAAAAATTACTCACTTCTGACTTAGTAATTACCTACCAAAAATTTAGATCAAGTGGTCGTCATGTCACCCAAATTAGTACCTGACAAAGAAGGCTTTTGGCAAGGTTGGCAGCTGAGAAACAGGAAGTGAGTTGCAAAACATTATTAAAACTTGAAAATAACAGCCTTAAAGGTGTGTGATCTACCATTCAAATACTCAAAAACTACTGCACAGACATCATGCCTGGGCAGGAGGAAAACTTAGAGAGCCAAGAGAAGAGACAAAGCAGAGAAAATGTCACTTCATCTTTGCTCACCCAAAGGGCCACCACCAGATCTCTGATGTGCCATTATTATTATTACAACAGACTTTCAACTGTGTCAAAGTCTTATAAGGTATTCAAGAAGGTAGAAGTTCTTCATGTTTTTTTACAATGGACTCTCAGGATCAAAACTGCTCTGCAAAAATCTCTAGCCAATGACTGGACCATGTCTTAAGTCACATACAGTCAAGAGTTCAAATTCCCTCATAGGCTAAGAAAGAATGGCAGGAGACTGACCTTAGAATCTAACCAAGCACCTCATGTGGTTCAAATCAAAAGAAACATGGCACGGATCAAAGAATCCAGCTTGCCTTTGTCTTCCTGCAGAGGGTCATCTGGCCTTTCAGAAGAATTGAGTGCTTTCTTGACATTTGGACTTTAAATGAGTCTAACTGGTTCACTGAAATTCAACATTTTTATTTGAACATTATTTTTGGTAGGATCATTGCAATATAAACTCAACTCTCAATCCATACAACTATAATTCAACTTGAAGATTACAAATACATGTTTTAAAGCTGCACTGACTTCTGAGTTATATTGCCATTTGTTTTTTGTTGCTCCACATACAGTGTGTTTGATCAAAGACACTAATAACACTATTCATTAAGAACTGCCCTTGCCATTCAGCACATGTCAGTCAAATGGTCTTTTTTAAGGAAAAAAAATATGCTGGCATCAAACTCAATTAGAAGTTGCCAAACTGTGGCCCATGGGTTAAATCTAGCCTGTTCCATTTGCTTACATAATTTCTGTGACTGCTTTCCCTACCACATTGTCTATAGTGCTGACATTGAGCATCAAAGACTTGGTGACACAAAAAGCAGAAGATATTTACTATCTTACTCTTAACAAAAATTAAGTGCAATCATTGCACTGAATAATGGCATTAATATTACATGAATTGAAGTATATAACCCAGGAACATTCTCTGGTCTCTATGTTATGTTGTCTGAGACTCTCTTGACTATATTCAAGTCCCTTCATATTCAGGCCCCATGCCCTACAACCACGACAGTTATCATCCAGTCCTATACAATATGCATTGCCCAGCGTGCTCACAATCATGCTTGAATGTTGTTGTTGGCCGTTGGAAACAATGGATATTACGATTTGGTTCTGGCCTGTAAAGCATTTGCCACCTAACAAGAGCTCATTACCTACAAACCACAGTGTCTGGCACAGAGTAGATGTCACATGTATGTGTACTTTATAGGTAGGTGAACTGAACAAAGCTGAATTAATATAAACAAAAGAGAACTTATTTAATAATTGTGCATCATTCTACAATCCCCACATCACCTGAAAATTAGAATAAATGTTTTTTACTTATGTTATAATAGTAGAAATACCCTGATTAATCTTGAAAAGTTTACTTAATGTCATTTTCTAGGTTCAAATCAATAAAATTAATCTATATTAATTGAAATACTTTTACTAAATTATTCTTTCAATAAGAGTCTTGAGATTTCTTTTCTTGCAGAAAAGAGAATATAGGAATATAGGAGTGTTTTGAGCATTAAGGACTGCTTCATTTGGGTCATGGATAATTATTTGTATTATGTCACAGAGTCCATTATGACATTTTTAGAAATGGTCATTATTGGTACTACATTTTTCTCCTGAGGTGATACTTAGAGGTCCACTTATGAAATTGTGTTTAAACGAAGACTAATTAATGGCAAAAGGACCTCTTGGCAACGATTGCTCAAATTAAATAGTAATTACCAAATACCCTCTTCATTTTATACTGTATAGACTCAGCCTTCAAGTTTTACCAAGCTCTTGACGAAGTCAGTCCTGGATAGTAATTACTTAATAATTTCTTCCTTCAGTGGTTTAAGCTTCTGAGGTTTTTCACAGCTTCTTTTTTTTTTTAAGGAAGAATAAAGAATTCCATCTTTGATTTCCATCTGGACATATATTATTGAAGGACTGAAGGCAATCCAACAGCTCATCTGAAATTTGCCAACACTATGTGCATGAAGGAAATCATTGATTTTGCTTTCAGGTTTCCAAAATATTATTGCCATGAGTTTGGCTTCAAACTAGGGCCCTAGACCTTTCTGGCCCTGAGAATTGCATAGTCTTAACCCACTGTGATTATGTGGAAAGTTTAACAAAATGTGTGCTAAGCCTTAGGTAGAAAGGAGGGAAGTTGACTTACGAAAGTGTGTGTGTGTGTGTGTGTGTGTTTATGATTTGGGTCTGTTCTAGAAGCAAAGTTCTTATTCTTGGAACTAGCATCATGTCACTCTTTAAGGTTTCCCCAAGTCTAACTGCACCTACATACCATGCTGTTTGCTTCCCTCCATGGCAAACTCATGTGGGTCTTCCTTACTTACTTAGTGTGCGGTATACAAAGGAGAAGGTAGTTACAACAAGATGCCTTCTCGTAAGCTCATGAACATGTATCAAAATACCACTTTGCATCTCACAAATGTATACAGGCATTATATCTGTTCATTAAAAATAAATCCGAAAAAGACCTCATTAAGACACTTGATTTAATGCTTGAATAAATGTTTCCTGAGCAAAGGAGGGGGTGAAGTATAAAGGTCAGCAGTAAATATCCAGCTATAGCCAGGTGCTGTGGACTAAACTGCATCCCTATAAGTTTCACATGTTGAAGTCCTAACCCTCAGTGTGATGGTATTTGAAGACAGGGTCTTTGGGAGAGATAATAAAGTTGAGATGCGCTCATGAAGGTAGAGCCCTCATCATAGATTAGTGCCCTTATAAGAAGAGTCACAAGAGCTTTCTCTTTCTATCTCTCTCTTTGTCTTTTTCCCTTTCTGTTTTTCTCTCTTTACCATTTGAGAACACAAAAAGAAGGCAAGCTGAAATGAGAGCACTCACCAGAATCTTACCATGCTGACACTTTGATCTCAGACCTTCAAATCTTCAGAATTATGAGAAAATAAATTACCACTGTTTAAGTCACCTTGTGTATGGCATTGTGTTATGACATCCCAGACTAACTAGTACATTTGTAACCAGAAGATTTTCTGATTTTCTTTTTTATTAGAGGACATGTCTATGGACGCGGCTTGAGTCTGATGCCTTGATTAATACATAAACAGACTCGGAGTGGCTCTTCCTCTACTTATCGCCAAGATACAATCTGGCACAACAGTTTTGTTTGATAGACAGCATTGGCCTATGCTTGTCAACTAGCCAACGTGAAATAACATTATTACTGTATAATGTCGAGTTAGGCTGCATAATATTTCCATTGTATGACACACATGATGAAGAGATTTCAGAGTTCTCCAATGTTTACATAATTAGCATTACATATTTGTAAAATTAAGGTACCACTATCACCGTGATTACCATATTTTCTTCCTGCCAGAGGGCTGATACTGACGCATGTTCACTTTTGAGAATGATCAGAGGAAACACCTTCATCTCCAAAGACTCCCTGTGTCTCCGTAGTCTACATACAAGGCACTTGGACCCCCAATTCATCTCTTGGCCTTCCCAAAAATAAAATAACCAAGGTCAGCTTGAGGAATGAGAGGAGAGAACAAGAAGGAATCAGCCTAAAAGACCTGGCTCAGGGTTAGTTTATTGCTCTACTGCTGATTTGAAAGGATTATGTAGCCATAGGCTATCTCCAGATAGAAAGATGGTTCCGTGACATCCCTTTGGTAAATAAGTTGCTGTGCCTCCTCCCTCTAAACATCACATTGAAGCAGGCTGTGTTTTCTGATTAATTCAGTTTGAATACCGCTGACTGTCTGTCACTGTAGTCATATGTCACTGGTGGCAGCTCAGAGAGTCTAACCTTCTCTAACATAAGTGCACACAACTCATTTTAAAACGTGGTCTAATAGTTACCAAATACATGCAAGGTAAAGGGAAGAAGGGATGCATTTTCCCTCAAAATAGCCTGCAACCAAATTTATGAAAGCAAACTGTAGGCACAGTAGTGTTCTTTGCAATGCAAAGAATGTAAGTCACTTGGAAATTTCCCCAAAGCATCATCTTCATCTTTTACCAGTCCCTGACCAGACCCTTGGCACTCAGATATGTAAGGTGAAATGGGACCTCCTTTGGTTTTCTTTGGCGTATAATTGAAGAAGGGGCAAAAATGCTAAGATCCCTTGTCTTTGAAGCATTCTGACAGCATCACCCTGGGTTTCCTCTGCAGGAAGTGGATACCAAGCAAGGTCTGCCCAACATGTCTCTCCTTTTTTACTTTTGGTGGGGACCCTGGGCTTTAGGTCAAGCATTGGTTGAAATCTTAACTCTGCTATTAATCAGCTTCCTAATGTAAGGCAAACAACTCAACTTTCCTGATCCTCATTTATTCATTCACAGAATGGAAGTGATATTGCATGGTTACATCACTGTGATGAACAAATGAAGCCAAGAATGAGAACACCTAGCACCTTGTCCCTTTTCCTTTGAACACATGTTGAGAAATACTGCTACAAAAAATGTACTTTGCTTTTATGCATGGCCATGTGCAAAAGTGACAAGGCTTTGACCTAATCTTGCCCCAGGCTTTGGCCTCCAAGTCCAACAATAAATATACCCGTCTCTGTTTACAACTCCATAAATAGGAACATGTATTTCTGTTAACAATGCATGCTCTGAGCTGTCTCTGTGATCAATTATTTTATATCATTTTCAAATTGCTACATGTTTACATCTTTCCAAGTAGCTGTCCCCTGAATGCAAAGGACCTGCCTGACTATGGCATGGTCAGAGGGGTTCCCTTCAACTTATCACATCTAGAAATGCCACAGACAGAAATGCTTCCAGGGTATTTGCTAAGAAAACTAGCATAAGCTGCTTATCAGAAAATATTACATTTTCCCTGAAAGGTGAACTGTTTTGTCAGTTGCCTGGGCTGTGTGAAATTCCTTCTTTGTCATGATAGGTCACTGTGCAGATGCTCACAGTAGACTCCCATCTCCCTGATGCATGCCAGGGCCCTGGGCAAAATCCTGAAAAGCTGGCCTTTGCTTCTAGAACAAGTAAGCTGTCATTGGAATCCCAGGCTTATATAAATGTGAGTGGTATTGGTGTTGTTGAAACTGTAATTTTTAAAGATGAGTTAGTCAACTTGCCTTGTGAATTCAGACCCTAACAAGACTTGGTATCCCCCAGTTTCTTGTGCTGGGATAATTTGTTAGAAAATGTTCAGTTTTCTCATTGAAACACCTCAGTTTCAGACTCAAGACCCAAGATTTCAGTCCACCAAAGAATACAACAAGAAGTAGAAAACTTCTGGGTTGTTTATATAGCACTGGACAGGTTATTTCAAATCACTGAAACTCAGTTTCCACATCTGTGAAATGCAAATATTGTTCATCTCTTGTGGCAATTATGAAACTTATAAGAAGACATTGAAGTAAAATTTCTTGTTTACTGCAAAGACCACGATAATATAAGGTGTAAGAGTTACTATTATTATAATCAAACACTATCAAGTTGCACATAATCACAGTGCAAAGGACTAATCACAGCCACTTACAGCTGTGGGTGTGGGTGGGTTTTACTTTCAGTGACTTGGGCCTAGCCAGTCAGTGAATGGTTTTTATTCTGGGTAGATACTAATATAGGAGGATTAGATTCTGCCTGATTTATGGTCTGGACTATGTAAATTTATATTTTGGCCAGAGACCTGAGAGGATTTACTGTAATCATGAAGTTTTACAATTGAGTCTATTGTCTAATATTAACATCAGCAACAATAACAACTGAATACTCAAAGACATTAAATAACTTGCTCTAGGAAACACAGCTAGTAAAGGATCAAGAACTAATTTACACCTAACATTGTGAGTCCAAACAGTGTAATCCAGAGGCTTCGCTCCCTCTGTAACCTGATAAATTTCCAGAAACAGGCAAGGGCCAGAAGTCAATACAAATTGTTCATAGGTGATTCCTACCCATGGTAAGACAGAGCACACTTTCAAGTTTGGATCAACAGTGCGAAAAAATAAGGTAAGATTTTAGATCATATTTGCCTTTCTTTTCCTTTCATTGAACATTCTAATTCTCTTTTCTCCCTCCCTCTCTCTCTCTCTCTCTCTCTCTGTCTACCCCCCTTGTTCCTTTCTGTTTCTCTTTCTCTCTTCCTATCTCTACCCCTCCTTTCTCCCACTCCCACCTGCCTCTCTATCACTCTCTGCCTTTCTATAGAAGAATGATTAGCCCAGGAATAAAAACAAGAGACTTTATTTAGGCATCAGAACCATATTTGAATGCAGGCTTTATCACCTCCCAGCTATAAGTCATGACATTGACTTACTGCTCAGATATCAGTGTCCAAATATTGAAATAAAATTGCTCCCTCCCCAAATGTACAACTATGCAGGGCCCATGGAAAATAACACAGAGAAGGAGCCTAGCTGAATACCTTATGTTTAGGAATGGAAACGTCTTCTCCAACCCAGACATAATATCTAAACACCAGTGCAAAAGTAGCAAACTCAGATCACTCTGATCTTATCTTCTAAATGTAAAAGCACTTGTCAAACGGATTATTTTCACTGAGATGAATGAATGTTTTGCCATGGTGCTGAGGGAGGCAGCATTTTTCCTCCTCACATGTCATTTGGTTACCAATTCCTGCATGCACCTTCATGGCCTCTACAGTTCTTTTCCACGGTTGGCCAGTAGTCAGGCACAGAGCGTCTCATGTGCACCCAGTGATCTGCCAACTCCACCCTTGTCTCTTCTCCACTCCCCCTTTTCCAAGTTATCCTGACACCTTTGCAGCCAGAGCACGGGATTCCTGGAGAGAGGAGTCCGGGAGAGAACTGGGAACAGATTTAGTTTGCTTTATTTGTAGTAACTGTTTTCAAGCATTCTTGGATTATAACCTCATGCATTTTTCTGAACTTCTTACAAATCACTTCTATTATCAGCCTCAGTGTCCCATCTTAGGCAGGAAGAAAGTCAACAGTGCTGAAAAGTGCTGCTATTTGAAGCCAAAAATAGCTCCCAGGTTTCTAGTAAGGTAAGGGAAATAGCCCCAAAGGCCCCCACTATCCTCTCTCATGGACATTCTCTGAATTCTTTCCAATACTAATTTCCTTTTCCTAAATGTAGAAAATATTTCTTGACTATGCAGAATCTCAAGCCATGTGCCTGCAAAGTACACCTGTGACTCAAAGGTACCTCTGTCCTGAGAAAGATTGCCCCAAACCATTTTGACTGCCTAGGAAAGTAACATGAAGGAAGAACTTGCTAAGCATTTTACTTTTCTATTTTATTTTACTTATTTTTGGCAATATAGAAGATGGTTCACTGAGAAAAATCAAGATAAAGAAAGAATTGTTAATCGGGCATGGTGGCTCATGCTTGTAAATCCCAGCAGTCAGGAAGGCTGAGACAAGAGGATTGCAAGTTTGAGGCCATCCTGGGCTACATAATGAGACTGCCTCAAAAAAGCAAGAAGAAAGAAGGAAAAATGACTTGTTTCCCTGACAATTATCTGACTCAGGTATTCAGAAGGCCAGGATACAACCCTCAGGGCTATGCGGCTTTTGGTTCACTCTGAAGTAAGAAATATAATCTATAATAATTAAAATACTTCGAGTTTATATATTCTGAAATTGTGTGACTCTTGGATTTGTCATTATGATTCTGAAGTATACATGTTTCTGTTTCACTCAGTGATAATAATATACATTTTTTAAATTGAAAGACACCTCCAGAAGCTACTGTATTTTCTGTGTGCATTCATCTCTACATGTACTTTAAAATTACTGTAAAACACTACACAAATATATGGTATTCACTGCGCATGGGATGTATATTTTTATTTTTTCACATAACCATAATAATAATAAAAGTATTCTTGCTGCATGCTACCCATCACAATACTATTTTACCAAACTCACACCCGAGTGAGGCTCATTGCTTCTTTGTGAATTTGCAGGCTAGACCTGGTGAACCCTTTCCAATCTGACAGACGTCACAACCCATTCACCCGAATTGCCATCTGTGGCTCCAGCTAAAAGTATCACTACACAATCATACATTTTTACAATGGGTCTATAAAACAACCATTATAATAAATGTCTGCTTAATTAATACATTAGGACATAAAGCAATTTATTATGCTCTTATTTGCTATCATTCTCCCTGCTCAAATTTAATAATGCAAAAAGGTTTCTCTGATGCCAACCCCTGGAAATAATAAAAATACATTCATCATGGATATTGAACGCAGACACGCCTGGCAGTACTGCTGGCAAAGAAGAGGCAGTCAAATGTGGAAAGGGAAGCTAGGGGATGTTTTGAACAAGGTTGGCTAGAATCAGATCTCAATGAGAAAGGAAGGAGCCTAGTACTTGCTCTCGGCATGGCCGCAACGAAGGTGCCCAGAATAACTATTATTACAATATGCAACAAAAGGGGTGGGGAGACATGGGGTTGGGGTAAAAAGCTTTCAAGTCAGTTAAATTCATGAGGGCTATGGAGGCTCAAATTGAAATTATCTCTCTGTGCTGATAAATAAAGTAGCTCTGGTACCTAAATCATGACACTAACTATACGTTTCGATTTTTTTAAGTAGTGATTAGGTGGATACTCTGGGGAACCTACCAGCCTTCCCAGAGATAACAGACTCAACTTAATATCAACTTAAAAAGAGACTTGAATTCTAACCAATCTCATGTAATGAATTGAAATTCTATAGCTTTCAGAGGGGGGGAAGATAAAAAAGCGACACGGCTCCATTCTCTAACTTGCTGTCAGGAAATATAATTTGTGCTCTCGGTGATTCACCTAGCTCATATGCAGCATGCAAATTTATTTCCCTAATAATCAGACCTGGAGATTGCCCAAGAGGATTAATAGCATCATTCCTTACGACCGCCAGGATACTATGCACCTCTGACATGGAAAAATTGTGTTAGTTCTACAGAGAAAACGCAAGGATATTTGTCCTGCTAGACAATATAATAGGCTGGTGCATCATCAGATTACAATGTCATTTCAAAAACCTTGAATACAAATAATGTACAGTGGGGGAAATGTTGGAACAACCTCCCTTAATTCAGTAGCCTTGAATTCACATGTATTTTTGTGTGTGCCATGCAGTGTATGCATAGCATTTTTTTTATTAAAGCTTTCCAACATTGCATGCAGAAAAGGAAAGGTATTATCTATATTCCATGAAATCCTGTCATTGTTTCCTGGAAAATGGATGAAAAAGACATAAGGAAAGGGCTCTTTCCATGGCTTTAGCTTATCTTTACCCTGCCCATATGCAGTTCATGGCAGTGCTCAGAGGCAGAACTTTCAGAGGTACACACTGGGTGTCTGAGATCTACGTGTGGGGTGTGTTTGTTTATGTACACAGATGCACACATGTAAGCATTTAGGCTCCATTCACATCTTTACTCACATACAGAGTCACTCCTACCTTCAATTGCTCAGTATTTGATACTCAAGGTAAAACAGTATGTTTCACAATTGCTTAGGACTATATTTTATTTTATTTTTTTACAATGAATCAGTCAGAAATTTTCTCAAACAGTAATGTCTCCAGCTGTACTTTAGACCAAAGAACGCTGCCTTGAGACGAGACCAAATTCCATTATTATGCACGTGGGAGCAATAAGATTAGCTCCTACTGTTGCCCCTAAGGTGGAGCAGCAGGAAGAACCAATGAGATGGTGCTAATGTGCGTGGTAATAGTATTCTGCTAGAAGAAGTTGGGATAATTAAACATGTACCGTCACTTTAAGACAGAGCTGCACACATTTTCTTCGGATGGGTGTTTACAAGAATTCCAATTTCAGGTCATAGCCATTTCTGAGATTGCTTAAGAAAGAGATGGGAAAAACTTATCTTATTCATGTATTCAAGGAACCTTATAAAATGTACAAAACATAACAGTTTTAAGGGGCAAAACATGCATCTTATCTTGACAGAGCTGCTTTATTATGTGTTTTGTTGTATACTGACCTAATATATGAAGCATTTTTTGCTAATATACCTTGCAGGAAACCAGCATTTAATGTGATGGATTTTATGGTATCTCATTAGGGTGTGTTTATATAACCTGATACTAAACACATTTTCAGATTCATGTTCCTTATTAAAATTGTGAGCCACATTGATTTCTAGTTGGAATTGCAAGAGAGCCATTTTTACCATTAAAGGGTAGACCAGAAGTCACTCCCAGAGCACAACTGTTCTCTGGACAAACTTGAGAACGCTCCCACTTTGAAGTCTCAGTTCACGTGGTCTTCATGAGATAGCTCACAATTGTTGATTGTCTTGAACACTCTGTTAGGTTATTATCCATAATTCAGAATTTTTAATTTCATAGGAAACTTTTTCTTTTTTTCCTGGAATGAAAAAAAATCTCTTATTCTCCTGTTTTCCCATCAGCAAGTTTTATTTTAGGGATCAGATCCAATTATTATCGATAGATTGGCTCTGAAGAGATACAGAGCTTCACGTTTGAAATTTCCAGGGTTTTCATAACAAATGCTACCATCCAAGCACTGTTTGTATGAAAGTGGCAAATAAAAAAAAAGAAGAAAGAAAATGAAAAAGAAAACATTTAACATTGCAAGTTGTATTAAACAAAATAATGACTTTCATATGGTGAAGTCTCCGTTTTGTAAACGGATCCTGTGAGGTAACTCAGAAGTCAGCAGTAAATAGTGTCCCAGGGTATTTTTGATGGAGTCAGGGGAAATAATGACCTAGAGGTACTGTAAATAGTTTAAATTATTGGAAGGTCTTTCTAAGAAATGTAATGTGAGAAGGGAGAGGAATGTTTTTTCTCTATTGTAAAGTGAGTGCCCTTTGGAGGGGATCCAAATTCTGAATGCAAATATTTAGAGGAAGGGACTATCTTTGGAGAAAAGCAAATACTGTACTTTTTCTACTTATTACAGCAAAGTTAGTTAACGTGATCCAACCAGAAAGAAAAAAGAATAGGCAGGCAGAAGCATGAATATGCTTATTTCCCTTCTTTTTTTTTTTTTTTTTTTTTGCATTTTAAACTGAAGTAACAAACTCTAAACAGAGAGAAATAGGGCTAGAACTTGGACAGTGACATAGAGAAAATCAGTACCATGAATAGTGTTGCTCACATCATTTCATTTTTCAACTGAATTTGTAATTTTAACTATAATCCTGAGTTGCAGCTCTTAAGTCTCAAGTAATTGCTATCTTTGGCAGAAATTTTAAGTCTGAACTTGTTCTCAGAAAAGAGATAGTTTCCCTTTATTTTGCCTCTGGCACATTATTCATTATTAAACATTAAAGTTGTGTCAATTACTTTCATTTTTGATTATTATCCCAGTTAGTCTACCAGCTAATCAAGTCTTCTTTGAAAAGCGTGTCTGGCAGTGACTGTGAACCAACTGATGTATAGAATAGAATTATTTGCAATTTTTGTTTTCTAGTTAACCATAGCTATTGGTCAGTTATTTCATTCACTCCACCACCCCACTACTCATTACAACTCTCTCCAAATAAGAAAACAGGATAGATAACCTATTTTCTTTTTTAATCAACATGAGACTGAACTTGCAAAGTTACTCTCTGGCAAAATATAAGAGCCAAGATTGTGTACTTGTTTTAAATGGGGATGAACTGAGCTATCCTGAGAACAACTCTGTTGTTAGTATTAACAGCTTCACAGTTATTCTGCTTGAGGTGTAATTATTTTACCATTATTACATGCAAGGCTTTTAACAAAACAGTCGTTCTCTCCATTTAAGCTGAGAGTTTTATAATTTATTACATCTCTTTGGTCATCAACACACTATACAAACAGTTGGCCACCGGTGACCAATTACATTAAGGTTAAGCAACATAACTTTAAATTAGAAATAAGCTAATGTATCTTCATCAAGGGCCTGCTGTGTTTTCACTGCTGTTTATGAGATGATACTAAATGTGGATATAGAGCACGCTCACTGGGACCAATTCCTTTCGGCCTGAAAATGGGAAAGTCTCGAGTGTACCCAGGTCCAGAGCTAATTAATGGGATAACATCTGCTTTAAGCATTCAGCTGGAGTAATTTCTATCAACTTCCCAGCGAAGGTGCACAGGAAACTGTCAGAGAACTAAGTATCTATCATGAGCCATATTAATCTGTGACAGGACTGCAAAAAGCACATTTCAGTCTTGGCTTTTTGTGTTTTGGGGGTGTTGATATAACCACTACAAGTTTCCTCCCCTTCTTCCTTTCTTCAGTGCATGAATAATTGTGGGGGTTCACAAGCAAATAACTCATGTTATACACACTGACCAGGAAACTGTTCATGTGTTCAAAAATCCAAGAAGAGATAAAAGACAGAATGAAAATTACCATGTTCTTTCTGAAACAATCAGTTTTCACCACAAAGACATTTATGTTGTTTTATTGTATTACTTAAAAACACAGCAGGATTTGCTAAAGAGAAATACCAGCACTGTAAAACAGGCTTCAGAAAGGATAAGCCCACTTATTTTGTGTTATTTCATGTTGCCAGCTCTTGTACATGATTCCAGCTTTAGTAGAGACTAAATAAAGGCACCTGGCTTGTGTGGTCATTTATATAAATCCAACCAGAATGGAAGGAAAAAGTAATTCTCTGACAACTTAAAACAAGTGATGTGTGTGGTGGTAGCAGCAGTAATTCCTTTACAGAACTATCCCACCAATTCTAATTCTTATTAATCTACTTTTTTGTTTATCTGTTTATTGATTTATTGTGCAGGGAAGTAGGAGGAAGAGTTAATTTTAATTAAGAGCACATAATTCCACATGTATACTATTTTGGAGTAATTAATATGCTTCCTATATGTCTTACAATCAAACAGATAGCACCAAGCTTTATGATCCTAGAGATCAATAGAAAGAGAGAGGAAAACATATACATTGTTTATAGTGGTTGAGCTGAATTATGCTGATGGCATTTTTGAATAATCATAGACCCAATAAATGGCCTGTATAAAATAAGCTCTCAAGGAAGAAATTACAGTTATGACCATTCACCTGTCCCTGAAAGCTCTTTCGGTCAAAAGCTAAATGTCAGCTCACAATGAGTGGGGGGGATAAATACATAGTCTAAAATTCTCTAGCCCATAAAGGGTGTTGCTCAGGGTTATTTATGAAAATGAAACTAAGAAGAGAGCCAGGGTATTTTTGAAGAATATTAACACTCATACCACAGAGGGAAGAAAGGCAGCATTTTCTTTAGATGTTTAATAATCTTATGAAAATTTTAATATTGCTAAATTGAAATTGTGGCTTTCCCCAACTTACATATTTATGGGATAATCTTGTAGTCAACTAATAAGTTGTGTTGGTTAATTGCCAAGCTATTTTGCATATAGTTAAGTTGTGCATATAAAAATATGCATGATAAAACATGTAGTATTTTATAACCCAGAGCAAGTAACATGCTCATACCTAATGCATGCACACACACTGTAACCCAGGACAAATTGCGCGTGTTAGTTACTACCACAGGCTGGCAGCCCAGAAAATACATTTGGTGCCTAATATGCATAAGCACAGAAATATGGTCAGGCTCATTACTGTAATAAAGCTGTGATTTGCCAGCAGGATCAGTGGAAACACACTTGAGGCAGTCTGTCCCTTCCACTAGTTTGTGTGCCATAAAGCAGTAAGGTTGTAACAAGGGTGAATCCTCAATTCAGTTGGGCTACCTTGTCTGGGTTATTTGAACCCTTATTTGCCTTAAGGGGCCCATTTGCTTGTCCTAATGTGTACACAGTGATAATGTAGCCATTTACACAATAAAGAAGGTCTGCAAAACAGTAGTCTGCTCGGCAATAACACAGGGTAGCCAGAATGTGGAGAGCAGGCAACTATTGGTACAATTACATAATTCCATGGAGACATCTGAAAATCAGAAAGGTGGCTTTTTAATGTCCTTCGGAGTGAGGAGAGTACTGGACAAGAAAAGGGCCAAATGGATTTCTCGTGAAGGACCTTAGCAGTAAGAGCTACGAAACTGAAATTCAAGATCAAGGTGCATTGGCAGAAACTTTGATGGTCATATGGGATGTATTTTACTCCTATCCCTTTTCATTATTTTTCCTTTCCTTTTCTTTATCTTTTGCCAACTTTTAAGGAAATCTAGTTTGGCATTTTTTGTAACCATATAAATAGACTGCAAAGCTGGTGGTGGAGTATAAGGAAGAAAATAACTAAATTAAATATCTATTAATCACATGCTTTTCCCAAGGTTTGGAAGACTGTCTGCTCACCAACTATAAAATTCTCAAAAATACTCCAGAAACTTGTACATTCTACTTCCAGTCTAGTGTACAATATTCTTCTACCATAAATATCCAGAGTGCCAAAGAGACATGGTGCTCGAGCCAACTCCGATTAACTGCTTCTTGGAACATTGTGTTGAGAAAGACTCACGTGCGTTGTCACAAGCCTGAGCTCCAAGGAGGTGAGCTGCAGCCCAACTCAGCAGAGGTCACCTGAAGTCTCAATACGCACAAAGAGAGAGAGAGAGAGAATGGCAGCTGAGATTCCAGCCCTCTTCTCACACATGTCAATTTCCTAGCTCCAGATATAATCGACAGCATTCAAGATGCTTCTCCATAGTCCACTTCCAGATCTGCTTCATCCTGTTGTGCTAGGAACTTTTGCTTAGGATACAGAAAGAACCATTGTATATCATATACATTATATATTATGCCGATTTGTTAATATTAAATATGCAGTCACATACCTTCACAGGGAATCGAATATGTAAAAGTAATTTTATACTTATGTCGATTCTCCATGGGAATGGGCAAGCCATGTTATAAACAAAATAGAAACAGCTAATGAGGAGCACATCCAGGTTGCACTAATGGAAAAATGGAGAAGACAGCTGTGTGGATAGCATGGTTTGCAGGATGCTGAATATTTGCTACGGTTAACTCTCACTGGCCTACTGTGTCTTTGATGCCATCAGGATTGCTACTGTGAGTTAACACATCATTTCCAGGATGCCTCTGAAGGAAAGCAAACAAGCTACTAGGCAGGGTCACATGCTAAAATCAATAACCCTATTCCCTATTATCCAATCAGCTAATAAAAAAAAAGTAGCAATCTAAAGGAAATACAGAGTTTTCTTTTTAAATATTACTTTAAAGAGATGCAACATAAATCAAGAAGGAACTAAGCAGTAAAAAAGTGTTCAGCACGAATGGATTAAGAAAACGTGGTATTTATACACAATGGAATTTTACTCAGCCATGAAGAAGAAGGAAATCTTATCATTCGCAAGTAAATGGATGGAACTGGAGAACGTCATCCTGAGCGAGGTTAGCCAGGCTCAGAAAACCAAAAATGGTATGTTCTCCCTCATATGCGGACTTTAGATCTAGGGCAAATACAGCAATGTGGTTGGACTTGGGTAATATGATAAGGGAAGAGTACACACAGGAGGTATGGGAATAGATAAGAAACCCAAAACATGAAAGTATTTGATGTCCCCACTGCAGATGAACTAATACAGAAACCTTAAAGCAACAGAGGTCAACAGGAGAAGGGGATCAGGAACCAGTGTAAAGATCAGTTACAGATGAATTGATTTGGGATGTAACACATCTGCACATGAAAACAATGCTAGGAATCTCTTTGTATAGCTATCCTTATCTCAACTAGCAAAAACACGTTGTCTTTCTTATTATTGCTTATGTTTTCTCTTCAACAAAATTAGAGATAAAGGCAGAACAGGTTCTGGCTGGAAGTGAGGGGGGTTGGGGAGAAGATGGAGGGGGCAGGGATGAGGGGAGAAATAACTCAAACAGTGTATGCACATGTGAATAAATGAATAATAATAATTTAAAAAGTGTTCAGCAAGGGCTGATGGAGTGGCTCAATCAGCACTTGCCTAGCAAGCATGAGGCCCTGAGTTCAAGCCTCATTACTACCAAAAAAAAAAAAAAAAAAACTGTAAGAAGTGCTCAGGGAAAACCCCTCTAGACAGAGCTGGCTGTGGAGGCTCTAGATGCCTGAAATAAGGAATGTCAAATCAAATCAACAAACATACGTACCACCTTGATGCTCTGGAATCAATCACATAACACATAGACACAGAAGAAGCACACATTTGAGAGTCACAGATAAGATGGCTTACTATGGAAGATCTCACCCTACTTTAAGAGATCACTTATCCTTGTTATTACTTATTTTCATGCTGTTTTTAAAAAAGATCACTTACTCTGTATCAGAAGAAACAGAGCTTCAGCTAGCATTTTTTCACTTACATAGTTTCCAGAGTTTTGTCACATTTTTTTGAGAAGTCAGCATTTTTCCTTATATGGGCATGATCAATCTCAAAGTTTCCACACTGTGAAACCTGCCCAGCCCCGACCCACCCACCGCTACCACTACTGACGTTCCGCTTACAAATAGAGTCTTTGCTCTTGAAGTGCTTACACGTATATGGAAGAAGAAAAGTGAAACAAAATGAAGAGACTCTCTACCAATTTTCAAGATTATGGACATCTCAGAGGAGAAGCAAAACAAGTAGCCTGCATTGTAGCCTGAGCTCCAAAGAGGCAAGCTATAGCCCATCTCAGCAGCTGACTGCCAGGGAGCGACTAAAGATATGTTTCAGAAAGTTGCTTAGGGTTGTTCTGGGTAGCCCTCAGGATGAAGACTCTGCCTTATCTTGGGAATAAAGTCTCCCTCGATTGAAATACACACATATCAGTCTGAGGCCATCATTTGTGGCCACTTTGATCACTGATGTACTCTTTTCTAGATTGGTCCCCTTAAACTTGAAGTTCCCAGGGGAAACAAAAACAGCTATTGATGTTTCGTTTAAAGGCATTTCTAAACTTTGGCTTTGCTTGTCTTTCTTTATTCCCCATGTCCCCTTTTATTCCTACCCTCACTGCAGCCTCCGTTAGGTCTCCCTGGATTTGATCTACTGACCTGGGTGCTGTTGCTGGATTTGAAACCTTCTGAAAGGTCCTTAACATGCCAGAGTTAACAGGCTTGCTTGGGCCAGCTGCTGTCTCGGAGCTGCCACAAACTCCATGGATTGTTTGGCAATAAAAATCAGCTATAAAATGTGAAAAATACCAGAGACCCAAATGGGAGAGGGTGGAATGGCTCTTACACCCTTTTAGTGGACATCTGATTTATTTTTTAAATGCAAAAGCCACTTTTATAGCTACTGTAGTTCAATTATCTCTAATTTTACACATTTTATGCAAATTCTCAGCATCTTAATTGCAAATGAGAAAGAAACTTATTTTTTAAAGCAGAACAACAAGGTATAGTTTCAGATTTTCTTTTCAATTTTTAATTCCTATGCTTGGTTCAGCACCATTAAACTTTTAAAAGTCTTTTTACACAGCTTAAAATTATGTGTAATTTAAAGCACACTCACATGTTCACAAACACCCATAGCCTTAAACAAGTAGCTAATTTTACTCCCAGACCTCACTCTCCCTTTTGGAGGAGATACTTTAATGTTTTTCCCATATACTGATTCTAAAGACTGCAAGGGAATAGACATGTATTCACAAAATGCATGGTGTCATACCTTACCAGCCAAGCACATTGGAACAGATTCTACACACCAAGAAACACGGGGACAGTTGTTTTGCTTGAATACCCAGATTTCTAGTCCATGTGGGTAGATGTTTGACAACCAAACCTCTTGGTAAGAGTTGGAGTCTGGGGATGGATTGCAGTTTGCATGTAGTGTTATTCTGTTTCCATGGTGTAAACACTCCTGCCATGGCTGATTTCAAACTCTCAACATTAAATCACTGAATGTGAAGTTGAGAAGAGTTTGCTTTGTTGCCTCTTGTGAGCTAAACTCCTTTAGAGTCAGCTCTACCACATGCCACTATTCCCAGAAATCTAGACATTCTTTGAGGGTTTTAACTGGCCTATACTGACAGGGATTGCTAGAAGTAAAAAACCAATAGAAAACAAGTTTCCCCACTGGATAAAAGTGTGGAAGATTTTTGTGTACTGATGGGAAACTCAGCAGAATGCTCCTAAGTCTAGAGTCATGAGTTCTAATCAGGAACCTGGTAGTTAAGGCAGCTATCCCATGTCAACTTTTTGCAGTGAAATCTGTTTCCTTATGTCTAAAATAAAAACAATAGCTTGCTCTGCTGTGGGCTTATCTTCTATTAGCAAAAGAGCTTGTAGTCTTGTACTTAGTAAACTAAAAGGGACATGGAAAGAAACACTAAGTATGTTCATGGTAAATTTAATAATAATTGGCTTAGTCAGATAAATATTCTTTGATGTCACCAGAAGGAGACATAAAGAGATACATTATAGAAGGCATAGAGTTATTTGTCAGATCATGATTTGTGTTTTCATGAAGCAATCACATCCCAACCATTTATGAGAAACTAAAATATTTTTCTTGAATCTTGAGTAAAATCAATCAAAAAATCAGGAGAAGAGGAAATGATATTATCACTCTCTTGTGTGAATTAAAGCTCAGTTTTGATTTGTGGTAGATTTTTCTGGTGAAAAAGAGAATGTAATGATGAATACAACCTGGGTGCAATGAGCAGTGCCCACAAAAGACCTCAAAGACAGTGATAACGTTCAACAAACTCCAGTCATCCTCTCCCCTTGCTACAAAAATATTACACTGAAACTTTCCACAATACCCCATACAATTTGTAGCCAAGACATTTTCCAGTCTAGATTCTCCTTCCCCTTTGAAGCCACATTTTATTCTAGTACATCCAGCAAAGGGAACAATAATCACTTGCCCCAAACACAAATCTAGACTCTTCTGAAAACAGAAGCAAATGAGAACAGAAAGGAAGGCCCCGTGTGTGTAGCACTTCTCATTAGGCCCTCTGCCTAACAGTAATTAGGTTTGTTCCTACAAATGCTGGGCTCTGGGCAGCTGGTCCGATACTCACTCACGTAAAGGAAAATAAATAGCACATATGAGTCCCAGACTTTTACTTCCTCCCTTTCCTCCTTTCCCTTTGTGACTTCACGCTGGTTTGCAATTTGTGTTTTCACCACTGTAGTTAATTCTAAGACACAGTCGATCAACTCATAGCTTCCCCAGTAATGGAAGTGCCTCTAAATAAAATTGCGTAAAGCTCAACACTTGGGTGGAGAGAATCCCTACCAGTCCTTTCATCTTCTATTTAGCTGGTTACCCTTCATTGAAGTTACATTTGTAGCATAATTAATGAAATAAGCTTTTCTTCTGACTTGCCTAAATAGCTCTGCTAGGTGACTTGGAAACTATCTGTCCCTTTATGAGGAAGCACAGCTACCTACAAGGTTTGACACCTTTCCACATAATCCTTGGTGACCAAACTATTACACCTTGAGCATGTGACTAAGACGTGACAGGCTCAAAAATATACATGTCTCACAATGCATGTCAACAATTTTACTATCTCGTACAAATGGAACCTTGCTGAATTTATTCCTCAAAATGCTTTTTATTCTTTTCTTGGTTCTGGCTTAGTGGTAATGTATTTAAATGTCTGAGAGAAATATTCAAAAGAATGAAACACATAACTTTAGTTGAGATGCCTACATTTCAAACCAAATACCAGCAGATCAGTGAATATCTGGGTTAATACTATCCTTATTTGATTAGAATAATCCAGGGAGACACTGATTCATTCCTTCAGATTCTGCCTTTTAACCAATCAATATTTTTAGGGTTGTGGTTTTCAGAAGGCAGGTGATAATTTTGGAGATAACATCTCAAGGTGCTGCTGACATTGAGATGCATATTTAATATGTTCCTGGAGTGACAGAGCATGGCAATGCTGGAATCTCCCCCTGGAAACACACACACACACACACAAATGTTACTAACCTTTAAATTCCTGAAGCCTCGGTATAGATTTAGCAAACTGGCCCTTATTAGTGTCAATGAATATTTGAAAATTTTAAAGCATGGGAAGTGAATACCTTTCTCTGGGATGGTGCTGCCTCTTCAGAATAGAGAAGCCCTCAGGATGGAAAGGGAAGAAGTGCTTCTCTGCCAAAAATTAATACTGGGGACAACAGAAAGTAGCAGGAGGAATGGCTGAGCAGAGAGCTGGTGGCTTATTTAAATCAGCACCTTTTTCTGTCTACACAGAGTAGTAGTTCACATGAAAACAAGGAAAAGAGGAGGAAACAAAAGAGCAAACATTAGGCTTGGGTTTTTTAGAACATCATTAAAATATACCTATTTTAATTTCACATGGCTAAAATTATCTGCTTGCTTTGTATTAATTTTGCTTTGACTGAAATTAGTTGTCAGACCTCTGTTTATAGCCTAATTACCTGTTTCCTGAGAAAAGGAGTTAAAAGAAATAACAGTAAATTTATAATGCAAAAGCTACATCTTAGTGTATTAGTACAGATTAGAGATGGTTCTAGAAATAGAGTTTAAAAATAATTTAAACAAAACTGAAAGATTTCTGTTTCTTAGAAGACTAACATTTTACTACTTCTCTCTTGGTTGTTTAGTGCCACGATTATTTCTTGAGGCCATAGACACATGAGTGTGAGAAGTGTACTAGACAGATACAGTTGATGCTGCTTGTTTCTCTTATCAAGCCAACTAGATAATCAAATATTTATTTACAGTCAGGAAGATGGGTTGGCAAAATTTGCTGTTCAGGGCTAAATGGCAAACACTTTTGTATTTGTGAACCACACAATCGCCATCCCATTTCTTCAACTCTGCCATCATAGTGCAAAAAGAGCCATAGACAACAGGCAAGCATATGAGTGTGACTATGTTTCAATAAAACTTTATTTAGAAAAAAAATAGGCAGGGGACTAGATGTTGCTGACTGGCCATAGTTTACCAACCCCTGCTTAAAGTAATTCAACCAATGGAAGATGGAAAGAAATTAATGCATACACAGCACAGCAAAGAGTAAATGTTCAACAGATATATTTTCCATAAAAAATAGTATCAGTTAAACTAAAGCACATACTACAAACATGCAGAATTGTAGCACTACCTACAGGTCAGAATCAATAGATTTAAAAAAATCAAATTGTTTTAATGACTTCTTAACATCAACAAAAATAAGTAGCAAATAGGCATTGAGGGGACACAGAGGAAAGATAACCAAAGGTACACAGTTTATCCAAGCTAAGTGAAAGGTGAACTGCTCTGCACGACAAATGGCCTGTAGAGAGTGCCATTTAATTATTTAATACTATATAATAACCAACATTTATAATTACACTCTTCTGTTATCAAAATAAGGGATGTTGTACAGAAAACATTGGCCACACCAGAGAGATATGGAATGTATTTTTAAAAATATGCATCAAAATGAGTAGTTTTTAAACAATTGTCTCTTCTGAAAGGATGAGCTTCAATTATCTGATAAGTAAGTACAGAATGAGGAGGCAAAGTTCTTCATTTCAGCCTGAGTCATGCTTCTTGACAATTAGCTAATATTTCCTCAACCATGTTATAGGACTGGATCAAATGATCCATGGTACACAAACCCTAACTCTAAAATGCAATGATCCCAATTCTAGCTTCAGCTATTTTCTTTTTAGTTAGAGGACCCCTGACTTTCTCTATTAAGCTTTTTACCTAAGGGTGAAGTGTTGGAATTGCCTTTTTTTTTTTCTTCTACTAAGCAAGTTTCCATCTACTCCCTCCACTCTACCCTAATCTTCTCACAGCAAGAGTATCATCTTAAATGTTAATTCAGCTCCTGTCCCCACAGGTAGCCAGGGACAAGGTACATAGCTAGGACAGCAGCCAAAAGTCCTTCTCTCCAGGCCAATAATGTAAAGCCATCCAGAGCATCTTACACACTCCTCAGCTGGAGGGGCTTTCCCTGCTCAGTGTCTGGACCATTGCCAAGAAGATCTGTCCAGCTGTAAGCCTCATTTTATATAGTTATTTTCACTTATTTTTTATTTTGCAAAATATAAACGAATCTGTTTAGCTAGGAAATCATGTCCCTTGAAAGTGATTATAACCTAATTTGACATGCAGCATTTGTACACTTATTCTAGCATTATGATGCATTTACTTTGTTTACATAAATAGAGGTTTCTATTTATGAATAGAAACCTCAAGATAATGCAAAGAGTTAATCATATGAAAATTTCCCAAAATCCCATTTGGTGAATTTTTTTTTTAACTTTAAAGTAAAATTTCTTTTGGAAATGAAATGGGCCCATTTCTAAAATGTTAACTTAATCTTCAACAGTCTTACCAAAATATCTACTTTCTTCATCCATTCTTATTTGATCATTGATAATGTCAAAAAATTTACTGTGAACACACAATGTGTCAGATACTAACAAAAATATCTTGGATTCGAGCCTCACCCTCGATGGTGTTAGAAATAAACATGACCAGAGGACCTCATGGAAAATGGTGAAACTCTGCCTTGATCTTGACTGATAACATTTGATAATCTCTGTGTTACCTTCATGAAAAGTACAATGAATGAAATGCTTAAGAATGATGGGTATAGAAGAAATATCAAAAGAGAGGCAACCATAACAAAATTCTGGAGGAACAGCTGGGAATGCCTTAAAGCTTTCCTGGGTTTATATCTTATTGACAAAGGAGGAATTTTCCACACATAAAAGTATTTTACTAAAAGTAGAAAGGAGCAGTCACATAAAGAACTATTCAATAGTTCTATGCACACAGCAATTTAAGAAAGACCTACTTGCCTATCTTTCTGAGGTAAGGTCAATGTTTCTCTTTGGGTTTATCTGCTCCCATTCATTCAATTTGTACCACATGTTCATCTCTGTCTTATGATATTTGAGGACTAAAAAAATGTAAAGAATTGCTAAATTATGGCAAAATACAAAATTTACCATAGGGGGTCTATGTGGTGGCCCACATATGTAATGTGTCCTATTTCAGAGGCAAAGACAGAAAGATCATGGTTGGAGGCCAGCCTGGGCAAAGGAAGCATGAGACTCTATCTGAAAAAACAAGTTAAAAGCAAAAACTAGAGGCCTGGTTTAAGCAATAGAGTACTTGTCCAACATGTGCAATGTCCTGATTTCAATCCCCAGGACTGTGAAACAAACAAAAATACAATAAAGCAACAACAACAGAAATCCTGCCAAAGTACACCAAGCTATGTGCACAGGGAAGAGAGGGCTGACGAAATGTCCACAGAGGCATCTGTTTTAGAAAGGTGGAATGTCACTGCACGTGTACACCATCCATTACAAACACCACCATCCTCTCATCAGTATGCTGGCACTCAGGTGAACCAGAATTGAGAAAATATGCTTCTTCTTTTCTCCAAGGAGTGTGATTCTTTCATCATCATGATGAAAACCTTCTCTTGAATCCTTAGGCTCTTCTTTGTTGTGTTTTCTAAAAGATAAGTGACATTTAAACATAGTTATAAAGTGATGTCTTTGATGAAGTTGAACTTCTCTGTTTATCTTTTGGATGAATCCCATACAACTCCAATCCCAAAATTGTCAGAGCAGGAGTCAGAGATTCAGGAATGAAATGGATTTGTAGGAATTGCCTGTGGATTTCTTTTAAATAGTCACTATTTTAATTCATCGTTAACAATTATTATTTAATACTCAGATATAATTCAGTACAATGAAATTTTACTATTATCAGTGAACACTGACTAACATACCTAGTATGCCCAATGGTTCATGAGTTCAACTACTTTATCTCAAAAGAAAATATAATGCAACCCAGACTACAGAAGACTCATATGTAGTACAAAATCTCCGAGTGTCACCTTCCCCTTCACCAATCAGTGCTTATTTAATTCCTACACTAAGTTTATGTTATTTTTCACATGAGTTCTTTGTTTCTAATAATGATCTTAGGAATAGATAGGATTTCTTCTGCTGCATCCACAGCATTTTCACAGTGTCACGTCGGAGCCAACTTGACAGAGTCTCAGGAGAATGACAGGAAGTTCCTAAGGACAGCCTGTTCAGAGGCGGGGGAGTCCGTTAGAGTGCCACATGCCCCAATTTTGAGGCGATTGCCCCAGTTTTCACGTGCTGTCTCCCCTGTGTTCCCGAGAGCAAATCTAATGTTCTCTTCCTCCAGGTCCCTATTGATTGCCTGAACTGTGATAGTGCTGCTTGAAATGACAAGGAAATGGGGTAGAATTGGAGTCATCCAAATTAAAAACATGTCAGATGAAAGTCACAGTCCAATAATCAACCTTCTACAAGGTCTCCCTGAGGGTTGTCCAGTTTTCAGCAGAATATTAGTTGGTTATTTAACATACTCCACTTTCTTTAAAGACATTAAATCAGGAATCTTTGCTTAATTTAACTACGATACCTAGAAAATGGAATTGTTCTTATTTTTGTATTTTTGATTGACATTATAAGGAGCAGGTATTCTCTTATATCAATGCACTCTCTATCCTGAAGAAAAATGCTGTATCCTCAATATCTCTGTTTGGTCTGCTTGTTAGCCTATCCAAAAGATCACTGATTTGCATTCTCTTCCTTTCTGATCTTTTTTTAATGTATAAACATGAGAAATTGTTTTGTTTTTTGTTTTAATTTTTTCTAATCTTTAAAATGCAACATTTAGAGTTAGAAACCCAAACAAAAGACAAAAATACTAGATGTATCTTGCTTAAAGTAGCATTAGGTGATAAATAAGCTTGGGACAGAACTTAATTCAAACAGGACTAAAATTTCTCTGACTTATCTGCCAACACAAGTGGCTTCCTCTGTGGCACATTTGAAGCAAAAGAAAATTTTGGATATAGAATTAATAAAAATGACACACATGGAAAAAAGCAATACTTCTAATAAGTAACCTATTATTAGAGGAGTAACAAACAGATTGAGTAATGTCACCTTAATGAATTTTCTCCAACAGCTAGAACACCTGCTTAGGCATTGTTTTTCTTTACGATTATTGGTTTTGGTTGGCAGAAGTATTTGCTGTAAGAACAAATTACATGAAGTCATTTACCAAGGTGACTAAACTACCTTCTGTTAGGACATCAAATTGTCCCAAATTGGGAGATCAAGTAAGAATCTGAATGGTACATCTGGATGTTGGGTTGACACATATTGGAAACAATGCTAGACATTCAAATCCTAACTGTACTTGCTCTTAACATGGGGCTCAGACAGTAAATGCAAAATCTTCACCAAGGAGCCATGAGTCATGTTGTAGACCATCTCTCTGGATTTTCAGTGTAAACAACACAGACTTTAAGGCAGCTCCTCTCTCTTTCCCTATGTCTGTGTTTTTTATAAAGGCAAAGTTTCTGGATCTTCAACCAGCTCTAAATTCTCATTTGACCTAGGCCAATGTCATCTCTTTTTTTGTCCCTATTTATTTCTATTACAAGGGAATATTTAAACCTTTATTATATAAATCAAATGTAGGGAAGAGATATAGACATTGTTGAAAATTTATAAAATTTCTGTTTCGTTGGAAGTGGGAAAAGAATAAGGAAGAGAGGACTTGGAAGGACATAGGAATATGATCTGGCCTGGAGAATATATACAATATGCTAGATTTTAAGGGAAGAGTAAAGATGAAGAATAAGGGAGGAAAACCTAGAAACAGCCCAGTTCTTCTTGTCCAGGTGTTGGGGATGGGATGAGGATGGGGAAGGGAAGTGCATGGAGATAAAAATGCTCAGATAACTGTATTGTATGAGAGCAAGGAAGACCATAGCAGAACTCCCTTGCCAGGGAGATGGCAAGGATTCTGAGAAGATGGCCCTGCATCACCTCTCTAGACAGGTAGGTTTTGAACTCCCTGCCCCGCAGCACCATGATGCTCCAGCAAAGGAAAAGAATGTAAAAGAGCCCAGTGGAGGAGTTGAATGCCTTATAGGTAAGAACAAGCAGTGTCTTAGTGCTGATTCATGTAGATTGGTGACTGGTAGGAACAGCACATACCACAGTAGATAAATGCCAACCAATAGCAGATGCACCGCTCTCTCCAGTCACCTCCATCACTTTTGACTAAAGTCCCAGAAATGAGAAGCAAACTCAGGGATTGGATAAAAGGAAGCTGAGTGAGATCACATTTTTATCTCCTGGAGAAGGGAGACTCATTATATAAAAACAATTACATTTTCTTGCATACCTGACTGTTTGGGTCTAACTCCAAAGCTACCTCATAATAATCTAGATTAATTTCCTTTCATCTTCCACTTCATTGAGCAAGAGCTCTGTGTTCCTCTCACCTTTGTTCCTGTGAGATACTCTGTTTCCATCTATCTTCTGTCCACTTCTTCCTTTTTTTCTGGGCACTTTTTCTCCAGACCTTTGTACTCTGTTCTGCCTTATAATCCTTGGTGTCCAGATCAGGAAAAGACTGAAATTTGAAACTAAGACTCAGTTTGGTCTCTGCCTTCAATGTAAGTACTCCAAGCTTTGCTGTCTCAATAATGTTTCCTGATATTTTATAATCACTCTCTGACTTTTATCTGCTCACTTAGAAGCTTTTCTATACTTTCTTTTGTTCATTTGTGGTCTTGCCAACTCTCCTATGATTTCATAATAAGAGTTTACACGGTTCAAAATTCCTTAATAAAAAGAAAAGAAAAGGAAAAGCCCCAAATTCTTCACCTGAATTGGATCCCTCTCCAAAATGAGAGATTTTATACCACTTCTACCCTCACTATAAATTTTCTCTCCAAATGGACCTAGATCTTCATGAAATTCAAATACCTCTTAATCTTACCCAATTAACTACTTTTGCACATATTGTTCTCCTAACTTACTTGACCTCTGTCTTTCTGTCCTTCACCTATACTAGTATTATTATATGTTAAGGAACAGCCTAAGAAATTCCCAAGTCTTTCCTGTCTACTCCAGCCTATATACTCACTCTCTCAACTTTCAACACTGGTAGCCTTTATCCCTCTCTTGGCCCTTAAACCCTTAAAATAACTATAAAGTTATTTATCTTTTTAACACATATATTGTCCTCCCTCAATGAGATTATTAGCTCTTCAAAGTCAGAGACTCATCTTTTTTCTGGTAATTATTATAAACAACAAAAACAATGTTATGTTATATAGCAGGTTCCTCCTTAAAGATGTATTGAATATATTTATAGACTGAATCACTGGCATCAACTCAATATGTTTTTATTAATTGAATAATGAAATATGAAGGAAACAAAGCAAGTATGTATTGAGTAACCGAATCTCTGAAATCAAACCTACAGACTGCCCAGATGTTTTACCCACAGGGAAAGTTCCACAGTTCCAAGTCACAGTTGGATGATATTTACAAGGCTTAATATCATCTTTACTAAATTATCTTAAGGTTTCACTGATATCAGAAATAAATGTTTTTGTCATGTAGCCTAATTTATAACTCTTGGCATCTATGAGGATTTTACTCATAATATGACTATTTATAATCATTTATATTATTTTAATATAATATAACTCACAGTTACTATATACAGAGTATTCAAGCAAAGCCAAACAAGCTAGTATGGGCCAAAGAGTCTTATTTTACAGATAGGGACACAGGGTACAGAAAGATTACATAATTGTCTCCACAAGATATAGCTAATTGGTATAAAGATATAGTCTAGAATACAGACATCTTAAGTCCCTATACCACATTCTTTACTACATTCTGCTGCCTCTATTAGTAAAAGAATGAAAGGACAATCTGCGATATGTCCATTCCTCCCTCAGAAAAACTTTCATATTCCATAAAAGATCATAGCATTAGCTATACTCTCTTGTGTGTAGGAGAAACTTAGCTTCCAGCACCATAAGAAGTCCCTGTGGTGATTCCTCTTAGCTAAGACAGGATTGGAATCGTGTGGATGTGTGACTCAGGACCAGGCAAACACAGGACTCTCAACTTGATGTGAAACCAGAGGTAGAACTACAACTGCACAAGTGAAGCAGTAGCCAACTTTAAGTGAATCTCAGCTACCTCACATTGGCTTTGTCATTCATGATGCTTAAGTATCTATGCCTTCTTATTCAAGAGCCTGTGAATAAGAGTCATCTTCAATTGACTAAATGTTTATTCCCCCCCCTCCATTCATATGTTGAAGTCTAATTCCCTAAACTGATGCTATTTGGAGGTGGGACCTTTGAGAAGTAATTAGAGCTATTAGGTCATGAAGGTGGGGTGCTTATGATGGGATGAATAACATTACTAAAAGAGGAAGAGATGTATGGTCTCTCTCCCTGCAAGTGCATGCACCAAGGAAAATCCTTGTGAGGGTATCATGAAAAACTTGTAGCTGAATACCAGGAAAAGAGCCTTTGCCAAGAACTGAAGTCATTGGTATCTTGAATTTAAGACTTACCAGCTTCCAGAACTGTGAAAAAGAAATGTCTATTGTTTAAGCCATCTAGTTTCTGGTCTTTTGTTGTCTGAGAAGATGAAGATAGTATCTAGTTCCCCTTGACTCATCTGACTATAAAGCCCATTGCAGTTCTGTGTTAAGAGGATGGCTAATGGCCTGTTTCTCCAATATCATCTACATAGCTATTAACAGTGGCCTTCTGGTGACAATGACTTAATCTATTAGCACAGGTAGGCAATACAGATAAAAGCTTAGCTAATTAATAAAAGATTGATTATTCACAGTAGGCCAGGTATGGAAAGAACCTAAGTATCTATTGACAGATGAACAAAGAAAATGTGAGACACACACACACACACACACACACACACACACTCACGCACACATTCATGCACAGTGTAATATTTTTATTCCATGTTTTGAAAAAGAAAGAAATCCTGCCATTTGCAACATGGATAAAACAGGAGAACATTATGCTAAGTGAAATAAGCTAGACACAGAAAGACAAATAATACATGATCTCACTCATATGTGGAATACAGAAAAGTTGAACTCAGAAATAGAAAGTGGAAGGGAGGGTAGGAGGGGCCAAAGGATGGTGAAAGAGAAGATTTGTCAAAGTGTACAAACTTTCACTTATAAGATGAATTCAATCTATAGCCTGGTGACTATAGTTAATAATAAGTATTGTGTACTTGATATTTCCTGAGAGATTCTAAGTATTCTCAATACACACACACACATTCACTCACACACACACACACACACACACACACACACACACACACAAGAAGGTAACTGTGAGAAATGTGAGAAGATGGATACATTACTTACTTTGACCATGGTGCTCATTGGACAATGCATATGTATATCAAAACATCATGTTTTACACCTTAAACATATACAACTTTTTTTTGTCAACTATATCTCAATTAAGCTGGTGGAAAAGAAAAACTGGATCATGGGGACAATTATATCATTCGCTGTGTGGACTTGAGATTATGCATTCAGTCTATATGTTTGTATCAAAAGGAAGTTGGACTAGGAAAATGCATTTCGAGGACTTTTCCCAGGAACTTTCGGGTTCCCAGAGGTGCATATTGGCTTTATCAGTGGAGTTATCAGGGTAGGCATCCATGCCACTACCAAGCTTCAACCAGAGCTATTCCACTTTAACTTGTGGTATATATCAGAGCTCTTCTTCACAAGGAGAACCTAATTGACCTGTAAAAACAACAGCAATAAAAAAACAAAATAATGTTTGAAATCCACTGAATTAGCTGATTTCTAGTGCCTGCAAGCTCCTTTACTGTGTGAGATATTTGGGGATAGACCAGTCTTCACAGTGCCTTTCATCTCACATCAGGTCTCATCCTACCTGGATTCAGCCTGCATTCTTGTGATCAGCTTGCAAGTGCCCACACTGGGAATTCTTAGAGGAGTCTCTCCCCAGCAATTAGGGTCTTGTAGGCCATGAGTTAACCAAATTCTACATCCAAGCAGAAAAGCATGAAAGAAATAAATTATTTGCAATTTTTCCCATAGCATTGGCCCACTGTACAAAGTTCTGAGATCTTGTGAGGGTCTGACTCAACAAGTTTAGCTCCATTCAACAGATATTCATTGAACAGTTAAGAGCCATCTCAGGCTGCCCATTAGTTTGGTTCTGCCAAGTTTTGGGACTTAGATTTGTTATTTTGTTTTTCTTATTATTGTTCGCTTTTTCTTTAATCCAAAAACTGCAGCTCCTGCAACACTATAGAATAAAGGAAACTCAGAGATCAGTGTCCTTTTTCATACTACATATTTCCATTGAATTCTTCTACTTCTATTGATTGCAAACTGAGTTTCCATTGCTGAGCTAGGTACAGGGGTAAGTAGGGGCTGGTGGAGTGGCTTAAGTGGTAGAGCACTTGCCCAGCAAGTATGAGGTCCTGAGTTCATCCCTCAGTAGTGGGAAAAAAAAAAAAAAAAGCCAGTACTGGAAAATAAAAACGAAAATAAAAAAATGCCTGCCTAGTGATAAAGAGAAGAATAGTTTTAAAGATATAGTTCCTGTCTTCAAGGATTTATAATATATGTGGAAGAAAGGACTTCTGTACACAACACCAGCAAGTAACAAAGGAATAGTCCTAAATTAGCTACAACTACCTGCCAAAGTTTTGGTATAGACACTCAATTCTCCTGGCAGTCTGGGAAAAGCAAGATTAGGCAAGATGCAGTTTGGAGGGCATGGTTTAAGTTGTTTGTATTAGTGTTTTATTTTGTTTTGGAGCAGGGCCTTCTTGCTGCCCAGGCTGGTCTTGAACTCTTGGGTTCAAGTGATTCTCTTGCCTCAATTTCCCAAGTGCTCATGCTAGCTACAGGTATGCACCATGGCACCAGCATTAGATCTGTTTATCAAGGGGCAAGAAAGATTTAAACACAATGGAAAAAGAAGAGAGAGTAGAAGACAAGGCAAAGGGCACTAAGGAGGCATGCTGATTTAGAGCTTTTTGCTGGCTGTACCAGAAAGCCCAGACACCCAGCTCAGTCATCACCTTGGTAGAGGACGCTGGCCAAGTGACTAACCTGTTGTGGATCTCAACTCATCACTGTCCAATAGGAATTAGCTCTTGGGCTCCTATATATCTAGAAGATACATCTTCATTTACATGTGCTTAATACTTGCAACATGCTTGGTGCTCACTACCTGCGAGAAAGGCACACGTTATTATTACACTAATCATCATTTACCACCTGCTTGCTGCACTTGAACCCATTACTCACGCCTTCCTCTCCCAGGAGGAGCCCTTTCTGATCTCCCGGGTTCATATACCTGCTCTTACTGAACCTTAAATTTTAAAATGACCACTCCTATTTGCTTAGGGGAACTTGAAAGGGAAAGTGGTATTGGACTTATATTCTTCAATAAGTATGTTTGTTTTTTAAAAGTTGGGGGTGGTTAAGGATAGGTCATGCCCTCTTAGTCATAAAACAAAACAGCCAACTTGGGGAACATAAGATCCAAAATATCTCCCAAAGTAGGGGTCTTTCCACCTGAGAACAATCTTCCACATTTTCCTGTGTTTGCCACAATGTTTCCTAAATTAGCAACAATAATCTGGGACTATATTCACATTTTCTGAAGGAGAAACTGCCAAGCTTGTTAATCTCATGCAGATGTAACCATACTTTTACTATGTTATAAGATGGATTCTTACAAAACAAGTTGGAAGGAGGAGGGAAAAAAAGCCCACCCAAAAGAAAAAAAAAAACCCAACAAATATTCACCAACCCATATGGTCAGTAATTGCTGTTTAATAGTCCTCCTATTACAAACCTAAGAGGCAGCAGTCTGAATTACCAGTAGAGTATTAATAAACAGGAATGAGTTAATAGTGCATAAAGACCTTCTAGTGGAACAGTGGGGGAGTTGAATATTCTTTTCTTCAGTCAGCTGTAAGTAATTACTGCATGGTGCGCCTCTGACTATTACCATAACAGAGCAATTGGACGTGAAGAATGGATAATAGTATGGACATGAAGGTATTTTTAGAATATCAGCAGTGAAGCAGGTAACTGGCCTACTCCAATAGAAACCTTTAAATAAGTTTAGAAAGACTTTTTTTTTCCTTATGACATTTAGCCATGGTAGAATTTTAAAAAGATCAATCTAATAAATTATTTAAAATAACTTTACAAAGACGATGCCTGTGATATGTAAATAAGAAGGCAAGAAGGGAGGAAGGAAAAGCCTAGAAGGCCCAGGCGGACACGAGGCATCTAGCCCACGTTACTGTAACTACATAATCACAAGTTCCCGCCTGCTCCTGGGAGACACAGCCTTGCTCTGCCTGGATCCTGAATCTGCATGACTGGCTCCCGCTGGCTGCTCAGGTGAAAGTGAAAATATTCAAATCACAGCTGTAACTATGATTGCTGGAGTTGTGGGTTTTCTAAAATTGAGTTAGTCATCCTCGGTGATTTAATGATGCATATCATTTATTTTAAAATATTATTACAGGGGCATTGACTGACTGCACCTCCTTTTTCGCGGGACTGTCCATTACGCGATGCGGCGGGGTATGTCATGGACCGCGGCAGGCTGAGATATTGTCTAACCGCACAACATATGTTCTCAGATGAAAACAGCTTGAGACTTTGATTCAGAAAGCCGTAATTTTGCAAATGCATACAAATATCATTTAAGGAATATTTTGATTTTTTTTTTTCAGGGTATAGGTCCTTCTTCTGCCTCCTGGCTGCATGGGCCCGATGCTGATTTTTCAATTTGCAGGTTTGTTAAGCATCATGGAATGTTTTGGTTCTCAATCAAGAATATTCTTCCCAAGTGGTTCCAAAGTCCTACGCTTGAAAATAAACGCGTGTCCTCTTTGTCTCCTAGCAGCATGTGTTCCATCGTACAATAGCAGCATGGGAAGGAGGAAGGCAATGCCTTTGATTGAACCATCCTATAGGTTTTTAACCTGCCACTCTCATGGGCTGTAAGCTTTCTTAAGGCAGGGCAGCATGCTTGCTTCTTTGGGCGGTGCTGGCAGCTGGAGTCCAATGGAGGTGGTTAGGAGCCAGGATCCAAGTCCTCCTCCTGGCAGGATCCCTGTCCTATGCTTTAATACAAGAGATGAACAAAGAATGAGCCGCCCCAGTGCTGATGACCTCAGAGTCCCTCCTGAAAGGGACAGGCACAGCCTATGGGACAGGTGACAATGCTTAACTGATCTCTGCTCACTGCTTTAAAGTCCTTTGACAAACAAATGTGTGTGAGATAAACACTGGCACATTTATTTTTTCCTGGAAAACCACATCATTGTGTCTGAGCTCTGCCAGCAAGCATATTCTGATTCATCTAGACACAACCTCTTTCTTGCTAAAAGATGCCACAGTGTAAATTTACAGCTGTGTATTTCACCTATTTAACTAGTGGTTTTAAATAGAAGGCAAGGGCACACCTGTAGAGGTGTTTCTGCAAGTAGGGAAGAGCAATAGCTTCTCCATGTTGCTGGTTTTAATTTACTTTTATCATGTGTTTGAAAAAAGAATAGTTCTTTCTTTCTTAAATCTATAGAAGGATAAAGACAAAAGAAAATCTGGCTAATTAAATGCCAATTAAACAAAATCTTTCATATAGGACAAAGAACAAAGGTCATTTCACAAAAGTGCTTAAAGACTTCATGCTTTCTGACATTTCAGTGTTTAGCATCTTTATGTTTTTCATTTGGTGAAATTTGGAGATACTTATGTGTGACTGCACTGGTGGTGGTCATTATATCCATAGTTACCTCCTCATCCAAAGGACCAGTACAGTACCTTCTCAAGGAAGGAAAAATACCAGCAACAATCAGAGATAGTACTATGTAATATCTAGAAAACCCTCTGGGGAGCAAAGAAAAGGAATTCTTCCAAGGGTGAGACTAAGAGAGAGAAAGACATATCTGGAACTATTATGGAGCCAAGTCATTTCAGAGGCCACCACTTTATCTCTTCAGTATTTTGTTTGGTAACTTTTTTGGTTTATTTTCCTTGTGTATTTGTTGTTTGTTTGAGACAGAGTCTTGCTATATAGCAAGGCTGGCTTAGAATTCTCCATCCTCCTGCCTCAGCCTCCCAAGTGCTGAGGTTATAGAAGTGCACCATAATGCCTGACTTCACTACTAACTCTGTAATCAAGAATTCTTAGTATTTTCAGGTGTTCCCATGGCCTCTCCCTACTTCATTGATTTTATTTCCTGCCATCCTCCCATAATCACTCTGAGCTTATCCTGCCTCTGAGTCTTGTGTCATTTGTTCCTTCTGCTTGGAATGCATTGAGCCTCAGTTAAAATGTCATCTTAAAGAAACTATTCTTAGTGGCTTTTCAGATATTTTCTAAGCCTGCTTTATTTTCTTTCAGCGTATGTACTAGCTGATGTTTTCTCATTTGCATGTATGCTAGGTTGAATTGGTCTTAATTCTTGATTCCCTTCCTACTGTAATATACATGCTGCTATAGTTTGGATCTGGTGTAAATGCCCCCAAAGATTCATGTGTTGACTCAATTCCCAGTGGAGCCATGTTTTGAGGTGGAGGAATCTTTAAGAAGTAGGGCCTAGTAGAAATGTGAAAGTTGATACTGGGATTGTCACCTGCTAGAGATTAGCATAGCTCTTATAGGACCTCATTTTTCTCCCCCTATGAGTGAAAATACTTTTTTGAGCCATTCATGTTGGGTTTGGCATGTGAATTGTCTTGGTTAATGGAATGTTAGTAAATGACAGAAGCAGAGATTCAGACTTGCTGGCACAATCTGGCTTGTTTTCTTGTCCTTCTGCAGTTCCCTGAGAAGAACAAGCTTATGAAAGCTGCTGGTCCAGGGAGACTCAAGAGATAGATAAGGAGAGCAGATATGATCCCAAATGACAGTTTAGAACCCAGATATGCTGAGCTCTGTTATGGTTAGTCACCTTTTAGCTGTCCCTCAGAACTACTTGTGAGACAAATAAATATTGGGCATTGCAATTTAGAGATTTTAGAGTTATTTGTTTCACAGCATTATTGTGTGATAAATGCTGACTGATACAGTTTCATGTTTGCTTATTGTCTGCCTCTTTGTGGGCTATATGGAAGGAGACTTTTTTCTCTTGGTCAGTGGAGAGAAAGTTTCTAAGTACATGGTCATTGCAGAATAAACAGATTAAAATGTAATATATAGTATTTCAAAATTAATTAAATTACTTCAAATTTATTATGTATTAGAATTCTATTTAAGTACATCATTTATTGAAAATGTAAGGTTAAATTCACAGAGGGCAAAGAAGAATGGCATACCAATAGGAAAATTCACAGAGGGCAAAGAAGAATGGCATACCAATAGGAAAATAAGCCATTTTGAATTCTTTATAAGAAAATATTAAAGATCTTCCAGAGTTGTATGATATATACAGCTGAAGTTACTTGCACAATTAATTTGCTTGAAAAAAAAAAGCATAATTATTGAGAAAGCACATCCCCACCATCTTTTTTTTTTTTTTTAATGACAGGGTCTTGCTATGTAGCCTAGGCTACCCTGGAATTCACCATCCTCCCAACTGCACCACCACTCCTACAGGTAGGCCTAGTTGTCTTTCTGCAGAATGGGCTCTTCACTCATGAGTTGAAATGAATTGACTTTCAGAGTTCACAGAAGCTTTTATGCCCCACTTCTTGAGTTACGGAAGATATGAAAATTACATCAGCAAGTAACACAGGTCTGTGCCCAATTCTTCATTACTAAAAACTGATGTGGGAGGAGCTTTGCTATGCCTTTGGGGTCAAACTTGGAACACATGGGAAACTGGTCATGTTCCACAAATGAAAAGAACACATAAATTATTTTTTAATTTTTATTTTACTTTTTAATTAACATACATTGATCGTATGAGGGGATTTCATTGTGATAATTACATTAGCTGCAAATGTGCATTTGAGCAAGTTCACCCCACCTTTATATGCCCTTACCCTACACCTTTACAAGCAGTGTTTGATGGGTTTTATTATATTATCTTCATAAACACACACACACACACACACCTCTTCACCCCTCTTCCTGCTGATTTCCCCCCCAGACAATCCCCTTTCCACATTCATGTCCCATTAGCGTCCACAAATGAGCAAAAACATGAGATATATGGCTTCTTGAACTTGGCTTATTTCACTCAGCATGATGATTCATTGTGCTGAAAATGGATGTTCCATCCATTTTCTTGCAAATGACATAATTTCATTTTTATGGCTGTGTGTATATATGTATATATACACACATATATATATAATATTTTATATATATGATATGTGTAACATTTTCTTTATCCATTTATTGGTTGTTGGGCACCTTAACTGACTCCACAGCTTGGCTATAGTGAACAGAACTGCAATAAACATGGGTATGCATGTCTCTTTCTTATATGCTTATTTACATTTCTTTGAATATTCTCAACAAAACTTGTTTCTTAGCCTTTTGTATTCTCGGAATGAACCCATTGTACTTTCCTGCTCTTTCTGAGGAAGTTTTGCCTTAACCCAGACATCCTACCCTTACTTTAAAACAGTAATTCCACCAAAAGTTTATTTTCAGTCTATTGCCGTCTAGCCCCTATTATGTTCTCTGTGCTATGCTAATCCTGAGATTATAATATTTGAAGATGACAAACTTCTTGCCACCCAGGTTATCTACCAGCAAAGAAAGACAAATCACCTCATTGTGTTGCTTTAAAGTAAATACTACCATTGAATAATATATCATAAGAACACAAAAATAGGGCATCTCAATGACAGTGAGGGATTGACAAAAGTGGAATTTGAAGTAGAAGTAGAAGAATAATAAAGGACATAAACAGATGAGAGAGATTACCCTTAACATGTATTTGTTATGCTTATAGGAAGGGCAATCCCACCATTACAAAATAAATATCATGGTACCCCTGAAAGAATATAACATGGCTGACCAGATACATTCCAAGACTCATGGAAAAGGAAAAGGAGAAGCTTGCCAAACTCCCAAAGACTTCCTTGGAGTTTGATACTTATACCTTACCACAGTCTCAAGAAAATTAGAGAAATGACAAGGAAACACAAAATAACAGGGATTCTGAGAAAGAAAGAAAAGCAGAATCTACAGCTTTAGGCAGTTTTACCTACTTATTGAAAATAACTGTTGTTTTCTTTTGGAAAGACACTGGAGTCAGTAAGAGAGATTAAAAACCAAGTAAAGAAAGTCTGGAATGTAAAATGAAAAAAAAAAAAAGACTAATTGTCTAATAAAGGAAGAGACAAGATGGAACTTGGTCTGACACAGAAAGGGTGTGTGAGGGGACAAAGGATCATCAGAGTCTGAAGCATTTTATAGAAATTCAAAAAAATTCTTAAAGTTGATTGATTAGACAAGATAAGGAACCCTGAGGGCAAGGGTTCAAGAGTTTATGTGGTCAATTTAAAAGTATTCATTCAGTTAGAGGGTCTTTTTGAAGCTAGAAAAATGTTTGTATAATTAAATTTATGAAGCAAATGTATATACTGAAAAGTGTTTATTTTATGTCTACCTTCTGTTTTTTAATCTTTCATATATGTTAGAACTGAACTGTGTCAGTAACATATCAAATTAATCTTTTAGTGACATTTATGATTCCTTCTTCCTTGATTATTCCACTCCAGTTGCTTATCTCACTGTCCTGCAGGGCTATGGAGATGCAGTTTTCTAGTAGCACATCTTATTCTAATATTTCCTGAAAATAACATGTTTCTTTTGTATATATTGGTCTGTTTTGGAGAAAACAATTTTAGTAAGGTAGCATCTAATCCTTTCAGACAACTTTTCTTTCAAGGAACACAGGAATAGGAATCCTGACATTTTTCTTTATTAATAGGGGCATAAATCATAAAAAAAAACAATTTTTTAGATAATTATAAATAATTCCCTCCCAACTACAAATTCTAATATACAAACTAGACACAATTTTATGGGTCTTCTTAGAAATCAAAGGAAAATCAAAACCAGTTATAAAAAGATAGATGCCATGATAACATTATCTTCTTTATTTTAAATATTTCAAAATCATCATTTCATAATTTTTTCCTATTGTCTTCCTTTTTGTCTTTTCTCATCAGTACAAAAAACTAAAATATAGCTAAAAATAAGTAGGAAGGGAAGAATACCTTGGAAAGAATGTTGCCTAGTCAAAAGTAGCTTTTATTGTCAGATACATGGTCATACTTGGTCCTCAGAATGAATTTGGTAAGGTAGAGAAAAGAGGAGCACATCAGAGCAGATAACAGGATGGTCTTCTAGACTTAAAGACCTGGATTAGAATCCCACTCAGCTGTATGACCAAGTACAGGTTAGTCAATGACTCTGAGATTCAGTTTCCATCATTTATAAAACAAGTACAACAAACCTTCCTCACAAATTAACTGAAGGAAAATAAATGACTACCTCACAGAAGTAAAGAAGTCTATGAATAGCTATGGGCACTAGTATTTTAAAGGTTTTACTATTTTTTTTCCACTTAGCACATGAGAATTCTGAGAGAGAGAAAGGTTAACCAACATGGGTTTCAAGACCCATACCTGACCATGCTGCTAAAACACATTGGAGAAACTCTTTTTAGCTTTTAGCATTCAGAGGCAACCTGTCCTTCTAACAACAACAACAAAATCAAAAATCCATTAGAAAAATATGTATTGATGTCATTTTTAACTAAATGGTTAAATATCTTAACAAATGTGTCAGTCTAGTTTTAATCTTCAAAAAATAGAGTTCTAATTTAGGCATTAGTAGAGCCCTGAAAACCAGAAGGTCAGACCTACCAGTTTCCTCCCACCCCTTGCTGACCAACTCTTACCTTAATAACATAATTAAATGGCTATTAAGTTCCATAATTCTTGCTCCTCTAATTAACCAGAGGAGGAACACCTGATCTTCTCAATGTTGAAGATTGTTTTTTCACTTTGCATAGATTTCGAACAGCTATTGTTCACCATTCTCTGTAACAATTGGAAGAAGTGCAACTTGTTTTCAAAACTAAATAAGAATTTCAGTGGGAATGTAACTTTTCATCAACTACATAAATCATAACTGAAATTGGTTCTGTATATCTTGCTACACATTTTTACTGAATAGTATTGTGGATAACAAATGCAAACTTAGCAAAAGTCCAAATCACCAAATCAAAGAATTTCACTTGTAAATTCTTCTGGATGCAAGAGATGCAATGCTAAAAGAATTCTAGGCTCAAGTTCTTCATCAAAAACGTATGAACTTGGAAATAAGACACAAAATACACATTATAAATTTTACAAATGTTTATTCAAATCTCTCCCATTATTCCTTTGGTCTTACATTAAACAGTTCTAGTTTAGGCAGAAGTCGACATCTTACTTAGATACATAATGGAAGGTGGCCACATGAAAAGAACCCAATAATGACACCTAGATAGGACAACAAAGGCACAGAATTTATATTCTGAAATGTGACCTCTCTTCCCGTGTAGCAAGGGCAAGACCCAAAACTCTCATCATGCTCCTCTAAGTGAGAACTCAGGAGGTGCCAATTTGAGCCTAGTGTCCCTCCCATGCCCCAACCCCATGATAAAGGGCAAGGTGCCTCCTCATCAGGTACTTTGGGAAGACTTTCCAGCGCGGGGGCTATTAACACTCATGTACACACATTGGCAAATAGAGGTGGGTCAGACGCAACCAGGGGTTATATGAAAATGGTGGCCAAACCATGGGAGAACAGGTCCCAAATCAGACCTCCTGTTCATGCCTTTAGGGGGCAAATTGCAGTCAGGCAGAGAAAAGGGCTTGCCTGCAGAGATCCCCAGGGCCAGAAGCAGGCCATGGATCCAAGCATCCCTTTCTTCTGCTTCCATGGAGACAAAGCTGGGAAAGAGGCTCAGCATTGGGCAGGTATGCCCACACAAGTGTACTCCCAAGGTATCCTCATAAGTCCTGGTACAGGCTGTGTCAGCCTGGACAAGAGAGCCTTTTTGGCTTTGGCATTTGTCATCATACAAGGGTGACCTTTTTTAGTCTAACACAGTTTAAGACTGTGTTAGAAAAAGCCATTTCTCAGACACCCAGGTATTATCTTTAGGAAGAAAAAACGGGTTGGAAAAGTGTCTGAAAGAGTAAGCATTTTCCTGAAGAGTCTAAGTCTTTAAAAGATGCTATAGAAAACATCATAACTTCAAGTAGACCAAATGCTAAAGAGAGACTTAACAGCCCAGAAGAGACTAAAATTTTAATAAAAAACAGTAAGTTGTTTCTACCACTTACTAAAGTGGTAGTACATGGGACAGATCAGAGTTTTTCTAAATTACAGGGCAGCATTTACTTTCTGCATATCTGAGTGTGACAGGAAGAAATCTACATTTTGTGTGTGTGTGTGTGTATATGTGTGAACACAAGACTAGAGCACTGAACTCTAAACATATTAATATTTTTCTGCATAGTGAGATAATGGGTGTTAATATTTTTAATGTTTTGCTTTTCAGTCCTTCAGTTTCTCTGCAGTGAGCATGTTTTAGGTTTTAAAATCTAAACTAAACTAAAAAACCAAGGTCATGAAAGTAAAAGAGAGACTAATATGATGGTGAAAAAGGAGAGGATGGATAAGAAAGAGTCACAGAGAGGGTGATATGATCAAAGTACATTATATGCATGCATGGAAATGTCATGTGCAGTTTAGTATGTGCCAATAAAAAATACAGCTTAGATAAAAGGCTAATAATGTGAAAAAATAAAATAGAAAATGAATAAATGATGCATTTAAACAATTTGTTTATATCTTCCGGTTGTTTTTGTCTCTTTTAAAAAACATGAACTATTTGGTCAGTCAGTCCTTTTCAAGTTCAACTATAAAAACATATGCATATATTTTTTAATTAAAAAATAATTTCTAACTTTGTTTTAATTCCTTTATTTCAAAGATCATGTTGTATATCCTTTTTTTCTCTCCAGTTTTCAAAACAGGCTTTGGCCAAATGCAAAAAATTTTGCCCTGACCTGACATAAAGAATGAAGTATGAATATAAAAGCACTATGAAAACTTTAAAGGATTTTAAAAATACAAAGTGATATTGTTGGTATGAAGATGGAGGGGTAGGGGAAAATGTTTGCTTGGAGGGGGAAGGAGGAAGATACAGGAATGAGGAAAAATGGGAAGGAGACAGTAAGAGGACAGTTTTCCTTCTTATAACACAAATTTCAAAGGTCCTTCCTAAATGAATTTGCAAATAACCTATGGTGTTATTATGGGGCATTCCTGAATGCTCATAATTTTGAAGGTTTAATTCCAGGCCGTAAGTAACATGGTGCACCTCTTCAATGGCATTTTTCTCTGTCATTTATTGCTGCTAAGAGCAATACACCTCCTTCCAGAGAGCCAAGTTACCTTGGAGCTTTTGGTGTTCTTCGTGTGAACATTAAGGCCATCTCATGTACCTATATTGTTAAATTGTTATAGAAATGGGTGCTATCTAGGAAACTCCTTTAACTCTGTGAAGTGTTTCTGGAGTTGTTTTCAGTGTGTGTGTGTGTGTGTGTGTGTGTGTGTGTGTGTGTGTGTGTGTGTGTGTAAGAGAGGATATAGCAATCACAGAGGAAGGAGAAATGCTAAGACTGTTCTCCAATTTCAGATCTCATTATCCCCTTCCCCCTCCAGAACAAAAGAGTCCAACAAAATATGTTGGCAAAGAGTCCATCTTCTCTTTCCAGTCGCCTCAGTATATGCCCAGATCAGAATAAGTAAGCTCCGGAGGCAGAGAGCCTGGGTTTGAATCTCATTTCTACTGCTTGCTAGTTGTATGATCTTAGAGAAATTGCTCAACTCCCTTTTGCTTAAATTCCTCAATGACAACTGAGGATTATATTAGTACCTATTTCAGAGGATTCTTGAGAGACTTACATGCATTAATACATGTAAACAGTGCACAAGTGCATCTGTCCTTTACTAAGTGTCCCATAGATGCTAATTATTAGGAAAAAGGGAATCCTCAAGTGTATCATCTAAGCTCACAGTCTGTGTTCCCAAGGAAGATACTACTGAGAGGACCTGGTAGCTTTGTGAAACAAATGCTTCTCAGAGCTCTTCACAGCCCAAGTATGTGGGGTACTGACCTGCTTGTGCATGAACAGATGTGTACATACCTTTTGGACTCACTTTGGCAGCAATACAGTTGGATTTGCATTGCATTATCCACAGTTTCTGGCTCAGTCAGGTCTGGGATAACCCCACATGCCAGGTAGTAGTTATGTAACATACCCATCTGGAGTAGTCAATGTCCTGGTTTTATGCCTTATAGAAAGCAAGCAAAGGAAATTTCTTAGCACAGGAAATAATGTTGAGTTCATGGGTTTTACTATTTTCTTACCAACATTTTTGAGGACTGATGACTGTCAAAAAGGCTTTAAAATTATTTGCATTGAGCCACATGGAAAAGCCAGAAAATGTGAGGCATGAGTATGTGTGGAGTCCTCTGTCCTTCCTTTTTCAACCAAAGGAGATTACTAAAGGAGGGAGTGAAAGAATTCTCAAACACAGGAAATCTCAAACACAAAAGCATTATATTTAGGTCATGCCATATGCTGGAAGGGCATTTTTACATAATTCCTGGCTTTTATGAGGTTTAGCCAGAACTTCAGCACCCTTAAGTAAATTAATATTCAATGAAAATTTTAATAAACATTAACATTTTGGGGTGGTTTAAAAATTGATTGGCTAGCATAATGCACCTCACACCTCTGCTCAGAGGCCCACGTCTATCTTATCAACACACAATGGAAAAATGCTGGAGCAAATACTAAGCTATGCTTACTCCATTTTAATTCATTCATCAACAAGTAGTTCCATAGTTTATTCTTATCTGTCCATTCTTTGCTGTCACCACCTCTTCCGTTCCCTTCCTCACTTCCCACAATATCAACATATTAAATATACATAATTTAATAGGCCCTTAAAAAATGAAGACATTTCAGATTTGTTTTGGGTGGGAGGGGTTGGCCTGGATTTCTGAGTACAGCTCAATCCTCCACCACACGCATTTCCTCCTACTCCAGGGACTGCTTTTCATCTTCCATCTATCCCACTAAGGAGAACAGAGGCTAATTTAGGAGCCTCTTTATGCCTGTACATATTCAGCCAGAGGGGTCACTGTTGATTGATGCAAGACACTCTGTTCTCCAAGAGCCTGCCAAGTCCCTGCTGGTCCAGAGAGCAGCAACCAACAGTAACTCACCCTTTAGAGCCTGTGTATTTCTGTGCCTCCAGCTAGAAACAGTCAATAAACACCAGAGGCAACTTATGTTGTCTTAGATCACTAATAAACGCCTCACACCACCACCCCAGAGCCCTTTGACAAAAACTATTTCTCTACAGATAGATGCCAAGCTCTAGCAGCCAATTACTTCAGAGGTGCCTCGGAAGCTTGGAGGAGGAGGCAAGGGGAGAGAAGAGTCTCTCTCTCCAGAGAGTTATATATGCTTCCTCCTAGTAAAAAAAAAAAAAAAAAGGTTCCCTTCTGTTGACTGCTTCCTCTGGTCCAGATGCTGGATGAAGTTTAACCTCCTTTATCCCATTCATTCTCCACAACTCTGGGACTCAGAATGCTTTGGCCCATTTTACAGATGAGGATGCAGAAGCTTACAGAGCTGATGTAACTCCTACTTCCTGCTTCTCCATTACCTCCCCACTCCATTGCCCTCACACACACAGAAGCTTGTGGATGGATGTTGCAAAAGCAGTTGGATAATGTCCCCAGATGCCAGCAATTCAGCTGGTTTCTGGGCCTCAGAATACTTTCATTCCTTTTCTTACATTGGATGCACTCAGTGTTTTGGCTACTCCACAGGCTGCCAGAAACATGCCCCAATAATAACATGTTATTTGTATATAGCACTATGATAGGTATGTATGTGGCACTATGATAGGTTTTGCATATATTTAAAGGTAGTCAAGTGTTACTTAAAAATAGATGACAGGGCCACAGTCTTCTGTAATTATTTTTAATCATGCAACATTCCACAAAGAGTTAGCCAGGCCCTAGGCTACATGGCCCAGATAGACAAATGCATAGGCCATATGTTTGATCATTCCTGTTTTTACTCTTTCTCTGTTCTACCACTACTTCCTGAAGTGTCTCTTTGCAGACTTCTGAATGAAGTCTGCAAAATGGACCTCCAGTCCATTTTGGTCTAGTTATTTTGGAGATGGGAGTCTCATGAACTATTTCCCTAGGCTATTTCCTCACTCCCAAGTAGTGATCCTCCCAATCTCAGCCTCCCAAGGAGCTAGGATTACAGGGATGAGCCACCAGGACCCGGCTTCTATTTGTCTACTAACAACAGAAAAGCTAATGGCTCCACACCCTGGAAAAACCACACAGCTGGACACTGGCTATGGTCTGATAGGTGAGAGAGCTCAGTATCCTTCTTTATTATGCTACTTTTGTAGAGGAAGGGAACCATAGACTAGCATGAATTTTTGACTTTTTCTCAACCCTCCCTGGAAACTCAGAACAAATGAACATTAAATACCCAAGATAGTTACTTATCTGCAATTTCTATGGCACAAAGCCCCCAGAATTGCTGCCTTATAGGGCAGGTTCTCAACATGTCTGTGAAATGAGGGGCAGACATGAGCTGCCTAAGCTCCACAAGGCAGCAGAAGAACCTCTGGCTGTGGTGGATCCATGCTTGAATTTTGAGAAAAGAGCCACCACTTTTTTCTGCTATAGATAAAAATAGCTTAACACCTTAAAGATAATAATAATGATAATATTGTCTTTGATTTCTTCTTTGCTTCCTCATTTCTCAAGCACTTTCACATCTGTGGCTTCATCTTCTGTATACACCACACTTTATATCAGTCTGAACATTTTAATACAGTTCTCAGCAATAACACATCTCTATATTTTATTCAGTCACCACAATCAGAGGACTATTACTATCCCCAGTTTATCAATGAAAAAATCCAGGACTTTAGAGAGTGTTTTTTTTCTTAGGTTGGAAAGCAAGAATTTAAACCCAGGTGATTCTTTTCAAAGTTGTGTTTATTATATCCCAATAATCTTTATTTGGAATATGGGGAAACTGAGTCTTTCCTCTTGGGAATCATAGAAGAAATAGATCATGTGTGTCTAATAAGCCACCTGTCCCACCTAAAGGAGAGAAGTCAGTTGCTAGCTAGTGGCTATGACCAAGAAAACCATGCCCGAGCCTTTGTATGGTAAATCTAGTCCACTTTCAAAAGCTGAGTTCCTACAGAAGGGCTTTCTGTTGACACTTTCTCTGTGTGTTTTGTTATGCTTGCTTTTTTTGGCCTCAATAACCGGCAGCAGGGACAGCAGGATGACTTTGAGCCAAGGGGCGGTCTGTTCACACCCTGGGGACAGGGGTGTTGCACCAAGTTAGCTGTGGCTTGAAAGGATGGATGCTGCACAGTCTTGCTCACTCCCCATTTTGTTATCCCTGTGATAATAAATAAAGGCTCTTTCTGTTGTGTCCAAAAGACCCTTTTCAGGAGACCTGCTCTTGCTGGAAGTCTCCAGAGTCTCCCTACATGATTACAGTCAGATGCTGGGCATTTCAAATTAAATTAGAACAAATGACAAAAATGAAAGGACAGTGAGAAAGAGGAGGGACAAACCATGAGAAAAATGGAGCTTGAAAAACTCAACTGATACTGACAGATATCAATGTTTGTCATGTAGTCTTAGGCTAAAAAAGAGCCAGAAATGAGTATTTATAAGGATGACAGGTCTGGGTTAATTCTGCCTAAAATATTCTGCTGCACATTTATTTTATGAGCCAATTAAACAGAAAAATGTTCTAAATCTAGAACTGAATTTCTCTGGCTCTTGGACTGATACAATCTCTATTTGGTTAAATGATGGCGTAATCAGGATACATACAAGGTGTAGACCTTGGGAGGTGCTTAGAATAGGTGCTTCATTGCACCATATGCTTTCCTACCAAGTTCTGCCAAGGATGAAGTGTAATTTGAGCTCAAATTCTCCCAAAGATGTCCCTAAAGCCCAGTTGGAATATGGGTGGATAGGATAGGAGACTAGGCAATGGAAGAATTCTGGTAATACCTGGTCTCAGTATGCTCAGATGTCAGTGTGATAGTTTAAAATGAACTGGAAAGATCATGGACCAAGATAAAGTGAGTGCACTACCAAGAGTGATTTCAAACAGAATTTTCAGTGTTCCATGAAAAAGCAACCTGCAACAAGGTCCCCATATCTCTTCAGCCTACTCGACCCCCTCCCTTGGGTATACCTTCATCATATTCACCTGTTACCTTGCTATCACTTACTTTTTTTTCAGCTGCATTAAATATTGTTAGATCCTAGAACAACATCAAGATGTTTGATAAGACAATCTAAGTTCCCTAACCAGATGCTGAAGGAACATTTACATTTAATGTGCTTTTTCAATCCTCTTTCCAAAGTAATAGATTGTACAGTAAAATATATTGTCTTATTACTGTACTCTCATGGCAAAGAAACAATGAGAACCCAGAAATATAACTCATATTATATTGTCTGTCACTAAAGAAGGGCACAACTCAAACACACTTTGGATAAAATAAGCTAATATAGTAGAGGGTTAACTTCTCTTGTGCTCAAAACTAGTTGTATCAGCTACACAAGGCCATTATTAACCAGACAAAGAGAATCTAGGGAGCATAAGGGATGATTATCTTATAAAGGATTTTTTGCATATAATATTAAAAATACAGTTTGAACATGCAGCTATCCTCTAATACCAATCTTCACTTTAGTTTCTACTGCCCAGGCAAAAGTAAAACTTTCAAGTCTCAAAAAGAACTGGTGCTACTAGGAATTTGTTCAAAAACCACTACAATTCCTTTATTTAAAAAAACAATAAGCACTCAGGAATGATCAGTGGAAGTGTCTCTTTAAGGCCATTATTTTTAGCTGAACATTGTTGTGACTGTTTCCATGGCTAAACCATGAACATGTTTTCTGCAGAAGCCCGGTCAGCTAGTGGCCTTAATTAACTTGCAAAAGGAGAATGCTGCGGTTTACCACTTATTAAATATCCACCACACCAAGTTACAGTTTTACCCTTCCACACCTCACTTAGTCAAGACTCTTCAAGGAACCCACAATGCTGAATTACTGGCAATTTAAAAGTATCTACGATTTGTAAGGATCAGACTGAATGCACAGGCTGAGGGGAAGCTCACTAAGATCTAAGCAGCTCTCGTTCTGTAAACTGAGGCAGCAGGATGCATTACTCAGGGAACTCAACAGATACATATGATGGTTTTGTTTTGCATTGTGGATACAGAGGATTCTTCTAGATTTCTCACATCTGGGAATTTGCAGAAGGTGATGAAGTGGAATTCAGGATATGATGAAGGAAGAACACCATCCTAGTATTCAAGATTTTTAAACAGTATACTCACTAGAAAAGGAAGAAAGTATAAATTGACTCATCAAGCTAATTTACTCTTAATACAACATACAAGTAGAGTAACCAAGCTCATTTCACCAGCATTTTATTCATGAGGGAGATGATGCAGTTTGAGATTCAATTGAGACAGAATTAGTTTTTGTCATTAACTAGGTTGAGTGGTTAAGGTATAGTAATAATGACATCATTATTTCTTCTCTCCTCTCTCTTCTACAATATTCAGACACACACACACATCTGTTAGGATTTTGCTTGTGAATCTTCAACTAGCGTTGTCTATGTATCAACATGTAGACTCTCAGGGAAAAAATAAAAGTGAATTCACCTCTTGTTGAAATTCCACTGTGTATAAGATGGTCTTGGAATTTGAAGGAATAAAAAAAAAACTTCTATAAAGAGAACATGTGAAAAAGCCAAGGGAGAGCATAACTGGAAAAATATATAAAAATGCAAATTTTGCTGAACTTCAGCTTTGGCTGGACTGAAGCATAAGTGAGAACTTCAACAAAGCAATAGAAAAAGATGACAGCTCAGAGTTTCAAAAATTTAAGACAGCAGCAGGATTAGACACTTTGGGTTGTCTTTGCACACATTTCTTATGGGAGTTAATTCCATTTGACATGCAAGACCAAAGCAAGATTACAGAGGCATAGCCCCATGGCGAGGTGTATGCTGTAGCTAAAAGCTGGGATTTGAATAATTGTGCAGGCTTACTCCAAGAACCAGGCAAGAACAGAATGAATGGATTATTATAAGGAACTTTGTACATTTTTAACTGCTGGACTTAATAAAATACCCTCTATGTGAGAATAATGTTATGGTCGTCTGCACTTACTCTAGCTGAAGTTTGTGGTAGAATCTATCAAAAATGAGGAAAAACAGAAGCTGAGTTGTTTTTTTTTTTAAGAAAGAAAGAAAAGAATTTATAATGAATGACTGGGTTGGGTCATGCCCATACAATTTATAAGGAAAAAAAATTTGGATAACTTGAGATCAACATATTCAACCCACACACACACACACCTCAAAGTTACAGACAATTCATTTCCTGTGTAAAGAAGTTTGAAGAAAGTAGAGAGTTCAGGAAAAATGGGCCACAAAAAAGGTGGATTTTTATTTCACTATTTCAGCTTGTTAAGAAGGTAATTTATTACTGAGAAAAAATTACTAACCCACACATCATTGTGTGTGTGTGTGTGTGTGTGTGTGTGTGTGTGTAAATGTGACCTGTTTCCTTAGAGTCCATGGAAGCACTTGTCTGTAAAAGGCAGAAAGAGTATCAGTTCTAAAGACTTCTCACTGCTTAATTAACTATCCAGTGACAACTATTCAAATTCTTTATGTAATTCTTATTTAACATTCATTAAAGTGAAAGATACAAATGCTGGACAATGCAAGGTTCAGAGAAGCTTCAGGAAAGAATTAGGAAAAGCTGCCCACTAACAGTAGCCAAGTAGACCTTTCATTTTAAAAGTCACTGATTCAGATCTGAAATGATTTGATTTGATTTTCTCCCTTAAAATAGCCTTCATCTCCTCCCTCCTGAAAGCTCATGTCTGATCTCTCCTGCAGCCCTAACTAGCCTACTGGGGAGAGAAGTCTCTGGGGAAGAAGAGGAAACTGCTCTGGGGCCATGGCCCTGGGGCAGTGCGCCCTCTGCTGGACAGCCAGCCCGTGGTTCAGAGTGGGCCAAGACCCAGTACCTAGGAAGGCAAAAGAGAGGCACACTTCCAATAGGGAAAACCTTATTCCAAGTAGCATCTCTTTCTTCTCACGAAGAGTGGAAATTAGAGGAAGGACATGAGACAGTGTGAGTGCTTCATTAAACCAGAACTCAACTGCAGCTCTTCTCACAAAACATGTCTGACAACTTCAGCCTGCCATGTAAAATGGCAAGAGGAATGATGAACACATTACAAATTTGTAGACCCTAAAATTAAACTCCACCTCATTTATTTCATATTTCAGCAGAGCTGTGAATGTCTGACACAGAAGCACAGATCCTTCCTGATAAGTTCTGTGGTTTTCTTTTTGGAGAAGGGATTTATGCTCTGTATGGATGCTCTCAGTCTTCTTGTAGCCCAAATTCTGCTGGGTGTAGTTAGGAAAGATGAGAAATGGTTCAGTGTTCTGCAGAAGCAAGTCAGGAATAGCTCTGGGAGAAAGGCAAAGGGATGTATTACCAGAGGAAGATGGAAGAGATAGAATCCCCACTGCCTCCACTCACCCAACTTCTGAGCATCATTTAGATCCTTTATACAAAAACATGGTTCATGGACCAGCAGCTTCAGTATCACTTGGGAACTTATTGGAAAACCAAGAGCCCAGGCCCCACCCAAGACCTACTGAATCATAATCTGTAGTTTAACAAGATTCCCACTAATTCATAAGGCTGTACCACTATAGACACTGGGCAGTTAAACCACAAGCAAAACTAAAGTACTGAGTTTTATGAGTAGAAGGGGACTGAACCTCCATCTGACTCTTTGGATAAGGAAGTCAAGGCTCAGAGAAGAAATGACTCCTCTCATATATAAGAAGAAATTTTTACTTAAGGCTTACTTTGGTTTGCAATGAAAACCAACAGAGCTCTCAGAGGTTAGTGTAGTCTACTTCATCACCTTCTATGAAACCAACACAATGTGTTTTCACCATTACACATGATGTAAGGTATGGATTTTCATGAACAGAGGACCCCTTTTTCTTCAAATCCATTCCATACTACTGAAATGATTTTTCTAAATTCCTTAGGAATTGACATAGAAATAGAGTCTGATAGTCCTTCAATCCACATAATGACTGATGAAACACATGGGAAAATAAATTGAATTATCTTATAATTATTCAGGGAAACATAATTAAGTAGTAAAGCATTTCCATGAAATCCTAAAAGCTTTATATCATCTAGACAGAGACTTCTCCTATTTGATCAATAATTATACTAATTATAGATAATTATTTTCATAGGATAGTGTGACATTGAAATTCCACTTATTCTTGATCTGATGTATTGAATCAATAATGAAGACTTGATTGAAGCCACAGCTAGATATAAAGGATTCTTTTGAGGGCCCCCAAAAAAGCATAATGATATTTAGGGTAACTTGTACTGCTTTGTCATTCCTAGCCACTAATTTGATGCTTATCCACACAATGTAATTGTTAATACAACCTATGCAGGATCATCACAGCAGTGATTCCATTCATTACCCTTCACTCTACAAGAACCAGAAGCAAGCTATCTTCATTAATAGACAATATATGGGAACACAAAATCTGATATTCCTTGAACTCTCAAAATTCCAGGCTATCCAATATTTTCTTTGTCTTTAGGTACACAGGACTCTCAAGTATAGGCAATGAACTAGAAGAATCAGATTCAAGGTCAACAATGTTCAGAAGATTGGTGTGAACATGAACCACTATACGTTTACTACATATTTCTGTAAACACCTACTTATGAAGATCATCCCAGTTATAAATGTATAATAGTACATTTTAAGCACAGACAAAAATCTGAGCCTTCTAGTTGATTCTGCATGCACTTTCTAAAGAACCACAATGGATATGTACCTTCTTACCTTCATAAAAGTATCAATGAGCATCGACAGAATATAAAGGTTAAGGCAAAGATCTAAATTAAAAGTAATAATTCAAAGAGTCATATAAAAGTATACCAAATTTAGGAATTTTTAAGGTGATAGCCATTATATGTTAACTCTCGTGAATTGTCCACATTATTCAAGAAAACTTACTAGTTGTTTTAACATAAAGGAATAATACAGTTGAAAGAATAATGATAGGTAATAGAAATGAGATCTTTTACATTGTACTTCACCTGAATTATCTTAAAGTAATTTAAAATATCTCACTGATAGGATGGTCATTATATGAGAAATTTAGATTTTTTCTGAACAAGGTAGAGAAGCTCAATCTTTTATTTTATTTATTTTATTTTATATTATATTATTATGCATATGTGGGTAGTGCTGGGGATCAAACCCAGGGTCACACACATGCTAGGCAAGCACTCTATTACTGAGCTTTATCTACAATCCTAAAGTTCAACATTTTATTTTCAAAACTTGATGGCAACCTGGTTTGAATTCTGGACAACCACTTACCACCTATATGGTTGTCACAGATTATTTAACCTCCCTCTGTGCCTCAGTTTTTGCATCCATAAAATGGAGATAAATTATGCATACATACCTAATGAGGTTATTGTAAGGGTATAGTGAATTAATAAGCATGAGGCAAACTAGAACATGAATGAGATGTACTAAGCACTCAATTTATAATGGCTAGCATCAGTATTTTCCTTATTATTTATGCATGTTGGCTTATTCATTATAACTTATTAAAGAATATTATTCTTTAATCTTTCCTTTCAGAAGATCTGAAGGTCAGGTTTTAGTCTCCAGCTTAAGGTATGCTTTCTTAAAATTGTATTATAAAAAAGAAAAATGAAGCAATTCATGGACACTTGAAAACATAAACTTATTTACATTATTTGATATATGTTTGTTTAACAATACACACACACACACACACACACGCACACACAGAACAGTAATACTTCACAGCCCCAGACCAGAAGATCCCCCACAGGGGCGTGCCATAAAGGAAGCTAAATTCAACCCAATACTTTGGTAGAGACCTTACCATTCAGAGCAGAATAACCCGAGAACATAATAATGCAGAAAGCAATTGGAGGTTCCTTTGTCTTTCCTCCATTAAAATCAATTCAGTTATTACCACAGTTGGGCACAGGATGGCATATAAACAGTATGGCTTCAGCCAGCAATCCCTCCCCAAGAGTGGATTGCATGGGTAATATTCCACACCCTGATTTACTCAGCATTGTCAAGAGAGAAAGGGGGCAATTTATCTTAGGTAGAAAAATTAATTCTAATGAACTATTAAGACACTAGAAAAGATAAGAGGGAAGAAAAATCGGGCAGATTCATAGAAAATCAAGTATTGTAGAAGGCCTCCATCTTCAGGCATACAGTCAAGGTGATAGGCAATATTGTCAGGCCTCATATCTTCCTCTCTACTCTTCTTATATGGGGATTGTTCTACCATATTTCCTGGGAGTAGGAAGGAAATGAAGCATGTACATGACGCTGCCCAGTGGAAGGAAACAGAAAAGGCTTCCCAAATAAAAAGTAGGCAGATTTGTGAATGTGGCATTGTGGAACCCATAAAATACCTCTATAATGATTGAAAGCAAAAAAATGACTTGTTCTTCCTTAAAACTACAACAATTAGGCAATTGAGGGAACTAATAGGATCTGAGAAGATGTAAATAAGAGTAGGGGTTTTTTTTGTATTAACAAACAGAGTAAGGAGACAAATTTCAGCTCAAATGAAAAAAGGTAAATGATTCCTTCCCAAAGGCATAGCCAAGATTTCTCAAATGAGCTTCCTCCTAAAAGACATAGAAAAGTAAAATACATGAAGCAAGATGACAATGTGCTCTTGCCTAAATGTAGGCAGTGATGGTATCCTATTCTACAGACCAAGTTGTAGATAATTGAGTGTAAGACAAAGCAAAAATGTACAAACAGCCACTCAGAAACAGAAACATAAAAATGCAGTGTGTATAACAGTACTGAGAAGGATACAGTTCTGTAGAACTGATTAATAAGGAGAGCAGTGAACAGAACAGAGTGGATTTGCAGAGATTAGGATGTAGCAAGCTTTGTCCAAAAACTGTATGAAGTCCTTATTAGCCTTGAATCTGAAATAAAGTTAAAAAAAAAAAACCCAAAAACCCTACCTCCCATTGGGAAAGACCCTCTGTCATCTCTTTTGGTATATTTTAGTCAAGCCACTTATCTTTTCCCATATGCACCATTTAAAAAATAAAAGTTATAATATTTACAAATATTGGCAAAGTTGTAAATAATACAACTTTAAAATGATATGTAAATCATTTCCTAAGACATCTCACCATCTGGATGAGGTCAAGAGTAGGGAGTAGGGATGAGGTATTATATTTTTGATTTTATAGCATGACAAGAGGGAAAACCTTTCACTTTTTTATCTGTAGCATCTGAGTTCTGAGAAAATACAGAGCTTGATAAAGGCTAAAGGTCAGTTCAAATGTGAGCAAGAACAAGAGTCAGAAATATAAGACTGCCAGGTGAGTGTCAAGAACTCAGACATTTGCATTTCCAACTCTAAGAACTCCATGCCAGAGTTTGTTCCATCAAGAAGGGCAATATCACTTCCTCCAGGTTCCAGGGTACAAAAGATCATTTTCTGAAGGAATAAAATAAAAATAAAACAACAAAAAAAGAGCATTGTAAGTGCTCAAAAGTCCAAAACCAACAGAACATTTAAGAAACCTAGAAGTACAGGTAACAATGTACAATTGTCTGGCTTGGCTGGCAGAAAGCACCTTGGTACTTGGGCTGCTCTCTGGAGACCACAAGCTAAGACTTGGTATCACCCTTAAAGGAGGCAGTTGGGTATGTAGCTCTTTGAGGCTACTGGAGCTACCTGGACAAGAGCCAATGGTCCCCTCCTTGGCTTTAATTTAGAGTTCAGAAACTTCTGAACTCTACCCAGAACATTATATAATGTTCTGTGAGGCATTTGGAGACCCTGATGTCAGGTGAGGTGTTTGTCTCCAATGATGAAGAGTGTTGCTCAGGAGGGGAAGAAAGGGTTCTTTGACGAAGTAGACATGTACTCCAAGAATCCAAAAGCAGAAGGCCCAGTGGCAGAAAGAAGCCAAGCACTTGCTGCCTATGGGTTCACAGACCACTGAAACTGGGTGCTTCTGGGAGTGAATGATGACCAATCAGGTGGGTAAGACAGAAGAAAGAATAAATAGAAAGAAAACAGCTATTTTCAAGAATCTTATGCACCCCCAAATTAGCAGTTCTCAAATCTTTCACTTGTAGCAAGAGGAGAGGGGAAGATTTTCAAGTATAAGTCAATTCAGAATCAGCAACACAACGAAGGGAGAATCACATCACAGTGGCTAGAGAGGAAAGTGCTACATACCTCAGTGAGCCTCAGCTCGGCTGTCTCTTCCTTTTGTTTTGACTCCCATGGTGAGCTTTTCCCTGTGGTTTTTAGGAGGGGGAAAAAAAACAAGAAAAAACATACATGCTCACATGTGTGCATGTTTGTGATTTCCTTTCCTCTAAACAAAAATAAAGACAAAAGAAGAAAAGTCTAATTTGCAGTTCAGTTTTCCAGCCTCAGTCTGGCTCACCAATGAATCTTCTTATATACAAAACTGACTAGAGGGAGGGGTGGGATTGAATAACAAATTTATGTGATACAATCACATCATTTACAATCACATAATGGACCATATCCCAATTTTCAAAAGGCATAAAGTATCCTCATTAATACGATAAGTGCAGCAGTCAAATCAGCACTGTGATTTTATCAGGGTTTTGACTGTACATGAATTAGAATGTAAAATGCATACAGAATTTTTAATGGGAAAGCTTTAACATTCAATGAATGTATTTCTTACTGTCATTTGCATCATATTAAAGAGAAATTCTACATAAAAGGATAAAGAGAGTATGTCCTAAATTATAGTTTTTCCATAGTTGTCATGTCCACACATAGAAAAACCTGATTCATAAGCCTGAGCATGATCCTAACTCTGAAAAGGCTGTACCAGTTCCCTATTTGTTTGTGGGTTTTATGTGGCTGTCAGGGCTGAGTAGCACTCTGTAAGGTCAGATTGTCAGGACAAAGCTAATAAAGATCGAGGCGGGGTTGGGGCAGGCAGGCAGGGAGGATGACTGTATTCCTGTCTGCACTCTAGCACATTCTTAAACTCTATGCCACATTTTTCATTGCATATCAGACTACTATAAAGTCATTCATGCTCCTTGAAGGTCTTTTGTCACCTTTTAGAAAGCCTCTATCATCAATTTAGCTTACTATAATAAAGCTGATGAACATAGACTTACTGTTTTATAAGCCAATCTTGTATATTCCACCATAAGTGGGTGTGTGTGTTGCTATTTGTATGGGATATTCCATGTACACTTGCTTCATATCTGATGTGCATGTATAATTATCAATGAAATAGATAGTCCATGTGTCAGAATTTAGGCTCAGGGTAATGGCAATTGCGATAAGAGGGCTTGGTAGCTTTTATACACTGAGGCAAAAAAAAAAAAGGAAGGATACTGCTGTTTCTTATTAACTTCGTATCACACTTTATCACACATTGAGAAGTCAATGATTGGTATATAGCAGTTGATGCAGAATCCTGGGATTTCAGAAAGAGTGCTTTGCCTCCAAAAAGAGACCAAGGTGCAACTTTCCAAGCTAACATGATAGACTGGGAATACAGTGTCTCTACTGTGAACACAGTGACTATCTGTCCACTGGTCAGCACACCTGGTCCATGCATAGGAACTCATGCACTGAATGGTATATCTCTGATGCAATTTTAGACTTGGAATAAAGAGAACATGCTAACATAGAACCAATGGAAAGACGTGAATTGAGATGAAATAGTCAGGTTCACAATAAGCCTTACTCCAAGCAAAAAAGCCCTACTCCTTGTTCCTAGAAAAAATGTTTAATGTTTGCAAATGGGCCCATGTGAAATGAATGGATGTCAGAATGGCCAGTCTATCCATTTTAATAATTTGTTTAATCACTTTATCTTTAATAAAGATCAAAGACTGCATAGACTAGTGCTTAGCATACATAGTCAAATATTACTTCAATCCTGGTTGATCTCATATATATATTTATTATTAGGAAAATGCATCAGTTTCCTTCCACATCTATTAACAGTTTTAAAAATCTTTATAATAATCATAGATTTCACCCAAGGCCTTAAGAGGCCCTTTCTTCTCTTTCTCTCTTCCTCCCCTCTACCCCTACCACCTTTCCTGTGCATCAGCCATTATTTCTGTTGTTCGTTCAGGTTTTTTCTTCTTTCATATTCTTTGTATTAGGTTTGGAATTGAAATTTGGACAAGAAAATAAAAGTATATTCAGGTTTTGATCCATTTTAGCTATGATAAAATTGCTATATTTAATACAAAAATACTTGTCAAGTGAGAAGAATTCTGTAAAGACATTTATAGGTTGATTGAAAATTAGCAAAACATTCTGTTAGTAATTCAATTTATTCTGTCCCAAATGTATGCATATCACCATGGTAGAATTCAGAATGCCCTTTTTACGTGCAGTTCACTTTGGGGATCTAGGTCCTTGCTGTTCACAGGCTGGGAGAGCATTAACAAGCCTTTTCCCCTCTGTGAGGGGCATTTGCTTACTTATCAATTGGGAGAAATATTCAATTTAATTGACTTAAGAGTATGAAATAGGATGATGTGTATCAAGTATCTAAAATAGATTCTGGAACAGCGAGAACAGTTCATATTGGATCTGTTAGGTTCACCACACAACACATTTTACTTTGTTTTTGTTCAAAACAAAGAATGCTCACTCTTTTTAAAAGAATAAAACTAGGTGCTATAAAACCTTATCTCCATTCATGATTAGACTATGTAAATTCAGGTAAGCAAACCATTGTTTGTCCTCCAGTTTAAGTAGGGTATATCTTTTTTTTTCCTTCCAATCCATGCTGATTGCCTGAAGGTGTTATTAAACACCTGAGCAAAGAAAGACGCTGTTCTGTATTGCTTAACAGAGAGGAGTAAATTAAATAAAATCTTCTATTACATTTTTTGTTATTTTTCACAATTTCTTCAAGAATATGGTAACAAGTTGGTCATTTGTGCTGGTATTTCTTTGACTTAAAAGAAAAAGAAGGCTTTCTGGTTCTAAACCACTACCTAACTCATCTGTAGCATAACACAAATACATTTTTACCTAATTTGTACACAGACAGAAAATATTCTTTCTGTGACAATATGCATTCATAAATAATGGCAAACTGAATTAACATCTCCTTGAACTCCACATTTATTTCATACCACCAGATATGTCTAAAGCATTAACTCTTACTTTTTCAGATGAAATCAACAATCTATCTCAATGGAGTCAGATTTATGCTGCAATCTTTTCTTTCCTTTTAAATACATGCTGTTTGTTTTATAGGGGCTTATTACCCATGCTTCATTGTTTTTACATTTTCTTATAGGAATGGTTCCAGTATTTTACCGTATATGGATGTGTTGAACTTATGAGCAAATAATTTTTAAAACTGCTTGAACTTTTTACTTCACATTCACTCTTCTTCCCTTGTGTCAGCCTATATTCAGTTGTTACATTAGTCTTCAAATAAACCCACAAATCTGATAGTTTATTAGATTGTTACAATGATGCCTTAAAGAGTTTGTGGCTCAAAAAACATTCCTGATTCCATTTAAGTCACTGAGGCATAGTAGGGAAACCCTGCTATACGTCATTGTTTCATTTCTTGCTTTATTAGAAACAAGCTGCTATTTTGTAATATTTGCAATGTTTCTGTCTAAATCTATCAAAGAAGATGTCATTAATAATTATTCCCACCTTTCTTTGAGGTTTTATTTTAAAAATGGTAGGGGCAGGGAGACTGAACCAAGTTACCCATGTAACTAATTTAGCTGACAACAGATTTATATTTCTTTTCTTTTTCTTTTTTTTTTTATGGTTATACTGGGGATTGAACTCAGGGCTTCATTGTTGCTAGGCAAGCACTCTGCCACTTAAGCCACACCTACCCCCAAGGTTTTTTCGCTTTTAGTTTGCTTTTCAGATAGGATCTCATGCTTTTACCTAAGCAGTGATGAAGATCATTTCCTACTTCCTCCTCCTGAGTAGCTGTTGTGCACCACCACACTCAGCTTGCTTTTGAGATAGGGTATTAGTCACTTTTGCCTAGGCTAGTCTTGACTCACAGTCATCCTGTCTGTCTCCTGAGTATCTGGGATTACAGGCATGAAGCACCATGCCTGACCTGTATTTCTTTTTAATTCAATTGCTCAAGTTCACTACTATCCCAATAGAATTTACTTGTATAATTATTCAAAAGTTTATAATTTTAGGTGTATTTATGTATAATAAATATTCATATGTTTAATCTTGGCAGAATTAAGAACATAGATTTCTATTAAACAATTCTAAAAATTAATAGAAAAGTTAAGAACCAAAGTTGTGCATGTCACTGCATTCACAGGTAACTTTTTTTTAAATAACTGTTTCTATAATATATTTGTATAATGATAAATAATTTGGGTCTTCACAAAGCTTCATATTCTCTCAAAATTTTGAGTTTTCTGACTGCCTTTTTTGAATATCTGAGCATATTCCAAAAAGAAAAAAGAAAAAGATGCCCTGAATATATGTATCCACTTTTCTTTTCCAGATAATAGATGGGTTCTTTTTCATTCCCTTAATCTATCAATCTGTTCATCCTGATCAATTTCCCTTGGTTTGCTCTAATGCTTCAGTTACCCATTGGGAAGCAATTCTTCAATAAAAGATTTTCTTTCTTATATATCCTATGATGATTGTCTTTCTTTATCTATGTGTCTGCTTCACTCTCCTCCTCAATCCTCTGGTTTTTGATAGGCTATGCATTAGGATAGGAATCAGACCCATCATGTCCATCATGGGCCAGTGAGCAAATACACCCTGTGAATGTCTTCTGCAGATTAGTACAAAAGAAAGATAGATTTTGGCTCACCCCTGCCAGAGGACTTGACACAGAACTTTCTCCCAACCCAGTGCATTTCAGTGGTACTGTGAGATGCCCCAAAGACTGGGAAGTAGAGTCTGACTGAACTCATTGCCTTCATAACCTTATTCTTTCCATCAGTTTGGTAAGATGCCTTCATGTAATGTTCACAAATGGTAGAAATAATTTCTAGGGCTACAAACCAAATAACTTTTACAGATTTTACATTCCTTCTGCATACTGCATTCTATATACTGAGATTTTCCCCCAAGGAACCAAAGTGCTGAAGATCAGAGCTTAAGCAGAATCCTAACTTTTCCTATTGCTCCACAACTTCTTCTGTTTTTCTAGACTCTACTGAAACCCAGCAGCAATAAACTTCTGAAGCCTTCATAATCTGCCAGTCAGACCCCGTTTCCAAATATGAAAAAGATCAGGAAAATTTATCCTTTTTTCAAGTTTCTGTTTTCCAGGTCATGAAAATGTCCTTCTTCTTATTGTAAGTAGATTTTTGCATTCCCCTATTCCATACCTGATAATCCATTTTATAGTCAAGGTACACTATGAGGCATAATATTGTGAATGTATTTATGGGAAAATGTGGTGTTTCCTTTCTCTTCCTCCCACAGGAGGATATGTAGAAGAGAATGGCTGTCATTACTTATTTTTATTTCTTCTACTTACATTCAAAGAATTTCCAAACTAGTCTAGTTGAGGCATATATGTCTTCAGAAGATTACTTTCTTTATCCCAGTCAATCCTGCCTTTATTCCAGGCACCAGTGCATTACTACTGACACACTGATGTTCTCCTTGTGACAATTAGCCTATCACATTCATTTACATCCACTTAATTGCCACTGCTATTGTTTAGTCCGTTAACCTCCAGCTAGGGTGCAATTCACATGAACACTGGGGAAGCACAACCATTCGATTAGTTCTGCAAAGTAGATTAAAATCTTCTGCCTAATTGGAGACTGTCCATACTGCTGCTTTCTTCCCAGCTCTGAGTTGAACAAATGTCATATCTTCAAGGGAGTTTTCCCATCTGGAAAATGGAAGCCTTGACTGGACACAATACCATGCCTGTGCCAGGACATTGTGCCATGCCCAGTGCTAGCAATTATCACCAATCTAGCCTCTGCTTGCAACTTGTAACTAGACTTTTGATTAGCTACTTGTCTTCTTCATTTTCATAAGGAGTACATGGGCACTGGAGAAACTCTAAGTTGGTATATGACTACATCATTAGTACCTCAAGTTGGTAGGATTTCTATTTTGAAACACAAGCACTAAGATAAATCCTTATGAAACAGTTGTCTAGTTTGGGGGAAAATGAAAATTAAGAACATGAGTAAGACTTTTAAATAAGTCTCATTTGCTTTAAAGCCTTGTTGGACATAGCTAATTTATTCTGAACTTAGCATGGATGTGAGAGCAGGCATGCTTTGGTAGGTAACTAAGCTGTTGCATAACCACAAGCAGTGAAATCTCAAAGCTTTCTTTGGCAACAAATCATCACCATGTGAATGTTAAGCTGAGGTGCTTTAAGATGTTTAATTGTGTTTGATCTAAAGATGAGAAGCTTAGATATCCACTCTCAGAATTTTGAAAAAATAGCAGTGGGTCAAATTTCTTCTTTTAATATAACATGTCTGCCCCAAGTTGGGTTTTAGTCTATTTCCTAAGCACATTTTCTTGCTTTCCTAAAATTTACTTAACAAAAGTGGTAACACTTGATCACATGCATTCAATTTTTATGGTCTGGTATCTTTATACTGCTGTTCTGGCTATTGGGGATTGTTACACATGATGGGCACATTATAGGAAAAAGTATTTGCAGTGATCTCCTGAGTCAATCTAAGACACAATCTAAGAGCATACCAGGTGTTATGCACCCATTGCATCAACTAATCCTCCCAGAAGAACCTGCAAAAGCTTGTCTTATGCCCCTTTACTGGTAAACTGAGCCTCAGAAAGGTTCATCAACCTGTGTAAGGTAACACAGTCATTTCGATTCCAAACAATGCATTGAAATACAATTCTAAATGACTGCAAGTCAAGCTCTTTCTTACTATCTCATGGAAGTGCTCCCTAAGAAGAGAGAAATCATGAGTTGCAACTTGAAGAAGGAGTAAGTGCTTACAAGGTAAAAAAGAAAGAAGTCAGCATTTCCCCCATCTTGCCAGTTTGTGGTGGTGAGTATAATATCAAAGTAACAAGAGCAGGAGGAGGAGGAGGAGGACAGACACAGCGATAAAACTTGTTAAGACCCTGTGATGTTTCTGAGGGACAAATAAAAAAACTGGCACTCTTACAGAAATTGGAAAATTTCCAATAGTTTGGGAGCAGGATAAGGAACCCACTGAGACGAGCCAGAGGTTCAGGGATTCTGGGATTTAAAGACCATTTTGCTCACTCTCCTCTGAAGATGCTAAGGGGGAAAGTACCAGGTTTTCATTGCATTTTCTGTAAAGGCTGCAGGTGTAGCAATTATACAGAGGATCACAAAGTAGACCTCTCTGTGAACAAAAGGATTTGGCTGATTCATCAATGCTCTATCCTTCTGACCCATGCTTTATCTTCCCATTTTACATGAAGGAGGAAAGCAAGAGAACAAAGAAACTATTAGTAATAAAGTCAGAAAATAAAGATTATCCCTCATATTAGAAAAGCTTGAGGAAAGAACAAAAATGGAGGCTCACAGACTATATGTTGAAATACTTTCATTACAAATAAAGCTAGAAGATCATTGACAAAAATAGTTTGTAGCTTCCTAGAATGACTAATATATTGCAATAACAAACCAGGTATACAGATTTCACTTTTAAAACCGTTAAGCTTCTTGGAGTTTGATGCTGGATTGGCAGAGGATAAAGACCTAACGTTAGTCCCTGACCTGCCTCCTTTCTTCCCATCTCTGTACTTTGAGGGGTCTCACGTGTGTAGACATGTTTTCCAACATCTCCATAGTGAATCCACATCAGGATTCAAGGGTACGGACATTGGTAAGGTCTACACTAGAAGGATGAGTCCAGTAAAGGACTCATCACTGCACAGGCTCTAGCAGTGGGTTTGGAGCTATATGAGCAGGGCAGTTAGGGGTCTAGTATAACCAGAGCATGGTCTATGAAGGAGGTGTTCAGAATGCAATTGGGGAAGTCCCTTGGTCTTTTGGACACCAAAACCCTTAAGGAAGGCTAATAAGTTTCAAAAATGAACAAAACGGGCTTAGCTCAAGGCAAAAGGAGCTTCTGCCTGTATTTAAAAACAGTATTGCAGCTTCCTACAATTCATGTGTTCTGTTTTGTGGGGCTTCACCACATTTATGACATTATACATCTTTAAATGGTCCCTTTTTAATCAGCATACATAGCAGCCCTGCATTGAGCACAGTTATGTTTTCAATTTGAGTCCTTTAAAAGTAAATGGAATTTTTAACACTAACCTTTTAAAACCTTTTAAATGTCTTTCAAGCTCTCATGCTGTCCACAGTGTCTACATGTACCAGTTCACATATGAAGATAAAACAAAGGAAAAAATTTGCAACCCACCATTTACTTCTCCGTTGTCAACATATGCACGCACACACACACACACAAACACACACACACACATACACACAGTGTATAACTACCCATTCAATATGTCCTAATTAAGTTTAATTCAGCAGCATATTGAACCCAAGAAGCTAGTTTTCTGTCCCAGTCTACTCATCTAGCATAGAGCTTGCTCAAAGGAAAACCTTCTATCAGAGAGCTTTCCTCTGTAAACTCATTCTAGGTCCTACATCACTTGTACCCTCCTTCATCCCTAGTAGACAGAACAAGTTCTTTGAGAGGATCATTTCTAGTGACCAATCTTTAAGTTCTTTTCCCAGATCACTAACATTATTTGACTGAATTTATTCAAAGTTTTGTATGTAAAGGATGCAGGTTGTAAGGAGGACGTATGGACTGAATTATATACTTGTTGTAGCCATATTTGGAAAATTCAGTCTGTGCCCATGTCACATAAATGAATATATGAACAACAGCTAGTAGTTTTTATAAACTTGTGAAGAAAGAGATTGAAGAAGACTATAGAAAGTGGAGAGATCTCCCATGCTCATGGATTGGTAGAATCAACATAGTAAAAATGCCTATACTCCCAAAAGTAATCTACATGTTTAATGCAATTCCCATCAAAATTCCAATGATATTCATTAAAGAGATTGAAAAATCTACTGTTAAATTTACATGGAAACACAAGAGGCCACGAATAGCCAAGGCAATACTCAGTCAAAAGAACAATGCTGGAGGTATCACAATACCTGACTATAGTACAAAGCAATAACAATAAAAACAGCATGGTACTGGCACAAAAACAGACATGAAGACCAGTAGAACAGAATAGAGGACCCAGAAATGAAGCCACACAACTATAACCAACTTGTCTTTGACAAAGACGCTAAAAATATATGATGGAGAAAAAGCAGCCTCTTCAACAAAAACTGCTGGGAAAACTGGTTAGCAGTCTGCAAAAAAACTGAAACTAGTTCCATGTATATCACCCTATACCAATATTAACTCAAAATGGATCAAGGATCTTAATATCAGACCCCAAACTCTAAAGTTGATACAGGAAAGAGTAGGAAATACTCTGGAATTTGTAGGTATAGGAAAGAACTTTCTCAATGGAACCTCAGCAGCACAGCAACTAAGAGATAGCATAGATAAATGGGACTTCATAAAACTAAAAAGCTTCTGCTCAACAAAAGAAATATTGTCTCTAAACTGAAGAGAACACCCACAGAGTGGGAGAAAATATTTGCCAGCTACACACCAGACAGAGGACTGATAACCAGAATATGTAGGGAACTTAAAAAACTAAATTCTCCCAAAACTAATGAACCAATAAAGAAATGGGCAAGTGAATTAAACAGAACTTTCTCAAAAGAAGAAATTGAAATGGCAAAAAAACACATGAAAAAATGCTCACCATCTCTAGCAATAAAGGAAATGCAAATTAAAACCACACTAAGATTCCACCTCACCCTGTTAGAATAGCCATCATCAGCAACACCACTAACGACAGGTGTTGGCGAGGATGTGGGGGCGGGGAGGAACCCTCTTACACTGTTGGTGGGAATGTAAACTAGTACAACCACTCGGGAAAATAATTTGGAGGCTACTTAAAAAGCTAAATATTGATCTACCATTTGACCCAGCAATACCACTCTTGGGGATATACCCAAAAGAATGTGACACAGGTTACTCCAGAGGCACCTGCACACCCATGTTTATTGCAGCACTATTCACAATAGCCAAGTTATGGAGACAGCCAAGATGCCCCACTACTGATGAATGGATCAAGAAAATGTAGTATCTATACACAATGGAATTCTATGCAGCTATGAAGAAGAACGAAATGTTATCATTTGCTGGTAAATGGATGGAATTGGAGAACATCATTCTGAGTGAGGTTAGCCTGGCCCAAAAGACCAAAAATCATATGTTCTCCCTCATATGTGGACATTAGATCAAGGGCAAACACAACAAGGGGATTGGACTTTAATCACATGATAAAGTGAGAGCACACAAGGGAGATATGAAGATAAGTAAGACACCTGAAAAACTAGATAGCATTTGTTGCCCTCAACACAGAGAAACTACAACAGATACTTGAAAGCAACTGAGGCCAATAGGAGAAGGGGACCAGGAACTAGAGAAAAGGGTAGATCAAGAAGAATTAATCTAGAGGGTAACACACAAGCACAGGAAATTAATGTGAGTCAACTCCTTGTATAGCTATCCTTACCTCAACTAGCAAAAACCCTTGTTCCTTCCTATTATTGCTTATACTCTCTCTTCAACAAAATTAGAGATAAGGGCAAAATAGTTTCTGCCAGGTTTCGAGGGGGTAGGGGGGAGAGGGAGAGCGTGTGGTGAGTGTTAAGGGAGGGACGGAGGGGGTGGGGGCAGGGGGGAGAAATGACCCAAGCATTGTATGCACATATGAATAAAAAAATTATTTAATTAAAAAAAAGAGTTAGTAGTTTTAACTTTGTTTGCATGCTATATAAAATTTAATTCAGGGATTCATTCCACTGAGTGCATTTTTTTATACAATGTAGATTCAAGGAAGAAAGTTCCAACATATGCCCTGAACAAGTTTATGTTTTAATAAGGTAAATACATGAGAAAAAAACCAAAGAGAAAACATGAATAATGGCATATTAGTATAAAAGGTTTTTAAGTCTTAGGGCAGATATTATTACTCTCAGGACCAGCTGAAGAAATCAATAAATGTTGCCTGAGGTGTGTGGTATTTCAACTAGTACATGAAATTTAGTAAAATTTCTACCAAAGATGCTGGGAGACAGGCATTGAAAGTAAGATAATAAGCAGAAAAGCTTGATCCAAGAAATTATATGATTCTAGTACATTATCTGAAACTCCAGGACTACCTGTGTAAGGTTACAAATTCTGTACCCCACTTCTTAGGTGCTCCAATTTGTTATATTTGCCTCCTCCTCAGGAAATTTTGAGGGTCAGATTTTGAAACTATTGTCCTATAAAATATAAATAGATGGGAATAAAGATGAACATAAAAAAGATGAGGACATTGGATACGAATCAACTGGTCCACAATAGGAACTGATGATTATTTAATCTACATTAATTAATTATGCATTAATGACATATGTTAGTTATATATTAATTAATTTACCATAGCACCATACATTTCAGCTAAATCTTGCACAGCTGTGGTAAACCAAACCATGAATCAGTAAATGACAAGCATTAACTACTTGATAATGTATAGACAAGCTTACAGTATAACTTTAAATTGTAAGTTTTTAAAACATGGAATTCTAAAGCCAGGAGAAAGCTTAGCAGTCTTTTAAATCATTTATCAAAAATTACAGCTCTATTTATTGCATCCCTAAAAGTACATGCAAAGTTACTGGTAGGTAACCTCATAGTCTATGTGGAGGAGATGGTGGTTTCCCAGGAATAATTTTAATGGAGGAATATTTTGTGATTTGTAATACACATGTTATACATATAATATTGCTATCATATTATTTATATAGCGTAGACTCTTTCTATTACTTTTATGCACTGGTAGATTTTGACAGTTCTGTGACTTCTATCCTAAAAAATGAAATCCACAGTAAATAAACAAATAAATTGACATTTAAGACTGTATAGCATGAAATATATGTTCACTTGTAAAAAAAATAAATAATAGCCATTTGAGATATGCATTTATTGCTTGCCAGTTTTGAATAGCTAAGTCTGTTCCTTACCAAAATTTCTATTTAGGATTGTAGATTCTCCCTGTCTGTCTCACACTCTTCTCCCCCACCCCCATCCCTCTCTCTCTCTCTCTCTCTCTCTCTCTCTCTCTCTCTCTGTCTCTCTCTCTCTGTCTCTCAATGGCATTTGTGAGTCTCCTTTGATAATGAATACTCCAAGGAGGACCAGAGTTAAGTCCAGGCCTCAGAACTAGGAGCATTTCTATCAAAGATGGTTTGTTAATAATAAAGTAAGGAGGGAAAAAAGCTATTTGCTTCTTTTGTGGCTCTGACCCTCCCTTGGTCCTGTCAGGCCTGCCTGAGCATCAGCAGAGTTCAGTGGTAATTAAAGCAACAGTGTTGTGAAAAAAGTGTGAATTACTTTTACAGAAAGACTTGGATGTTGCTACTGACTGACAAAGCACAGCAGGGGACTCTGCTGGATATTAAAGAGTGATGGTAGTCCCTGCATTGTAAGGTGGCTTTTCAGCACAATGCAAAATTGTGACTTTTCACAAGTTGATATCTCTGAAACCATCTGAGTTATCAACTCAAAATTTAGAATTTTTCCCCCTCTTTGGCATGCTTGTGGAGCAAAACTATGTCACATTTCATGAAATGTGGTCTGGTCATTGAAATTATGAGGAGCTAAAGTGTATTTTCTTTGCTTCCCCTGAATTTCTGATTCTATCATGGAATTATTGCAACCTTGAAGACAATTGAAAATAGTGAGGAAAAAGCTATACAGGGATCTTATGCTCAACCCTCTCTTGGCAAGTCATTTCAATGTCAAGTACCTAGGATTTCTGTTTCTGTCATTTTTAAAGAAGAAAGAAGCACAGACCAGCACTCTGTTGACAATGCCGCGATATGCCAAGTCTCAACACTGGAGTATAAATAACCACATGGATGGTGGGATCCTTCTACCACCCCCAGCCACAAAAATGTTTGATCTTGTTCTTTATGGCTGCAAATCTTGTTATACCAACTCCCACACAGGTGTGATGTAATGCTGATTCTGTTCCTTATCCAATGAGGAAAAAAAATGTTTTTTGCCAAATCTCATAAAGTACCTTTTGTAGATGTGCAACAAGAGAATAAGATAGCTCAATGAACTTTTCATTTCATAAATTATCAGACTAAGTTATCAGTATTCCTGAATCAGGTTCACAGAGCAAATGTGGAATTTTTTGTACAAGTATCACCAACAATGGGGGCAGCCTGCATTGGTAAAAGATAGGGTAAGATGCAACTGAAAGGTGGTGAGAAATGTGTTTGTAATGTGAGCCTGTAATTGGCATATATTAAGGATGTAAATAGGGAATAATAGGCTGTGTAATATACATATGATCTTTATCATTTAAAGAGCATTAATGGATTGATACAATAAGTGAAATTCCTGCTCAGGTATATTGTTAGTAACCTTATCTACCTATGACAGCTGTGGGGGACTTTGTGGACACAGCAAAGCAGAAAGCAACATTGTCCAGTGGTTAAGAGCTAGGATAGTGGAGTCCTAATGTCTGCACTTAAAAACTGTATGACTCCAATTTCTTTATAAGTAAAAAGGTGGTAAGAAGCTTTTCCATTTTGTTTTAAATATCAAGTTGAATTAAGATATAAAAAATTGTTTAGCAAGATCCTGCCTAGCACATAGGAAATAATTGATAAAACCCAACTGTTACTGTCATCTTCATCAAACTAGGTGCTATTACTGAGCAAGGTGATTCAGGGAATTCCTTTGGCTTTTAGAGATACTGATTCAGTGTCACTTTCAAATAGTTGGGTAACATTTTTAAAGGAGTATAAGGTTATGAAATGGCACTGAGGGGATGAGACTGTGACATGCCAAACAATAGATGGTTTAAATAGACAACAATGATATAAACAGAATAACTGAGGTGCTCCAAATGACATTTTTTCACCCCACTAGTGCAAAGTTTAATTAGTATGTAAATAGCATACTAGTTTACAATTGACATAATGCACCTCTTTTCATGCCAAGCTGTCAGGGCTTATGAAACTGTAAAATTCCTGACACTAAACATTTGTTATAAACTGATCTTTCCAAAAGTAACTTAACTAAAGCTGAAAAGGCAAGAAAGGTAATAATCACTCAAAAAAAACAAAAGGCCACTCTCAATTTTTTCAGAGAAAAGGGCCTAAACTGCTTTTGAAGAGAAAGTCCCCAAATTATACTGGGCTGAGGGTATATTCTGTAAAAAAAAAAATACATGAACCACCAACCCCAGAGTGATGAAAAGCAAAATGGGTAAGGAAAAAAATACCCTCAATTGACATAGCTATTTTCATCACATCAAATCAGCCATCTGTTCTTGACATAGTTTATTATCATTAGGAAGATTTTCTCAATTCAGACATGGTGATGAGGAAAGATGAAGAATTAACCAGATAAATAGCCAATTTGGAAAATTCAGGCTAAGACCCTTTTCCTCAATTTCCATTCCCTCCTTTCTCTCTGCTCCATCATCATACCCCAATTATTCCAAGAAAAGCTTCAATGACATGATTAAACATGTTTACGGTGTTGTTTTTCTCCCAGTTGCATAGGCATAACAACTAAACATACTAGGTATCAAATGACACAAAGGTGATCGACATCATACAAAAAATAATAATTTTCTATTGTTAAAAAATGACTGTATAAACTCAGAATGACAAGTGGCTATAGTTAAATGTGAAGAAATTAAATATTTGGAATTGAAGCATAAAAATACTGATGTTTTCCTCCTGGAATTTGTTTATTAGACATTCATCAATACACCTTGAGATAAGAATGTTTAGAGAAAAAAACATTCTCTGAAATCAACATGGAGTCGACATGGAGTAATTTCAACAGCTCTGTGTGGGATAATCTGGAGGGGAAAAGTAAATGATGGAAACTAATGATAAAACGGAAATATTTAAATCAAATGCTTGATGACTTCATTAAAAAAATTGGAAATACACCAAAGTTCAGCTCATAAATTTAGGGAAAAACAGCTAAAAAAAACTCTTGAAAAATTTCAACAGAACTACTTTAAAGTTCTGTTGAAGTTATCCAAGCTTCTAGGCACCAGTGGTTCATGCCTGTAATCCTAACTACTCAGGAAGCAGGGATCAGGAAGATCACAGTTCAAAGCCAGCCTGGACAAATAGTGCATGAGACCCTATCTCAAAAATACCCAACACAAAAAGGGCTGGTGGAGTGACTCAGGTGGTAGAATGCCTGCCTAGCAAGTAGGAGGCCCTGAGTTCAAGCCCTACTACTGCCAAAAGAAAAATCCAAGCTGGTTATTTTATTTACATAATATCAAAAAAAATCTCCCTCAAATACTTCAAAAATTCATGGTGTTAAACTTATAAGACAAACCCACAGATTTTAGATTTAGCTTAAAATCTTATTTTCCAACTGACAAAAATGTTACAGACAGTAACCATTAAAATTAAACCATGCATACTCTACAAGTCTACTTCAATCCTAACACTCGGTTTATTTTGTGTTGCAACATCCTTCCTTTGATAACAGCCCTCTGTTCCTTTATTCTGATCTTTTATACTTCAATATCTGACTGGTAATTATTGCTGAAAAAGTAACTCCTCATTCTTCATAATTGATTGTCAGAATCATCATTGTTGCTAGAATTTTTTCCTTGAAGACCTTTCTTTTTTTTAATTTTAGCAAGTATTTATTTTAGTATAACAAAATAAAATAGGGAGAAGTGAGGGGAAAAAAGAAATAGTTCCTGTTCAAAGTCCTTGGCACACTTTTTTCAATTCTGTCTGTGTCATAGGAGTTTTGTCTTTGTAACTCTCAAAATGCTCTTTCTTTCCTTTGTTGCTCCAATACAGCTAAATATGGACATGTTGGTTCTACCACAGTAATCATCAATTCAAGGAATGCCTGTTAGGAACTTCTTGCAAAGCAGTTGCTGTGCTAGCTTATGGATCTGCAATGAACCAGGAACACATGGTCCCTGCTCTTGTGGAGCTGAAGTTTCTAGACCAGAGATCAGCAAACTAAGGACCTCAGGCTAAATCCAACTTGTCACCATAAGTAGATATTAGATATCTGTAAATACATTTTTATTGGAAAACATACATGTCGATTCATTTACTTATTGTCTGTAGCTGCTCTTTTGCTATAATGACACAGTTAAGTATTTATAACAGAGACCAACAGAGTTGCAACAGGTTTCTGACTCTTTACAGATAATGTTAGCTGCTCCTGGTAGACTCTAGACTCATCTTTAACTGTTTAAGCTGTTCATTCCTTGTCTCAGAGAGTACACTTTTGATTTCTTTTAGCTTCAATTATGTCTTCTCAGAAATAACTCCATAATGTCTATTTACAGTCATGACGACTCTTTCGAACTTCAGTTGTGTATTTCTGACTTTTTAGCATATCTCTACCCAACACACTCACACACACATACCATCATATAAGGATCATTATTTTACTTACACAGATGAATAAAACTTTCCCACAGTATTCAGTTTTCTAACCTCTTGCTATTGTACGTTGCAAATATTTTCATTCATATGTTATTCAATTTACATTGACCTCTGCTATTTTAAGGCCCAAATGAATAATTCATTCTTTTTTTGAGGTTTGAACTCAGGGCCTCACACTTGCTAGGCAAGCTCTATCACTTGAGCCACTCTGCCAGCCCAATAATTTATTCTTGAAGGTTGGCCCTGTTATATTCCTCATTAAGTTTTTGATTTTAATTTCTTGGCAGTGTATTTCTATGTACAATTGCAAATGATAAAACACTTTTGTGGACCTTTGTAAAAAAAAAATACTAAAATTAACTTCATGTTTTCCCCAAAGCCAACAATTTCCTACCATCAGTCTCCTAATCACTACTACTTGAGAACTTAGGCTTTCACTTTCTTCCAATATCCAGATAGCAAAAAAGTAGGAGTAAAACATATTCTTTATATGTACTGGCTAATTTTTGTTACTACTGCCACTACACAGTCCCAGACCCCCAAATCTCATACCCTGAATGCTATTGGCATCCAACAATCTCCAGGGGGTCTTTCTCTTATGTCTCCAGAGATCTGTCATTCTAGCTCTCTCAGGCAACACCTTGTATATATCATCATAATCCTCAGTAGCTTTCTATTACCAAGAGCAGGGATTCTCAACCTGTGGCTGAGACTCTCCTTTGTGAGGAAGCTGCAAAATTACTTGAAGGGACATACAAACTCAAGACGTGCCTGGATGCTGAATAAGCAATGAATCTCTTGAGTAGATGCATCCCAATCTTTATTTTTCAAATGTACACAGATGTCTTTCTGATAACTAAAATACAAATGTGGCTGAGAGTGGTGGTATACACCTATAATCCTAGTAGCCCAGAAACTGAGGTAAGAAGATCATAAGTCCAAGGACAATCTGGGCTACACAGTGAGTTTAAGGCCAGCCTGAGCTACATAGTGACACCCTGTCTCAAAAATAAATAAATAAATAAATGAATAAATAAAATACAATTGTGTTTATTAAAGTTACCAATTTCATTATAATTCTTTTTTATTCTGTGTTTTCTCCAACAATTGATTCTAAAAGTGCAACTACTTCTTGCCTGCATTTTGTAAAAAAAAAAAAAAAAAGGGCCTCAATGGACAGTAAATGCTTATACCGTCCTCAAGGAGGTCTACTACCAATTCACAGGTGAACTATGGTTGCCTAGGATCTCAATATTAGGAAGGAAAGAAATGGTAAAAATGTCTAAAAGCACCTTTTTCCTTTCCTCTCTCTTTGGTGAAAACTATGAATTTGGAGGGCTTTATGGGAGAAGGGAAGTCTGCTCAGACTAACTTGGTTCTAGACGTCAAGGAAAGGAACTTGAGGGCTCTTAGAGGCATCTACACTGTTTGGCTCTGCAGGTCAGAGACAGTGAGCCTGTGTGGATTTTTGACAGAAACTTCCATAAATGTAAGGCAGGTTGCTCTAATCCAGATGAAGAAAACTTTTGGAACTGGGACTGATTAACTAGGAATATACTAACAGTTATTGAGCTCCTATGGCTTATCAGTCAGTTTAGGATGCCTTTTATATATGTTTTATTTCACATTCACTACTCTCTGATAGAGATGTTATATTTAGGACTATAAGAAAAATAAGATTAGAAGAAAGTCAATAAATTGCTGTTTTCACACTGATATGAAACAGCAGAAGGAACACTTCTAAATGCCTTTTAAGCTTTTCCATGTTTTCTAAATCACCAAGCTATCCTTCCTAAACATTGTCTTACCATGAAGACCACTGTCCAACTGGATGTATATTATACTGTCTTTCTACATCCCAACAGATTTCATTTCATTAATAGAAAAGGCAGCAAATATTTATAAAAATTGAGTTATGTATTTGAAACAATTCTTGAAATGCCTGAACAAAGAAGTAATTCCTTGAGACTAAGTGTAATGACTTCCCACTAAGGCATGACAATGCTCACCTAATCACCCAGTATCTAGGCACCCTAGCCTAGGATGGTAGCCATGATCACTAAAGCTAGCTTTGTGTCTTAGATCTCATTCTTTGAGTCTGTCTGAAAGGTAACTTTGTTTTCTAGAAAGTCCAATTTCCTCTCCTCACTTGCTGCAGCAGCAAACTGGTAGAAATTCTTTACAGTCAGAACTTGAAGGTGCAGCTCTCAAAGCTGACTCATATATAAGTAAATAGTAAGTAAAATAAGGATAAAATGATGACATTCTTCAAGAAACAGCTCTAGGTCCTTGAAAATGATTATTTCTGTTTGCCTGCAACTGTAAAAATGAGTTTCAGGTAATAGCTTTTCTTTTATATGGTAAATGATGAACGACCATTTAAACATTGACTCATCTACCAACAAAGATAAAAAAAACCATAAAAACTTACTGTGCTAAAAGCGAATTTGAAGACTGAAGTCACCTGATTTTTCAACTAGGTGATTACACCATAGGGATATTCATTTGTCTTTACGTCAACTCAGGAATTACATAAAATATATTTTCCAGCCAAGAAAATCAAGCCCTTTAGCTTCTGCAGATTATATTTTTTACTAACCTGTAAATACATTTTTCATCTAAGTTAGTATATCTTCGACTCTGAAATTTGCAATATCCAATCAAACAACCCATTAAGACACCCACTTAAAGTGGAAACATCCTACTCTGAATATTTATTTTTCTAAAAGAATATATAAGAATTCTATTCCTTGTATGGACCAGACCTGTTATAGCCTAGGAAAAGAATGAGAACTGTCAAAGCAAGGAAAGACATGCAGAGCCCAGCCAGCAGAAATGTATCTATGTAAGCACTAATTATTATGTTTAAGTTATTACTTTTTACTCTTTACAAAAATATAAATATCCCATGTCCAAACTTCAACAACACTAGCCATATAATGCCTTACAGCTAGAAATTTTTAAGGAGAGCAGAAGATGGGAGAAGTGAGGCTATAAACCATTTTTCTGGAACCTTAGGAAAAGGGACAATGTGATGCATTTTTCCATAAAAATGCATATTTGCTAAGTCAAAAAATTCTCAAAAGTCAACCATCTTTCTTCCATAGCTACAAGGGCTTCCATAGCTACAAGGGCTATGGGATAAACATCTGAGATTAATCAAGTGTTAATATCCACCATTGCTCCTTTTCTCAGAGCAGGATATAGTCTTTGTCAATGCCATTATTTCCCCCTACTAGCAAGTGTTACTGAGAAAGTAATGCCAACCTTTACTCTCTATTGATTCCATGTCTTAAATAAAAATGCAACCCTGTACCCTTGTCCAGGTGTTAAATGGTGGTAGAACTAGACCTTGACAACACACTCAAAAATAAAAGAAGAAGAAAAAGAAAAAGCCCTACTACCTTCCCTTTTAAACGCATGCATTTATTCACAGTACAATCACCTGTGTTTGCTCTTCAGGACCAAGATTCCAAAGGCCAACTAGAGAGTTTGCATGGAAGGTGAGTGAAGAAACCATGGAATCGCTGTTCGGATCTTTTGGGTTTTTTATCTTGATACTGGGTAGAATTTAGCAAATATTCTCACCTGCAAATAAAAATTAACAAATTCATTTATTAGGCAGTATTTAGAAAAGACTGATCATTAGGCAAGTGGGTGTCACAAAACCTTATTCTTTTGGTTACTGCTATCTTTGGGGGAATAAAGCCAAGATCACACACACACACACACACACACACACACATCTGTGATGTATGGCTCATCTACTAAGCACAGTGAATGTGTCTTTGGTCATTGCTGTCACACATGGATCACACCTGATTAGATAGTGTACCTGTTTCTTGAAACACTAGTTTCTAATAAAATGTAAATAATTTGGTCTGGTTTTTTTACATTACATTCAAATACATTCAGAAATGCTCAATCAAATAAAGAAGGTGTCATTTCTCGTGTTTCTAAAAAAAAGTATATATTTTGTATATGTGTGACTTCCCAACAGAAATAATATAGTCTAGTTTATTTTAAGAATCATGCAGAAAAGGACAAAAGTCATGTTTAGATTTATCTAAATGCTGCTGTTCCAAGCTAGTCATCCTTAACTTTAATTATCAAACTTACATCTTAATTTGTGTAGAAATAGATTGAAACACATATTAAGTTTCTATTAATGTTGGATCAAATTACCACAAATTTAGTGGTTTAATACAAGTTTATCCCTGCACAGTTCTGTAGGTAATAAGTCTCATGAGGCTAAAACCAAAGGTATCAAAATCCTTCATGGAGGCTGCAGAGGTGAATTCATTTCCTTGCATTTTCTAGGCTGTAGAGGCTGTCCACCTTCCTTGGTTTGTGGACCCCTTTCTCATCTTTAAATACAAAGAGTGAGTTTAGACCTTCTCAGATTGCATCTCTGACCTCTTGCCTCCTCTTTCATTTTTAGGACCCTTGAGATTATAATTGACCTGATCAGACAGTCTCTGATAATCTTTCTGATTGAAAGTCAACTGATTAGCAGCAAATTTAATTCTATCTGCAATGATAATTCCTCTTTGCCATGAGTCACAACATATTTATAGATTTGGGGACAAGAATGGCATCTTTGGGAGTCTACTACTCTACTTGTAACCAAAGATATACATAAATACACATCTGTGAAGTAGTTTTATTGAAATGGAATGCTAATGCACGTGCTTATTTATTTATTATTTATTTTGTGGTGCTGTGGATCAAATCCAGGCCTGACACATGCAAGGCAAGTGCTCAACCCCTGAGCTGCATCCCCATCTACTCTATGTGCTCTCTTAACAAACATTGTTAAGTCAGTTTACTTAAATTTCATGGACAAATAAGAATGTTCTGAAGTCTAAACAAATTTTTTATGTTTTGTTACTGTTTTTTAAAATACATGTTTATGTTTAAAAATAAAATATTACCAGAATACGAGGTATTTGGAGTTATATTTTTAGAACAACATCTTCATATTTAGAATGGTTGGCTTTCCTTTAGAAAAGTGCAAAAAATGTTCCACTCACCTGAGGTTTTTATATCATCAAGGTATGTAAATAACATTTAAGCTCAGTCTTCAAAACTGAATTTCCAATATTATCTAAGAGTTGTATTTAGCTAGAATCAACAGTCACTCTCAATCATGTCTCTATTTTTGAGTTATTTGTTTTGACTCTTCTTTTGCCTGCTATTTCTCTTTCTATATTTTTATTTCATGATAGGCTCAAAGATGTACTTCCCAAGTCCCTGTGTGCTTAAGAATATCTGCTTTGAGGGACTGGAGTATGGCTCAAATAGTAGAGCACCTTCTAAGCAAGCATGGAAAACTGAGTTCAAACACCCGTATCACCAGAAAAAAAAAAATAAAGAATACCTGGTTTTGGTATTCTTCTTTACCTGGATTATGACATCTGGGGCCACACTTTTGTAAGAGTAGGACATTGTAGATATTCTGCAGTCTACTGGAACTGAATGTTGACTGAAGACGTCTAAGGCTAACCTCATTTTTCTGTGTGATAGTATACTTGTGTTCGGGGCCCACATGATTAAGAAAAGTTTGTAAAAAGTTACTTGAAAAATATTTTATCCACGCTATTTTTATATCCACTTAATCATAATTTCAGGAATACATTTTTTCTTTTATGTTGTGAATTTTTTTCTCGATTTTTTGTTTTTTTCTATTCTAGCATGTTCAGCATAAATTACATTAAATCATTTTTATCTTCATTCCTTTATAGCAAGTTATGTCTCATTGTTTTTATATCTGTCTTTTCCTTCTACACTTGTTATCAATATCTCAAAACTTCTCTATGTCAAGAATTGGTTATAGCTGTGATCTGTAAGATGGAATAATGGAAAAGTTGAATTGATGGGACCTACAAAAGGGAGTTCTTGCATAGTACCTTTGAAGTTGTATTCCCATGTCAAAAGTAAGAATCTAAACTATGTTTAGTTCCTAATAGCTTATAGAGCAAGTTCATAAATATCATCTTGTTTAACCTACACACTATTCTAAAATAAAGACAGGAAAATATATTCCCACTTTTCATATGTAAGTACTCACCTGAATCACTCTCTTTTAATTAAAACCATTAATGCCAATATAAAAAATGTTGCTTGCCTAACCAATTATTTTCTTTATTGCCCTTTCTACCATAAATAAAGCTATTTTCACAATCATTTTTGCAATTATAGGTGGTCCATCCAAGTACGAACCAGCCCCAGCCTGCTTAGCCTCTGACACCAGGCAAAATTGCTCATGTTGAGGATAGAATGGCCGCAGACCAAGTGAGATATTTCTGACTGGTAAGATGAAAAGAAATTCTGCTGTAGTTACAGAAAGTTACAGTTACATAAAGCTCACTGTCTGATAAAAGCAATGGACAATGCTAGCTTATCAGTCTCCTCCCTTCTTACCTGCAGTCACTGTGGACTCATGAGGAAAAGGCCAAAAACAATTCAAAGGAGATTAGCCCCAGCATGGTTGAATCATGGAACCAATATCCTCAATTGCCTCCCGTCTCTGAGCTCCTTATTACATGAGAAAAATAAGCCTCCCCTTGTCTAAGCAATATTAGTATTATTTTGTTACTTGCAGCCAAAACATTCTTAACACCTTCAACTGCTAATAATGACTTCAGCTCCAAATCATGTGTACATTTATCTTAAATTCATATAATAAAGACATATTTTAAATGGAATAACCATTTTTTCTTATAATTAGAAAGATTAATTAAGGAACTGTGACTTTACCTGAGAAGAAAAAAATTCCAGCATTTTAACTCACTGGGCAAGTATTCAAAATGAATTGCTCCAAGAAGCAAAATTAATTTATGCCAGTTGAATAGAAAATAATATTGGTTTAGTTCACTGTGTTTCCAAGTAAATCAGAGGAATAACAATGACTAAAATTTCTTTGTGTATGAATCTAAATATTTTCCTGATTTGCAAGACTATGCTAGACACTGAATGATTATTTTCATTTACATGGTATAAGCAATTCACTTTCTCATACATCTTAAAAGTCTACCTGCACGGAGATAAGAATTATTCTATTTTATATTAAAATTGATATAATTTCATGAATCATTTTCATTGGCTGATGATTTATAAAACTATTTTCCTCTGGAAAACCTCATTATTTTTGAAGACTCTACTGCTCTCCAAAAAAAAAAAAAAAAAAAATCCAACTTAATATGTACCCTATCAGGTTGTGCCAATTTACAAGTTATGGGTGACCTGGGTAAATCTTTTAATTGGTTTTGAATTGTGCAGTTTATCTCAGAACTACATAAACATTAAATAATTCAAAGAGTAAGTGAAACCTTATAATGTAGCACACAAAAGTTGTTTAGGCAAGTTTTTTTTCAATAATCAGATAATTATACATAACTAGTCATCATTACTTGAAACAAATTGCTTTCTGTTGAAGCATGAAAGAGGTTTCCTGGCACTACTTTGAGCTCAACTAATCATATTGACAATAGGTGTCTGTCTACAAAACCTGTTTAGTGGTGTTAGGGCTTGGTTATACAACAGTGTACAGTTGCTGCTCTATAGTAAGCCTCTCTTAATTATATCATTTTTCAAATAAATATTTGTATCTTTTATTTTGAAAAATCACAGGTTCAGTTAACTTGGCAAATGTGGGCATATTTTGAATACAGAATGCTTTGTCTTTCATTCATTGTAGATTATCTGTAATAATACATTATTTCATCAGACAACAGACCAGCAAAGGAAAAAAGGCGAGCTGTTATTTGCTGTGCCTTTAAGTGCTTAACCAGAGGAGTCACTCTGCTTTCAGACATTCTTGCTTGAGTAATTCACTGGAGTCAAATGGTTTAGAGTGCTGTGGCATGCCAATCAAGAGCATTAGCATCGTTTGTGCAGTAGAAAACCTTGTATTTGGAGGAGGAGGGATTCTTTGGCTCTGTCTACACAGATTAAGTAAAATGGAAAACTAAGACACTTATCCAAGTAATTCTGGCTAAAAGAAAAAATCAGGTCAATTATTCAAAGTAATGGTAATGGAGTTCAGTGGGTAAGTCTTCCCATTTTCTGCAACTAGGACTGATTTTGTGTTTGTGTCAAGTGGAATATCACACTAGGAATACTTTGAGGAGAGTCACCTAGTAGATGGCCAAAGGTAAAAGGACAGCAAGATTTTCATTCTCTCAATCATAAAGAACTTAGCAAATATAGGTGAGATGATCATAAATCTACTTCCACATAAAACAGTGGACAACCTAACAGATCCACATCCTTTGGCTACTTAGCTTTAAAAAATGATAGTCCAAAACTATAAGCTAAATTATTTTAAATTTGTGCATGCTAACTTATTAAACAATGATATTTTATTGTAATAAAACTAAGATACACTGTTCAAATCATGGGGACAATAGATTGTGCTCATCTTTTTTTGTGTTAGGAAGTTCTTACATCTAGATAAAATATGCAATAATTATACACTTCCAAAAGTTAAATAAAGTCATCACGTCCTCAAAAATGGAGCAGGTAAAATATAATAAGTTTTAACAATCGTCATGTGGGATTCATAGACTAACAATCATTCAAGATATATTCATCAGACAGCTTTGAACCCACATTTTTCTTTTATATCCTCTTCTAACTTTTATAACTTTTATAAAACATCCTTTTTAGATAACTGTTTTCTGCCCTCACCACCAGTTATTAAAGCTTGTCTTTTTTCAGGTAATCACAAGGCTGACTTTGTTATAAATGAAGTCTGCTTACATATGTGGACCTGTTTATTAATTTTTTCCTCTAGCAAGAATTTCATTTTATCACACCTTGCTAGATTGCAGTGTAAGGTTTCTGTTCCATTGTTCTACTTCTCTCCCTAGGGCAATATCACCTACCTTAATTTTCTAAAACTGTATAATAAATTTCCTGCTCACTTTGTCTTTTTTTCTTCAGGAATATTTCTCATGTGAGAATAATATTGACTGTTGTATTTATTGTTTTGATATTAATCACCTAAAACTTAATGACATAAAAGAATGATTATTTTATTTCACAATGATAGCAGTTAACTAGGATGAGTCAGGCAGTTCTTTCATGTGATTGCTGTCTGGTGTGGTAGAGGCTGGACAGACCTTAAGGCCATTCATTGCATGTCTGGTGGTTGAGTCTGGATGTCAGCTGAGAGCTCAGCTATGGTTCTTGGCCAGAACTATTTTAAATGTGCTGTCCATGTGGCTTTCCTACTTACTCAAGGCATGATAACCACATTTCTGGAACAAGCAAGAGTCCTAAGAGAAACAGGGAGAAGTTACATCAACAGTTATGAGCTAGCCTCAGTATTTTATATGTGTATGTGGCATAGCTCATCAAATTCAAGGGATGAACAGTGACATGTCCCCTTCCATCCCTTTTTATGGTAGGAATGTCAAGTAAATATTGTAAAAAGAGTGCATGTGAAAGGAAATATTGCTGGGCCCACACAGTAAAAAAATCATCTGCCACAATCATGTTGATCACATTAGGAAAAGTAATGTCTTTACACTACTGTATCTTCCCATCCATGACATAGTACAACACTTTTCCTATTTAGAATTTCTTATTCACTCAACAAATAATGAATAACAAACACTTTTCTAGACACATAGAATTATTGCTAGGCATCTTGTATTTTGATCACAATGTGTAGTTTTTTTATGAAATGTCTTTTAACATTAGTTATTGCTGAACAATAATTTACTAGTTTTATATGCCAATTTGCTATTAAACACATGTGTTGTACTATTTAATTTAGTCCAAAAAATTATATCTATACAATGAGTTTTCCACATGGTCAATGTTATCTGTGATTAACCAAGGATCCTTTTGCATCTATTTTTCTTATTTAAAACACACATATAGTATCTACCATATCTCAGGCACTGTTTTAAGCACTTATACATAAATTAACTTTAATAACCTCCTATAAAGTAGGAATTATTAGTTTCACTTTACAGATTAGAAACAGAAGCAGGTACAGGATAACATACTTATCTAATAAGCCTTATTATTAAGTTGTTCGTGATTCAGCTTGTAAGCAAGAGAAATAATTAAGCCTAGGTAGTCTTGTCCACTCAAACCACTCCACCAGCCCCTTGATTTAAATTATTAAAAAAGAAAGACAGAAAAGAATATGAAAAATGTTCAACATATGTCCATTAGATCAAGTTTATAAACTGTGTCTTTCAAATTCACATTCTTACTTATTTTTCTTTTTTAGTGATAGGTATTGTTTGAAAGTTTTAATGTGATAATACATTATTTCTTCTTAAATTTGCCTTAAGGCTTTTCTTCATATATTTTAGGAATATAATATTTTAAAATCCTAAATTGTCCATGTAAATTGACTTACCTATCATTAGTTACATTCTTTTAAAAAACTTACATTTATTTTTAACTGAAATGTGAAAATTGCACATATTAATGGGGCATAATTCATGGGTTTCAATACATGTATATATTGGGTCAGGTTTAAACCAGGATAAACATAGCTATCTCCCAAACATCTATTTCTTTTTTAAAAAATATTTATAATTTAATTTTATTTTTTGGAGGTACAAGTTTTGAAGTTAGAGCCTTATGTTTTTTAGACAAGCATTCTACTACTTGAGCCATGCCTTTAGCCCTTTTTGCTTTAGTTATTTTTTGAATGGTCTTACTTTTATGCCCACACCAGGCTCCTACTATTTACACTTTCCATTTGGCTGAGATGATAAATGAATGCCACCATATTCAGCATTTATTGGTTGAAATGAGGTGTTGCGAACTTTTTTGCTGGGTTATCCTTCAACCATCATCTTCCTGATCTCTGCCTCTGGAGTAGCTAGGATTACAGGTGTGAGTCACATAAGCCCACATCATTTGTCATTTCTTTAGGGTAAAATTCAATTAACTATTTAAATCTTAGTAATCCCTTTTAGTTTAATGTCAGCTTTATCTGATATTAATCAACTATACCTATTATCTTTTATTTCTTTCTGCTTTTGAATAACATACAATGGGATACTTTTTCCATCCTTTCCCATTCAACTTATTTGCATTTTTATATCTGTTTATCACTGGATTATTTACTCATTTAGATTTATTGTAATTACTAAAATAGTTTCATTTCTACCTTATTTTAAGCCAAAATTTGTCCCATCTTTTCTGTTTGTTTTTTCTGTCTTTATTTTCTTCTTTTGGATTAGTTGATATATTTTCTCATTTTATATTTCTCTTTTTACTTAGCATCCTTTCATTTCTTTTAGTGATTATTTTAATTTTAATATGCATGCTTATATATCAAATCCTAAAACCAATAATAATAATCTTTGTTGTCTTTTTCAACAAATCAATGATGTTAAAACATGGTAACTCTAATAATCTCTTCCTTTTTATTTACTATTTACTATTTTTTATGTTTCTCCAAATATTTTATTTTATTTATTTTAATTTTTTTTATTGTTGTGCTGGGTGGGGGTACATGTGGCATTTATAAAAGTTCTTACAATGTATCAAACACATCATACTTGAATTCAGCCCTCCATCATTCCCCCTCTCCTCCATTCCTGGGGTAGTTTCAACAGGTCTCATTTTTCCACTTATGTACATGGGTATGCAGTATTAGCACTATATTCACCCACATATTCACTATGTTGCATTTCAGATGATTTCTTCAAAAATATCTTCCAGCTTATTAATTCTCTTTTTGTCTATATCTAATCTGCTTTAGAGGCTAGTTTTAAGTTGTTAATTTTATTATTATATTTTTTCACTGATGTATTTGGCTAATATTATATCTGATTGGTCACTTTTTACAGATTCATCTTAGTTTTTGCTTGTTTTTTTAATATGGGCTTTCAGTGTTGCCCAGGCTGGTCTTGAACTCCTGGGCTCAAGTGATGCTCCTACCTCAGCCTTCCAAGTGCTAGGACTATAAGCATATACTACTGTTCTTATTTGTTTTATCCCCTATTTTAATTCATTAAGTGTGCTAAATCTACTTAGCCAGTACTCTTTTTTCTGATATCTGCAATATAGGAAGGATTGGTATTATATTGGTTTGCTCATATTTTCTACTTCTTGTGTTCTGTAATTTTTAAGCTTGAATTGATATTCTTTGGAATTTATGTGAATTAGTTGAAGCTTGGATTGAAACAGGCTCCTTTAGATAGGATTTACATTTGTTCTTACTATGTACTCAGAGACACTAGTGATCTCACAGTACTTTAATTAAATGCATGGATTGAGTTCTCTTGACCATACCCAATTGCTGCAGATGGTATGAATTCCCAGGAAAGAGTTTTCCACCTAGTCAAAGTTCAAGATGAGTGATTTATCTTACTGATCCTTTGGGAGAAAGTGATATTTCTATGTACAATGAGCACATGGCTCTTTAGGTTCCCAACCCTACAGAGAGGACTGCCTGTAAGATGTCATCTCCTTCCCTTGAAAACACTACTACTCTGTCCCCTGTGCAGATGTGAAAACAAAACAAAACAAAAAACTCACAGTGATGTAGATTTGGTCAGTACCTTAAAGATACAAATCATGCTCACTCTTTTGTTCATTTCAGTTGCTTTTTGACCTTTGAGAACCCCTAACTTTCTTACCATACTATTGATATACCTAAAACAATGTATTTTTATATTTGTACATGTATTTTTTATATGTGTTTATTATATGTATAAATATTTATACATATTTATGCATGTAGTATAAATAATGTATTTTTCATTTTGGAGGGGAGAGTTAGTCTGTCAAAGTGCTAGAAAAAGTCTTAAGATCTCATACACCAACTCTTTCTGAGTAGATAATAGATAGTTGGGAGAAGTACCTGGCAGGGTGCATGCAACCACAAAGAGTTTCAGTGGTCTGAGCAAGGAAGTATAATTATCTGGACCTAGGAAGACAATACAATTTACCAGGTAGTTCTAAGAATTCTAGTCTAGCTAGTCCCAGTAGTGACTACAACCATGAAGTTGTTTAGCTGACTCAATGAAGGAGACAGAAAACTTGAAGTTGATGTAGACTTGAATTTAGTGGATATGGCTGTGGATTGGCTGTCAACAGGTCTGTTTTTTAAAGTTACCATTGTCATTAATGGTTGTGGGAAGTTGGGCAAGTTGCCTTTACTTATCTGTGAAGTGAGGTTGATGGTAACATGGAGGTAAAAACCTGTTGCCTCTCAACCCCCAGTTACGACTTTACATGACCTAGAGGCCATACATTTCCTTTGCTAATATGGTTCCTTCCTTTAATGTTTAAAGGGTCATTACTTAGTGATTCTGAAATGTTTTATAAGATAATGAAATGAGTCAGCAAACTCAGATTTCATTAGAATAATAGAAGAAACCTAGGTGACCTTACATAAGTGTTATGTGCAGTAGGTATTCAAAAAAATTTAATGCAAAATATATCATAACATATTCTTTGTGATGAATTGTTCTCCTGTGCTCAAATCTGAGGCAATTTTTTAATTGCTCTTATTCTGTTACTCCATCACATAGGTGTACTCTAAGGATAATGAAGTGAGAGGTCTAAGGTCCCTGATTTTACTTATCCCTTCCCAAGACCCTTCTCTTGTCATTTTTAAATAAACATTCACTTTTGCACTTAATATTTAAAATAATTTTTAAAAGTGTGTTCCCCAAATTATATAAATTTCAGGGCTCACAAATTCAGGTTCTAGATTCAGTCTGGAACTTCTGTACCTCTAGTGAACAAAAATTACATATTTCCCTTTCTTTTGTTTTGACTTATCCCTCTCCCCCAACTTTCATTAAGGAAAAAAAAATGGTACTTTTCATTCAGGTATTCTTATTGTGGAGCATGTTTAAACATGGCTGTGGTCTGTTAAAACCAGATGGCAGTGTTATCATTGTGTGAAAATTTTGATGATTTATTGCCCGCTTTGGAAGAAATAACTGATCACTGTAGCAATCTCAACATTGTGATACTGCAACCTGTGATATGGCTGGTAAAGGAAAATACTCATAATATAATAACTCATTTTCCAGTTCTGAGTGAATAATCCACCCTCCCACAGCATCTTGTAGTTTCAAAAGTATTGATGAAGATTTGAATTTGGAAAGGAAGATTTAATCAATTACTTCACATAGTAGAAAAGTAGGATAACATGAGCAATCGTTAAGCTCAAAATATTCTATTCTGTTTGTATTGTTTTCCATTAAAATTACATGTAAACACATATTGACTATGGCTGGCCATTTCTAGGAATTTGGGTATTTTTGTCAAAGTAAAGCAGCCTATTTTAAGATTTTATTTTACATATTTTATTTTTATTTTGAGGGGAATCCAAATATCTACACCATGAACTTAAATTCCTATGGCTGCCAGAACTGACAGAGAATTAGCAAGGCAGAGCCAAGTTCACGCAAGACTGTCTACGGCGCTCTTATAGCTAAAGACAAACCAAAATATTGACAAGTTCTTCTCAAAACAGCATGTATAAGTTGTGGCTGAAAGAAGCCTGATGTAAGAAAGAATACAGATGGCAGTATAATCATAGGCTGGGTCTACAAGATGCCAAACAACCCATTCAAAAGTGAAAAACTCAGCCGATCAGTTGGTGGTTTTGTCTACAAGCCACTGAGCAATAGGCTTGACTGATTTCTTCACAGAATTGAATGAGCCTTGCACTCAACCTGAGCAGATGTTTTATCAGTATGTATATTCAGAATTAGTTGTCAAATCTATAACTCAAATAAGTGCTTCTATGAATGACGAATTTCCTTTCTACATCAAAACAACCTAAAAGTGTTAAACAAAGAGGATCTGAAGTTTTTAATTCATCTTGTAGCATGTGTGTGGACCAGAATGAAGAAGAAAGAAAAAAATAGAAACTCTCAACTTATAAGCCTATCTTTAATATCTCGTTAATTCATCTGGTATCTTGGTTACAGAAATGTCCATTAAAAAAAGAACTAAAATTCATTTGACTTCCTTCTCATTTCCACTCAATAATTCCTGTGATACACACAACTTGTCTCTCATCATTGTATCGCATTACTGAAAGAATTAGCAATGATAGCTATTGACTGTTCTTCAATACTTAAAAAAAAAGAACTTTTTCACTGAAATATAGCTCAAATGTTTCATGATTAAAAGTGTAAATAATAGAAATAAAAGATAGTGTTTTGAAATGGGTTCGTTTGAGCAAAACTCTCATACCTTTGATCTCTGATGTATGTATAGCACCTAGCAAAAACTTAGTAACTGAATGATTGCATGGATTATACAGTAGGCCATATTTGTAGCCACTGATAAACTGTGGACTGGTCAGAATAGAGTAGGGGAATAATTGCTATAATCCACATAGCTGCTGTCCTTCAAATGTGCTGAAACTAGCGGAAACCAGCAGTGAAAGAGACCCTGTCAAGAACACAAAAGTGGGTGGAGAGGGTAGCAAGTAGCCCTGTGATAACATCACAGTCCCCAAGGATAAAAAGGTTGGTGTATATTGCAGTTGTAATTTTCACACACATAAAAATTACACATATACATATATACTGTATGGACATGTATGTGTATGCATGTGGTAGATTATAGATTAATCACTAAATGATTATAGATTGAGACTGATTGCTGTTATGGTTTGGATGTGAAGTATTCCCCTCACCCCCACAAAGGCACCCAGCTGGTGGTGCTGTTGAGAAGTGATCATAGGACAACAACATCATCAAAGTATACATCTATTGATAGATTCATAATTTGATCACATTATTGGAATTTAGTGGAAAGTAGGAGGTTGTTTGAAGAAAACATGTCACTGGGGGTGTGTGTTTGAAGGGTATAGCTTGTCACCAGCCCCTCCCTCTCTTGCTATCTCTGTCTACCTCCTGTCGGCCATGAGCACAGCCACTGTTCAACTGGGTGCTTCTTACCATGATGTTTTCTTTCACCATGTATGAGAGCAGAAGCAATGAAGTCAAGTAACCATAGAGTGAAACCTCTGAAACTGAGCACAAAAGTAAATTCTTTCTCCCTTAAGTTGTTTCTCTTGTATTTTGTCTCAGCAATGAAAAGTGAGCAAAACATTGTGACATGGAGAGAGAAAGAGAGAGAAGGAAAGAGAGAGAAAGAGAAAGAGATGGAGAAGAAGAGGGGAAGCAAGAAGGAGAGACAGGGAGGGAGGGAAAGAAGGAGGAAGGGAGGGAGGGAGAGAAGGGGAGAGAGGGAAAGAGGAAAATGCTCAGAACCTGGAGGCAATATAGTCAATTTCTCCCCAAATCCTTTGCAAGTGTTCTATCAAGTACTCCAAGTTTCTTTCCAACTATGTTAATCTTTGACATGGATTAATGTGACTACCTTGAAATACCATTACCTTTTAAATTTTTCAACTTCTATTTTTCTAGATGCTGAAAAACACAGAAATGGGTAGGTGAGAAGCATGCTTGTTTATAAGTGATTCTTCCAGGAATCAGTGGAATTTTTTTTTTTCAATATTGGGTTTTAAACTCAGGGCCTTCCCTTGAGCCACTCTACCAGCCCTTTTTGTGATGGGTTTTTTTGAGATAGAGTCTCATGAACTATTTCCCCAGGTTGGCTTGGAACCACAATCCTCCTGATCTCTGCCTCTTGAGTAGCTAAGATTACAGGCATGAGCCACCAGCACCCAGTAGAATTATTTTTTTCTTCTCAGCCACAAAGCAATAATCAGGAAAGATGGTTTTCTGGGTTTGTGCCTATGATTATGCCTTTCTGATTTCTGGTCCATCTTCCACCCACTATTTTTTCATATGCTGTCAGTTCTTTTCCTTTCAAGCACAAAGAACAGGCAGCAGCATGGGGAAGATGCAAAGGAGTCCACTCCGGGAAAGCATCTGCGGAAACGTGTACTGCATCAACATTCATACTTTCTAGAGAAAAGAGCAGTCACCCATCTTCTGAGACAATGACAGCAAATGCCTTTATTCCAAATCACCTGTGACATGCTCTAGGGCACAATCTCTGCGTGCTTGCTACACAGGTTCTTGGCAATGTTAACAGTGGGCTAATGGGGAAATTTAACTTTTATCTTTAAAATTTTCTATATTTCATTATGTTTTCAGCTAAGCAATCGATGGAGTCTGACTTAGCCCAAGGACTTCTTTCCTGTTTGTGGAATTTTTTTTTTAACTTTCACTTTAAAACCAGAAGAAGGGAAACTTTGCAAAGGATATAGACACTATTTCTTCAAAGCTCTGAATTTCCTGAGTCTGCCTTTTAAATAAAACTCACCAAAACAGAATTGAAAGGATTAAGCGGGGTTGGGGGGAAGATGATAAGGCACTTGGTTTCGAATTGGGTAGGAATGTTTCCCATAGCCATCCTACAACATGCACACTCAAACCCCCTTTCTTCTAAAACCTGAATGTTTGCATTGACTATCAAACGAGACAGATGCAAACGCTTTTTTAAATAAGACCTAGGTTATTCTTTTATATATCATGTTAGTAGCACACACAGTCTGCAAATAAACAGTATGTGGTTTGGGTCTGGAATGTCACCCAAGGGCTCATGAGGTGAAGGATTGATTGGCAGCCTATTGTGCTATCGAGAGGTGGTAGAACCATTAAGAAATAGGACATAGGGGAAGGAAGTTAGGTAATTGGAAGCGTGACCTGGAAAGGGATATTGTGACTCCAGTCCTTACTTTTCCTCTTGCTACTTCCTGGCTACCATGAGATGAACAGGTCTCCTCTAACATGGGCTCCCCCTGTGATGTACTGTGTCATCACTGGTCCAAAGCAATAGAGGCCAAGTAAGCATGGGCTGAAAACTCTGAAACCAGGAACCAAAATAAACTTTTCCCCTTTGTAAGTTCTTTATCTCAGGTATTTCGGTACGATGTTGGAAAGCTGACTAACACATAGAGAAAATGCTCACTACTTTCCTGAAATCACTCATCTGAATACCATGAAAAACAAAATATTAGAGGTCTTGAGGAAGAAAATATAAGTACCACTACAGTTGTGTTATTTTCTAATTTATTAAAATTCATCTTTTTTTTTACAGAAAAAAGAAAGAAGATTTTAGGGCAATGAATGCGTAATACATCTTCTTTGCTCAATATGATGGGAACCCAACAAAGCTGCTTTAAAATCTTAAGGGGCCAATTCTTTCTTTTATTTTCCCCAAGGTTTTTATGCCCACCCAGAATAAATTTGTCAATAGTTGCAGAATGTTTTAGTGACTGATTGAAGATGCCAGCTACCATATGATTCACAGAAGGTGAAAGAAATGCTAATGCTTTCATGATACAATGACACATCATCAAGAATACCACAGCCCCCTCACAACTGTGGGGCAATTTTTACAGAAAAAAGAAAAGAAAAGCCTTTTTACCTGAAGTGGAGTTGATAGAAAACTTAAGAGAGCTGTAATGGGAACATTCATAACTCTTTTTTTTTCTGCTAATATTATTAAACTTATTTAGTAACTTATTAGAACTTATTTAGTAACTTTTGACTATTTGAGACACTGGGTGAATATTTTGTTTCAACCAAAAAATGAAGTGAGGTCTGAAAAATTTTTAAGTCATGGCCAGACTCCCTTAGGTCTATCATCTACCATGAATACTTTGGCTATGTTCATACACATAAACAAACGGAGAATTGCATTCATTGGTGCTAAAAATCAAGGAAATGAAAAACAAAGTGTCTTAACATTCACTTAAAAATATTAGATGGCTTGTTTGCTTTCTTGGTACACTTGTTTAGTATTTCACTAGGTTCCTTTATTTGGATAATTGCCTGGACTCACCACTTTATATGCCTCCACAGATAACTAGTTAGTAAGCTTACATTAAGCACCTATTCTGTGACAGATTAAATCTGTTTAACATTCAAATTTGCAAGGGTGACAAATGACTACATTTGAACAATATGTGAGACTATATTACTAAACAGACTGGACAGTTATAGCAATTACTAAAGCTTTTTTTTTTTAATTTAAAAGATAAAATTCTGATCTCATACACAATTCTCCATGATCCCAACTTAAATGTATTAAAGGGAAAGAGTGAAAATGTCAGATGTGCATCCACATGGAAACACCATTAAGCATTTAAAACCATGAGCAAGCTTCTTGTGAGCTGCTTGGTCTATGGGCATTTCCCGACTTCTGATGAAGACGCCTTGGGGTGTTTGTGAGGAGCAAATGCCTTACTGTGATTTCTTCATCGAGTAGCCTAACCTGGCAGAGATAGACACAAGAGGCTCTTTCTCACCTTCAGACACCTTGGGGAACCCAGTTGACATCTTCAAATTTTCTTTTTTCTTAGCTATGCAGAGGAATCCTAATCAAAGGAAGAAACTAGGAAAATCCAGCTGATTATGCATGCATAAAGAGTTGCAGGCTCAGCCCCAGATATGATTGAACCAGGCTTTCTCTCTGTAAGAGGAATGCTGGTGATCAATTAACAAAGGATCGCCAATTTTGTGGCCCTATGGAGAACAGTATCCTTGAACCCTTCCAGTTTCTCCAACATGAGCCCATACTTTCTTCGATTTTCACTATTTTGGAGACCATCTGTACCAAAGTATATTATGAAGGCAATGCAAGGAGACTATCAGTTTAAAAAGGAGGAAAGGGGAAAAGGAAAAGCCATGCCTGGAGAGAGGGCCCAGCTCACTTCAGGTCACTGGGTGCATTCATTATTTGTCCCTATTACCATGTGATATCTTAATTACTCTGGTCTGGCTTCCCACCCAGGGTCACTATGTCACAGCTGGTTTTCTGCCCGTCCCTAATTAATAAAGCTTCGTCTAGTATCCAAGTTTATTATAATAAACCTTTGCTGAGGAGTACAGCAAAAATAAAGGAGACAAAAAATAAACTGGAAATGATCAGAGTTGCTCTCACAGTAACCTAAACCATAAAGGGCTTTGTATCAGGCCTTTTCTGAGTTGCTCTTAACCTGGAAAGGACTTCCATTTATTTCACTTGGAATTCTGGTACAATTGGATACAATAGT